>NW_028327174.1:190251608-190600775 GCF_987537825.1 Furipterus horrens
TGTTGGAGGAGAAGAAGGATGATTGGTGGAGGAGGCAAGGGTAAAGCCAGAGGGGTCCACAACAGCTGGCCAGAGTGCATGTCTGAGAAGCTGAGCTTGCTTGGAAAACCAAGCAGCATGCTCAAGGCTTTTGGATGTTGAGAAAAAAATGTATTGAGCATCTACCATATGCCATTTGTTTCACATGCCTCATAAGTTCTCTTTATCAAGGCAAATCCATGAAGTTTGCTTTTTATTGACACTTTATAGATGAAGAAACTTAGAGTCTAAAAAGTTAAGGGAGTTGGCCAAAATAAAGAGCTAGATTGAGCAAGCAGAGATTCATTTAATCCTTGATTCCAGTATTAGGTAGTTACTGCCATTAAATACCATGCCAGTATTTTTTTTTTTTTTTTCCATTCAAGACTGTATTTATCCATGCATCTGTGTGTCAAACGAGGGTCAGATTGTTCAGACTGGGCTTCACTTGCTGCAAACTGCAGGCTGGAGTCAGTTCTACTTCACAAGTCTCTCAGACCATGTGGGGCATCTTCCCACAGAGATATGACAAGGCACAAGAAGGAAACGCCACTGTGCAAGCACATTTCCAGCTTTCACTGTATCACACCTGCTAACATGCCAATGATCAAAGTAAGTCAAGTGGTCAAGCCCAATATCAATGAGACAGGACAGTACGCCTGGCTCACAGTGGCAGTTGGAGAGTGACTATTCGCTGAACAATAATCTAAGCTATCGCACCTAGGAATCTTTCAAGCTTCCACTACACCATGAAAGCCATACCACTTAAAGTCAAAGTTCCTAGAGCGTAAGGGGGTGAGGTCAACGGGAGGTGGCCTTGATGAAACAGAAATGGCAGTGAGCTATGTGATCTGGATCTTTTCTCACCTGCATAAATGACAGTAATACTGACCCAATCTTCCTACGAAGGCTGTTGGAAGGTGACTGAGACGCTTGTAACCGTTTAAAAACACAGAATGCTCATGTTCTATAGCCTTGTTCTGCTTTATTTTTCTTCATTAAACATACCACTCCTGACATTATATTATGTATTTATTTTGTTTATTTTTGCCCCCTCAGCCCTTCTAAATGTAAGTTAAATGAATGAGAAGATCTTGTCTATTTTGCTAGCAATTATATTGACAGCACAGCACCCAGAGTACTGACTAGAATGTAGCAGGCACACAATAAAGACTCTTTAAAAAAATAAAATGAAAAGCATGTGAACCCGTTTCTAAATACTCTGGGCACACAACACAAAAAACTCACCCTGCACCAATCTAGGTTTGTCTTGAGCTCTTAAGAGGGGACAATGATTTTGAGAGCTACAGGTAAATGATAATGATGATGATGATGATGAGTGGTGGTGGTGGTTTGATGTTGGTACTAAACATAATAAAAATTATTTAAATATACTTATTTACTTACAAATCACTGGACTTGGAATAAAAAATACTAATGACTCAGTTCCATATCTTTCCAGCTGTGCAGCTTTGGAAGGTCTCTTAATCTCTGCAGTTCTTAGTAATCTCATCTATGTAATTGGTTTAAGCATATAGACTTTGCCAAAATATCTCACCTCTCCGAGATAATCTATTAAAGTGGCATAAAATAAGGAGGTAGCAGGATGATGATGATAATGATTCTCCATATTTGCAGTTTTTCTTGGGAAAGGTTTACAAAGGTAGCTCTTATAAAAGCGAGTAGAATAAAAAATCTCACAACAGGTATGGCAAAGGGCTGGGAGTTAAAAGTTGGAGAAACCTTCATAGAGCAAGAACTTTAGAAATGACTCTTAATGACTGTGAGATTCATGTAAACAGAGATGACAGAGCAAAGATCCAGGAAGGGGAAACAAAATAAGAAAATCTCCAAAAGGAGAAAAGGGAACAGTTCACACGTACAACTGACCAATGTCCACATTTCTTTTAGAATCTTTTGATTTATCTAACCAATTCCAGGTTTTTATTATATAAGTTGATCTCTATAATAATGTATAATATATAGCAGTGATCTCTGCATTACAGATGACGAAACAGAGGCTCACAGACAGTGCAAAATTTAACTTTGCAAATCAATAAGAAATGGAGATTTTAGCATAGGCCCCAAAGTGACACATATCAGACATCAAAATGCGTTGAGGAAAGCATAATCCAGGAGATCACGTGGAAAGTGGGTAGCTAAGAACCAGTGAGAGAATTATTAAACCCCTCAATCCCATCAGGGAAATGACAAACAACCTTTGAAAAAAATACGTAAGCCATTTCTCGGGGAAGAGCATTATGGTGAGCCCTACCTCTTCCACCCTGGGGGAGGGGACGCAGGTGTGAGGCGCCTGCCCTCTCAGGGAGCCCAGCGAGAGAGACTCTCATAGGACTGCTCAGAGGGCTCTGTGTGTGGTGGCATCCAGCTCCTCCGAGGGAAATGTAAAGGAGGAGAGCTGGGTTGGCTAGCCGCCATGCCCAGAGTGTTCTCCACAGCCCAGGGAGGAGGATGAGCCAGAGGAAACCACCATGGGGCTGAACACTGAGAGCTGTTAAAAGAAGGTCTTTAAGCTAGACTTTGTGGGCTCAGATCTCAGGTCTTCCACATTTTAGCTATGAGATCCTGGAAAAGCTCTGTAAGCTTTCTTTTTCTTTTTCTATATTTTATTCATTTATTGATTTTAGAGAGGGGACAGGGAGAAAGAGAGAGAAACATCAATTTGTTGTTCCACTTATTTATGCACTCATTGGTTGATTCTTGTATGTGCCCTGACCAGGGATCGAACCTGCAACCTTGGCTTATTGGGACAACACTTTAACCAGCTTAGCTACCCAGCCAGGGCTCCCTAAGCTTTCGAAGGCTCAGTTTTTGATCATCATATAACATAGGGCATTATGGGGATTAAATGAGGAAAATATTTAGCACTTTGTGTCATACAAGTGTTAGCTACCAAAGTTATCTGACATTCTGAGAAATCTGACTGCCTTATCAGAGAGAAGCTGGAGAAATTACTAGAGTCAGAGGATAACTGAATGAACACAGGGAATCAGGGACGCACACCACTACATGATGAGGCCTCAGAGGAGGGGTCATTCGGATGGGGGCTGGTCTCCGAGGAGATTCTGAAAGCACCCTCAGAGGGCCAGCTGTAACTCCAGGCTCCCTGAAGTTGCAGTCAAGTTACAGCAAGGTCAATCAAGTCAGACCTTTTCTGATCCTCTTGTTTATCCTCCATCCTCATCCACACTCCAGCCCCAGAGGGGTTAAAAACAATAGCTAAAAAGTAGGGGGAAAGGTAAGTGAGAAAGAGAAAGCAAGCGAGATTCACCTGCCTTCCTGAGCTGCAAAGGTAACTACAGCTCTCGTAGGGGGAGCAGAGGGGAACTCTCCTTGGAACAGAGATGCAAGGGTCGTTTATTACATGACATCGGACACTCCTGAATTGAGATTGTGTTTTGCTACATTAAGTAAAGGCTGGATTTGTATTACCTACTGCTCATCAGAAAAGACATTCTGTTTTTATACAGGAGCAGAGGGGAAACTAACACTGTAATACTACTCAACAAATATAAAGGGATAATAGGAAACAAAACTAAAGATGCTTTATAACTGTATCCTATGGGCCACGTTTGGACAACATACTATGTTACAGCTTTCTAATACTATTTTTGTTACATTTACGATTGTATGACATTAATACAGCTTTTCCCATTCCAGCTGGGGCTTTCTTTTTGTTTTTTAATTTAATAGAATCATCACGACATATACAGATAAACATGATTTAGCAGGGACGTGGCAGGATTTGGCTTGAGTCTTTATCTCCTAACTCATGAGCCATCTCCATATCATGATTTAGTAAATATATACAATTTGTGATTCTAAATAATGTATTTTTTTTTTTTTTAGCTTAAACTCGGATTGGCTGTGAAGTCTTTTTCTATATGAGCTCATATCATCATGGACTCCTCGCTTCTGTAACTTGTTGTATTTGCAATGATGCATGATTGCCACCTTTCCCAACTGAAAATGATGTTCACATTGGCAAAGACCATGTTTGCATAATGTAGCACTGCTTCTCCAGGCTTCTCCAGCACATACAGTGCCTGGTGCAGAGTAAGCAATCAGTACATGTCAGATCAGCGAATGAATAAATAGACTAATTAACAGGGACTCGCCACTTTAACTCTGAGTTTCAAAACATTGATCTTTGTGGGTTAAGTAACTATTTTTTGTAAACAATTAACTTGTAAATTATTGAATATATAAAGTTCTGAATTAAAATATATCCCCAACTAGAATCAGTTCTGTTAGCTTCTAAAATCAGTTTTAGAAGTATCACCTTTTAGAAGTGTGTGGACCTTCCAAATCTTCCTTTACAGATGGCAAAACTGAGTCACAGAGAGTAGGAATGACATCGGAGGCGAGGTCAGGACAGGAAGGCAGGCAGGCACCCACCTCTTTAGTCCAGTGCTCTTTCTACTGCACCGAGCTGGCCTGCGTAACTGACTGTTTTTATGGATTCACACTCCCCAGCATCACCTGGTCACCTGGCGAGACTGTCACTGAGTATAAATGAAAGTGAACAGAAGCCTGGAGGAAGTTTCCGCTCTGGTATTAATGAACCCACGGCAGAATCCCAGCCTAATGTTGCATGAAGTTTGGGGAAAGATCAATAACCATCAAGTCAAAACAGATCTTCAGCCTCCTAGTCTCTCCAGACCCCCACATGCACCCTCTCGAGGCAGCCAGCGGGCCCTGAATATGTTATTCGTGGCTGAATTTGAGGCTGTTGATAAAACATCTTCATGAAGCGTGGGTATGAACCGAAACAGGCGAGGTTCCTCTGAGCACAAGACACAGAGATTTCTGACTTTGCCATAAGGTGTCAGGCTTTGGTAAAATTGTCCCTGCCTCTTGTATGAAATCTGCTGGGAGCTTTTCCCTCTCTCCATCGGGCAGCCGATTCTCAGCAGGTGTGCAGGAGGGCAAATGGTTATGGTCCAGTTTGACTCAGCGCCTTCCCTACATCAGCACTGCACTTAGCACGTATGTGGCTTCTTTTACTTCCCACATGATCCTATGAGTTAAATAACTTCTTCTTACGGCTCTTTCACAGATGAAGAAACTGCAGCTCAGGACATCTACCAGAAGCGCTGGAACACACAGTCTGACTCCTGAGCCCACGCTGACATCCACTGAGGTTCCTAACCCCTACTGCCCACATGGTGGCCGTGCCCTGGCTTCGAGAGGTCATGAACCCCTCAGCTGTCTCCCCTCCGCTGCCCTGCCCCTCCCCCATCTCTCCCATCATATGCAAATGCACTCAGGTCGGGGGGGGGGGGGTGGGGGGGCTATGCAATTTGCTGAATGCTTAACCACAGGTCTTGTAGGGTTTAAATACATTACATTCAACACTTTATTTCAGCCTCTGAGTAGGAGGTATTGCTAGCCCTGCCCCACAGCAGAGCAAATGAATGAAACCACTTGGCCTAGCCAGCAAGAAGCAAGGCTAAGCTACTGACTGGGAGGCCGGGGCTCCTCTGCCTCGCTGCCCCACCTCGAAGACGGTCCCTCACCTCCCAGCGGCCCCTCCTCCTTCCCGGCTCCTCACATGGAACACAGCACCACAGAGCACGCAAGTTCAATATTACTCATTTCATGAACTGCCTGGGCCAAAAGACTGAAGACTGCGGTGGGCTCCTGAGGGCAAGGGCCATGGAGTTTACTCTTTATTCCCCACGAGCCCTAAGCCCGGCAGCCTGCTCACGCTAGATATTTGAAATTCCAGTGGCAAACAGAACCTTACCCTCTTTCTCTATATATTCAGCTGTGAGTTGCTGAGAAAGTCACTTCTGCTTCTTGGACTCTCTGCTCCATGCCTATCGGAATGGGATGATAGTACCACCTCCCCATAAAATTGTTTGGAAGATGAACTGAGAAACTAGATGTAAAATATCTAACATAATACCTAACACAAAGTTAAGTGTCTAGTTTGTTTGTTTTTAAAGCTATTACAGAAACATCTGCACTTGAAGCAACACCCTGATTATCTGAAGTTTCTAAATCTCTGGAACATAATCATGGAGTAAGAAGTATCTATTTTAGCATTTATAACAAACAGCTCTTGACTTAGTTTACTTGTTACCCAATACACAGGCACTGGGTCTCATTAATAAAATTAGTAATGATACTGATGATAATAGTAAGCATGTGTACAACTCTATAACTTACTTGAGAGTGTGTTCAGTTAGTAACAGTAGAATGCAAAGGAGGAGATCAAAACCAGAGATGCTTCTAGATATGGAGTCTGTGAGGTCAAGTCACAAGGAAGAACTCAGACATTTGGGGTTCTTTTTCTTAGCCTGCAAGTCCTGTGTCCTGGTTCCACTGTCCCTCCCCTCTCCAGCCTCACCTCTCTAACCCATCATCCCCATTAGTCAACCTGATTTGCCAAAAATGCAAATGAGATCTTTTGATTTACTGGTTTAAAGACCTATAGTGGTTTCTTACTCTCCTTCAGACAAAGTCAAAAGCTTCCACATGGCTGGCGAGGAAACCCCTTTAGAGCCTGGCCCATGACTTGCCACTACCCCTTCCCTTGTGGTCCACACCCAACCAAATCAAACTTCTTGCAGCATCTCCAAGTTTGCCGTCTTCCCCTAGCTAAGTGCTACCTGTCCTACAATCAGGCCTCTGCTACTCAGAAACATCCTCGCTGACCCTCGGGACTGCCTGTTAAATGGCCCACAGCACCAACTAATTCTCCTCTCAATATATATGCATGTTGTTCAATATCTTCGTCTCCACAGATTACAAAATCCCCTAGAACCAAAGAAGCTTGCCCACATCTAGGAGCCCAGCCCAATACTGGGCATGTAATATGACGTCTGAGGCCTTCTCTCCGCCTCGGTTTTCTCAAAGGCCAAATGATGTGGGAAAACATCCATGCTTCTTGATACCTTGGGTTGATGGGAAGGTAAAAGGACACATATGATAAAGAGAGAAAAACAGCATCAGCTAGACCCTGAAAAATCCCAAAATTTCATAAATGCAGTATAATCTGTATCTATTTCTCTACCTCTATTTATCTATATATCTATCTATATTATGTCATTCACAATATTTTTTTTTCCTGAAAACATCTTTCCTTAGTTGCTAAATTCTTGTGAGTTTAAGGAGAAATGAAATCCCTACAGCTCTGAGGCATCTACCATTTAATCATTAAAACATGATTTAGCAATTACTACATTTTAATATCTGGAAGATTTCAGAGTGATTTAAATGAATTCTCTAAAACCATCGTGTTTTTCTCCCTTCATTTTAACCCACCTTTTCAAATACAATGTCATGTGAAGTAAAGGAGCAATTCCCCAAATCAAATTATAATAAATTCTGAAAATAATGTGGAGGCATGAACTCATAAAGCAAGAAATGACTTTCTGGGAATTTAACAATTTGGCTGAAAATACTATTGTCTCCCATCAACCCGACTGTGGTGGACAAAACAGGCTGTAAGTCAGGGAAAAAAAAATCTATTCAGCACATATTAAGCACCTATTATATACTACACTCTGGACAAGGAATACATTGACCTTCTTCTTATGGGACTTATATACTAGAAAGAGAGACAGACATCAACCCAAGTCATCTCGTGAATGGCATGCACTACACAGGGGCCCTGTGAACACGCTACGGGAATCTGATGTGATCTGGGAGGTCAGACGCTTCCTCCCGAGGAAAGAATCTCTGTGCTGGCATCTGACTTTGCCTTTATCCTAAATCAATGGTTTTTAGTCATGAGAGTGGTATGAACTTAACTACGTTTAAGAAACGTTATCTGATTTGCTTGATTTGCTTTTAGAGCAAAGGACCGCAGGCAGTGCTCACTGTGGCAGGGTGAGGACCTCCAACAGTGGCCACTAACAAAGTCATCTTCTCCAAGACTCAATTGCTTCACCTCTAAAATAGGGGTTACAACTCTTCTACCTGTGTTGCACAGTTGCCAGGAGTTAAGAGGATAGTGGGAGGGGCTAAGAAGACAGTGGGAGGGACCTAATAATAGTAGGAGGAGCTAAGGGCGATGGAGGAGCTAGGGGGATGATGAAGGAGCTGAGAAAATGATGAGTATGCCAACACTCCACTTCACAAGCTGAAAATGCTGTGCACAATAAATCAACAGGAATAAAAGTTGCTTTATCAATATCTTCATTTCCACGAGGAAGTAGTGTAATGGCTTATGCTCACAGTCACTCAAGGGGAACATGATGAAGTACAGGGGTCCTTAACTTTTAATTGGTGGTTGGAACTCAACATCCTTGAGAATTTAATGAAAGATCCCTTTCCTTTAAAAAAATGCTTAGTGCAAGACAATGCCCGCTGGCTTCCAGGGGCCCACGCCATGAAGTCCGTCTGTAGACCTCAGAGAAAGTGCTCAGGTAGAAGAAAGCATGTGGGCACCCCAGAAGTACCTTTCTAACTCCTCAGATTGATACCCCTCACAGAACATGCATTTTATATTGCTGCCCAAGACAGCGATTTTCAACCTCTTTCATCTCATGGCACACATAAACTAACTACTAAAATTCTCCAGTACACCAAAAAATTTGTTTTTCTGATATGACAAAAAAAAAAAAAAAAAAAAGGTATAATTTTGATTCATTCATCCTGGATGGCTATTGTTGTGGTGGCTGTTTTCTTTTTCCTTTTTTTTTTTTTTTTATCTGACAATCTAAAAGAAAAGAGGTCAGTGTCCCTGACTAAATAGTCAGGTATTGCATGTTTTAAAAATTCTTGTGGACACTGGTTAAAAATCACTAGCCGAAGGGAACAAAAGTTGCACAACACAATACCAATATGATATGGTATAATGTTTTCTATTTTCTCCTGCTTTACTGTTCTCTCTCTTATTTCATCGCAGTTTGCTTCTTCAGGTTTTTAAACACTGTGACTCAATACACTGAACCTGACTTGCAGTTTGGAAAACACTAATTAAAGAAAGACAAGCGTGCTTTTGAGTTTTGCCTCAGTCCATTAATCGCTGGCGTGCGCTGGGACAACAGGCATCCTCTCTGAGCCTCAATTTTCTGAACTGTGAAATGGGGATAATAATGCCTACTTCAAGAGTTGAGAGAATTGAGGTAATAGCATGGGAAGTCACTGCACAGATTTCCTGGCACAAATAGGTGCTCAATAAACAATAGTAATTGTAAATAGAGGCTGTTAATGGGAGAATTAGAGCAAAGTTAGATACCTCCTGCCTGAGGGTGAAAAAATAAGAAAAAAAAAATCTTATTCATATTCTACCCAGGGGTCTTTCTGTGTTTCAAATGTAGCTATTTGCTGCAAGGAGGGCAACTGGGTCCAAATGCCTCTGTGTGCTGTGACAGGCTACATAAATAAATAAAATGCTTCATGAAACATTCATAGTTGCGTGTGAGTCAAAAAAATAATAAAAAGCACATGGGCTTAGGGTTTATTTATAGTGACTCCTGTTATCCCTCTCCACCACAATTTCACAGTTTGGCTTTCATTTGCTCATGATTGTTCTTGGATAAACTTCACTTCCAAGCAGAAGGTATTCATTATTAAAACACAGATCAGAAAAAAAAAAAAAAAGAGCCCATGGTGCTCCCCCAAACAATGACAGGATGAGGCAGCAGAAGGGAACTACCAGAGAGCGGGGCTGAGAATTGCTAGCACATGCTTGCCCACAGAGCCGACCTTGGACCAAATGCACTTGAGCCAACACTCCGTGGGCACCTCCTCTCTGACAATGGGGGGCTGTCCCAGCCATGGCGGGAGGAAAGATGTCAAAGATACACTGCACTAGTTCCAACTCACCGCCCAGGGAAGGGATGGAGCACCCAGCCAAGGAGGGAGGAGGCCTATAAGCACCAAACTACAAGAGAGGGGAACTTGGCCCTCTGCATAAAGTAAGCTCTGGACTTCAGAACCGAAGGAATCCCTCTGAACACATAGCTGCCCTGGGGAAAGAGCAATTTGATATCAAATCCCTGCTCCAGCACACCCTGGTTCCGTGACCTTGGGCCAGTCACAGTCATCCCACTTGTGACGCAAGTATGGTAAGACCTCCCTGGCAGAGGTCATTGCTCTGATTAAACATAAAAATTCATGGGACTTGCTAGTTATACTGGAAGCATTCATTACAGGGTAAAGATTTAATAGTAATAATACGGGTGCACATTTGGCACATAGTAGATGCTAAATAAATAGCACTTACCTTCCTCCTTTCCTTTGCTTGAAAGTGTTAATTTTATTGCAATCACACCCACCTCCTGGTCACTCCAACTGCAATATGCTCGTATAGCACTGATGTCCACCCTTCCTCAGTAAATGTAACCCCCCCACCTGACCTGACTTGATGTGGTTCAGAATTTGTCCATTCATTCACTGATTTAGCACCTAATAGTCAGTAATACTGACTGAGCACCTGGTATATCATAACACTGATGTAAGCACCTGGGGTTAAAGAAGAGAGATAAAATCCTCACCTTCCTGAACCCTTTCATGGGGGAAAGAAGGCAGTAAACACATCAATATGTACAATATAAGCTATGTCAGATGGTGCTGATACTAACGAGAAGGTAAGAAGAGGGAGAGGAATGGGAACGGCCTGGAAAGGGGGATGCTATTTAAAACCAGGAGGCCTGGGGAGGCTCATGGAGAAAGTAACATCTCTGCAGAGCCCTGTGGAGGTCACTAAGCAGCCAGGGGGGTATCTAAGGGAAGAGAATCACAGCAGAGGGAACCACAAGTGAAAATTCCCTGAGTGGGGCTCCTGTCTCCTCTCAGACCCTCTCTCACTGTGGCCTCTGGACGGGGAGAGGGAGCAGAATGATGTGATTTTGCAAAACCAGTCTGCTTTCTCACACCCTAATAAAAGCAAAGCTTACTTTACCAGGGGACACATTAGAGTCTCCAAATACATTTATTTAGAAAGGGACAGAAGTCTGGCTGTGTGTTTTGCTCCTGGTTGCACAGGAGGAGGGAGCGTGGCTCTGGGCTTCACTCAAAGGGGGTGACTGCACCTTCCCCACAAAGCATGTTGCTCTTAGGCCCCGAGAAGTGAACGGACTTGAGCTCTCAGCAACATTCAATAGCATAGATTTGGGAATAATCTCTGACAACATTAGGGGCTTGCAGAGGAATTCAAACTAAGTACACTAAAACCAGAAACAAAAGCAGAAAAAGAGTAATGTGGAACGGAAACAGTTCTTTTAGCCCAAATAATTGAAATGCTCACAGGTATGCAATGTTTGCCAAGTGGGAGGGTGAATGTAATATACAAAAAGTTAAGGCTCCAGGAGGAAGCTGCCTGCCTGGGCTCCTGGCCTGCCTCTGTGACCTAACCTCTCTGCCCATGAATTTCTCCCCCTATAAAATGGAAATTATAATAGTACTTATCCCAAAGGACTTAGAGAGTGAATCTAGGTAATTATTTAGCACCATGCCTGGCATGGAGTAAATGACATAAAAGTCAGTGTCTGGGAGAATGGATATATATATGTATATATATATATATACACATTTGGTAAATTCATATAATGAAACACTACACAGCAATAAAAGAGAATGAATTATGGACACCTGTAACCAGATGGATGAATCTTACAGACAATGTTGAGTAAAAGGAAGCTCAACACAGAAGAGCACACACTACAGGATCCTGTATACACAAAGGACAGGAAAACCAATTGATGGTAAAAGTCAGAATACTGGTTACTTCTGAGAGGTGGATATTGTCTGAAGGTACAAGGATGACACTTGAGGGACACTGGAAGCATTCTATCCTAAGGCAGCCCACCAGGACTTTCTACGGTGATAAAATTGTTCATAGTCCACGTATTACACGGTAGGCAGTGGACAATACAAAAGGCACATGAATATGACCACTGAGTATTTGAAATGTGGCTTGTGTGACCAAATAACTGAATTTCTACTGAATTTCTAACTTTAATTAATTTAATCAAGTTTAAGTGGCCACTACACAAAGAGGCACAGGTGTAAATCTCAGCCTGGATGATGGTAACATAAGCACACACCGATGTAAAAAACATCAAGAATGTACTTAATATTTGTGTAACTTATATAGTTTATTGTATGTGTGTTACCCTTCAAAAGTAAACTAGGATTACTAATTTGCAAGCATTACCTCATTTGGTCCTCACTAGCTGGAGGCACTGTAGAGAGGACAATTCCTATTCTGTCCATTTCTGCAGCGCTAACCTGAGGCACAGGGAGGTGGCTGTGACTTGGGAGTGGTCACACAGCTTGCAAACAAAGGCAGTGTGGGCAGCAGGTCTATGCAAGCCTCTTCTCACGAATGGGAAAGAGCCAACCCAAATGTCCCGCTGAGATGATGCCATTCACCCAGTCAGCCCATTAAGACATATTTGGTGAGCACCTGCTAAGTGCCAGGCATTGGTCTAGCTGTTTGGAATGGAGCAGCGAACAAAGCAGAGCAAAGCCCCATTTTTCATGGAGCTGGTGTGAGAAATCTCTGCTCACTTCACACTCCTGCTGCCATTTCAGAGTCCCTCACCTGAGCTGACTTGGCCATGAGCCAAAGTGTATGAAATCAGACTTGACTCAGCATCGATCAGGTATCTATTTTCTGTCAGATAATCAGTTTTGAATCTTGATTCTTTTCTAAGCCAAACAGCCAGTTTTTGGGTTTTTTTTTTTTTTTTTTTTTTTGAGGCCTAGCTCTTTCATTTATAAGGTAAGGGATGAAGAAGATCGTCGTCGGCAGCCGTCCGTCTCGAGAGACGATGGTGTAGCTTCTTAAGAGTCTATCTGCACCGCCGGGAATGGCTGTGCAGTCCGACTCGGGAGTGACATGGTATCTGTCCCCTCCCGTGTTGAATCGACATCTTATGATGACGCTGGAGTGTCCTCTCCAGTGAAGCTGAAGCTACAGAGCCTGGGCAGGGTGATATGGAGGGTCTGCTGTTGCCCATGCAGCAGACCCCCCCTCTCTTCGCAGCTGAAGGATCCAAGGGAAAGACGGAGTCAATACAGCTTGGCTTCAGGTGTGCTGCAGGAGTTGCCAGTGTTGACTGCAACGTCAAACCGCCTTAGGGACTCCGGCTCCAGATTTTCTGTCGGGGTTTACTCCCTTAGCCTTTCCCCTGAAGAGGTATGCCGCAAGGCAGCGGAGGTTTTTTGGGGTCAGAGTTTTCCTTCTCTGATGTGCCCTGACTGGAAGATCGAACCAGCGACACTTAGCTCGCAGGCCGACGCTCAATCCACTGAGCCAAAGATACTTACTAGAAAAACACTAACTAAAAGAAACGGGCAAAGCATTATTAACAATAAAGCTACTCATTACCTAATGATAAAAGCTCAATTCCCACCTCCTCAAACAAAAAAGCAACCTAAAACAGTATTATCTTAGCACATTTATCTTGGAAACAATAACAGTAACAACAAAAACCCAGCATACAAATATTTAGATACAGAAATTTTAGTTAATACAATTAACAGGAAGGATCTAGTGGTTACGCATGAAATCTATTGTCTGATAATTTTAAAATATAGGATGTTTCTAAAAGACACAGGAATTTACAAAAAGTAGCCATGTCCCAGGGAACAAAACAAGCTTCCACAAATCACTAAGAATTTATAGCATCCAGACCATATTCTATGACAACATACAGTAAAATTAGTGTCAATAACAAAAGCTTTAAAAAAATTTATGCTTAGGATTTTAAATAAAAATGTCTGTAATAACTTTTAAATTGAGAATATAGAAATTTGAAAAACATTTATAAGTAAATAACAACATACACACTATACAGTAAAACTTGATGTCAACGTCCAGTCAAGAGAGAGGTGTAGGTAGACACATTTTGCCTCCTCACATAACCACAGAAAGAATTCCAACCAGATCTCGAAAACAAGTAACACTCAGAACCATCAGAAATGTGAGCCGAATGGAAGTCCTATAGCCAAGGATGAAAGAAGCCATATTCACCCAGACAGGTAAAAGGGACAGAGCCGAGGAGATGGGCAGAAAGGTGGTGTGGCTCAGAAAAAGGGCAGCAGCAGCAGAAGAGGAGGTCCCACATTCATGTGCAGTGGATTAAAATCAGGAGGGATAGCCTAGAGAGAGTGATCCCATGCCAGGCCAGAGTGCACAGCCCAGGGTTCCAGCACTGGGAAGATGATAAACCGCCATTATCTCCGGCTCAAAAACCAGTGTGGGTTGGGGAAGTGGAAGAAACTGCCAATTTTTCACCACTTAAAGGGCCCTTATGGTCTTTGATCAGACACAAACCCCAGGGCAGCACCTGGAAGGGCACATACAGGAAGTGGAAATGGGACAAGTGCCAGGCAAATGGCCAGAAGCCTGGAAGCAATATTTCCCCTTCTCCGAGTCCCCCACCACAGAGCCACAAAGCAATGAAGCAGGTGGCCCTGCCCTGGCAATTACCCAAGGCTCTGCCCCACACAATTTATAGGTGACTTTGGTACTAGGCCACGCTACTAAGACATGGAGTAAAAGCAGCTCTACATAATACACAGAAACAAACACAGTGAGGCTGCCAAATTGAGGAGGCAAAGAAAAATGGCCTAAATGAAAGAACAGAAGAAAACCCCAGAAAAAGAACGAAACAAAATGGAGCTAGCCAACCTATCCGATGCAGAGTTCAAAACACTGGTAATAAGGATGCCCACAGAACTCATAGAGTATAGCAAAAAAATAAAGTAAGACATGAAAGTTACATGAAGTGAAATGAAATAAAATATACAGGGAGCCAAGAGTGAAGGGAAGGAAGCCAAGATTCAAGTCATTGATTTTGAATAAAAGGAAGACATAAATGTTCTATCAGAACAAAAAGAAGAGACAAGAATGAAAAAAAAAATGAAGAGAGGCTTAGGAACCTCTGGGACAACTTTAAACGTACCGACGTCTGAATCATAGGGGTGACAAAAGGAAAAGATGAAGAGCAAGAAATTGAAAACTTAGATGAAAAAATAATTAAATAAAACTTCTCAAATTTGGCAAAGGAAATAGACATACAAGTCTCAAACAAGTTGGACCCAAAGAGGAATACACCAAGGCATATTATAATTAAAATTCCAAAGATTAAAGATAAAGACAATCTTAAAGGAGGCAAGGGAAAAGCAGAGTTACCTACAAAAGAGTTCCCACAAGACTATCTGCTGATACCTCAAAAGAAACTGTACAGGCAAGAAGGGGTTGGTAAGAAGTATTCAAAGTGATGAAAAGTAAGGTCCTATAAGCTAGATTACTCTATCCAGCAAAGCTATTCATTAGAATAAAAGGACAGATAAAGTGCTTCACAGACATGGAAAAGCTAAAGGAATTCATCATCATCAAGCCATTATTACATGAAACGTTAAAGGGACTTGTTTAAGAACAAGAAGATCAAAACTACGAACATTAAAATGACAACCAACTCACAACTATCAACAACTAAATCTGAAAAACAGAAACAAGAACAAGTTAAGTAAATTAACAAGACAGGAACAGAATCATAGGTATGGAGAGCATTTGGAGGGTTATCAGCTGGGAGGCGGAAAGGGGACGATGCAGGAAATGGTCCAGGAATTAAGAAGCATAATTAACAGGAACAAAATAGACAGGGGGATGTTTAGAATATATAGGAAAGGGAGAAGCCAAAGAACTTACACACACTACCCATGAACATGAACTGAGTGCAGGGGTGTGTGTGGGGGTTATTGCTGAAGGGAAGGGGAGTACCAGGCAGAGGGGGGCAAAGGAGAAATAATTGGCCTGTGAGCTAAGTGTCGCTGGTTCGATCTTCCAGTCAGGGCACATCAGAGAAGGAAAACTCTGATTCCAAAAAACCTCCGCTGCCTTGCGGCATACCTCTTCAGGGGAAAGGCTAAGGGAGTAAACCCCGACAGAAAATCCGGAGCCGGAGTCCCTAAGGCAGTTTGACGTTGTAGTCAACACCGGCAACTCCTGCGGCGCACCTGAAGCCAAGCTGTATTGACTCTGTCTTTCCCCTTGGATCCTTTAGCTGCGAAGAGAGGGGGGGTCTGCTGCATGGGCAACAGCTGGCCCTCCATATCACCCTGCCCAGGCTTTGTAGCTTCACTGGAGAGGACACTCCAGCGTCATCGCAAGATGTCGACTCTACACGGGAGGAGACAGATACCGGTTATAAGCTCATCCGATTGGCGAAGGAAACGAGCGCCAGGGGTCTCCTCTGACGGTGGGAGAGGTCATCGCACCTCACTGGACAGCTACCACCCGCCTCAAGCTGGGCAGCCCCCAGCCAATTAGGTGCCGTCTCGCCATGGCTCGCCTGCCCCACTGGGTGCGTGGGGATCAGAGAGGCGTCTCTCGAAAAGTGGGCCACAAAACACTCGCACCAGGCAATTCCAAGCAAACAACAAGAAAGAAGCCTCCAGCTCTTCGCCTCGCTAGCTGGAACATCAGGACCATGTGTCCCGGACTTACTGCAGACCTTCCGTGGATCAATGATGCCAGGAAAACCGCCATCATCGACAGGGAACTGGCACGACTAAACATCGACATTGCGGCTCTACAGGAGACCCGGTTGGCTGACAACGGAACTATCAGAGAAACCAACTACACCTTCTACTGGCAAGGGAAGTCTCCGGACCAACCAAGACAGCACGGTGTTGGGTTCGCTGTGAAGAACACGCTTGTTAACTCCATAGAGCCACCCACAGGAGGCACAGAGAGATTACTTACCCTCCGATTGTCAACAACTTTTGGCCCAGTCAGCATTCTTAGCGCGTACGCCCCAACCCTCTGCGCCACCACCAAAGAGAAAGAACAGTTCTACCATGCACTGGACGAAGCGTTATCCAAGATCCCCAGAAGTAACGCTCTTTATCTCCTTGGAGACTTCAACGCAAGAGTAGGAGCCGACCACATGGCCTGGCCCACCTGCCTCGGAAACTTTGGGAGAGGAAAGATCAATGAGAATGGTCAGCGCCTGCTTGAGCTTTTGTGTCACCACGGCCTGTGCGTGACAAACACATTCTTCAAGTGCAAAGAGATCCACCAGGTGTCATGGAGGCACCCCCGCTCCCGCCACTGGCACCAGCTTGACCTCGTCATCACCAGAAGAACGGATATTGGCAGCACCCTCCTCACCCACAGCTACCACAGTGCAGACTGCGACACGGACCATGCCCTCGTGGTAAGCAAGGTGCGCATAACGTCGAAGAGGTTGCACCACTCCAAGATGAAGGGTCGCCCACGCATCAACACCAGTTGTGCCAGCAACCCAGTTAAGACCCAGCAATTCATCAACAGGATGGAAGATGCACTCGGCGAGGGAATGGCGGCAGATGACATTATCGAATCCAACTGGCCACGTCTCCGCGACGCCATATACAACTCCGCCATTATTGCTTACGGGAAGAAAGAGCGGAAGAACGCTGACTGGTACGAGGCTCACTGGGAAGAAATGGAACCCATGATCGAGGCTAAGAGGAAGGCCCTACTGGCTTACAAGGCCACGCCCACTCCCAGTACACTTCAAGCTCTACGGGCTGCCAGGAACAAAGTCCAGAAGACCGCCCGCCACTGTGCCAACACCTATTGGCTAAACCTGTGCAGAAGCATCCAGGAAGCCGCCGATATAGGCAACGCACGAGGAATGTATGAGGGTATCAAGAAGGCAACAGGCCCAATCCCCTCCAAGATCGCCCCCCTTAAGTCCAAGGCAGGTGAGGTCATCATTGACCAGGAACAGCAAATGCGGCAGTGGACCGAGCACTACCTCGAGCTGTACGCGATGAGGAACACCGTAACAGACACTGCTCTTAACGCCATCCCAGACCTACCAGTCACGGAGGAGCTAGACACCCCACCTACTGCGGCAGAGCTCGGCAAAGCCATCGACCGCCTCGCTTGCGGGAAAGCACCAGGAAGCGACGGAATCCCTCCAGAAATCCTAAAGAGCGGGAAACCAGTCCTGCTACAGCCGCTCCACCATCTACTCTGTCTCTGCTGGAAAGAGGGTTACATCCCCCAGGATATGAGAGACGCCAACATTATCACCATGTACAAGAACAAAGGAGACCGCAGCGACTGCAACAACTACCGGGGCATCTCTCTCCTCAGCGTCGTCGGCAAAGTATTCGCCCGGGTCGCTCTTGCCCGCCTGCAGACCCTTGCTTCCCGCGTCTACCCAGAGTCCCAGTGTGGCTTCAGAGCTGGCCGATCAACAGTGGACATGATCTTCTCCCTATGCCAACTGCAGGAGAAGTGTCACGAGCAGCATAAACCACTCTACCTCGCCTTTATCGACCTCACGAAGGCGTTTGATCTGGTCAGTCGAAGCGGACTCTTCAGCTTGCTACGGAAGATTGGCTGTCCACCACATCTGCTTGCTGTGGTCATGTCCTTTCACGACAACATGCACAGCACGGTGTCCTACAACGGCGCAACCTCTGAGGCCTTCCCAGTCAGCAGCGGAGTAAAGCAGGGCTGCGTCCTCGCGCCTACGCTGTTCGGAATCTTCTTCTCCATGCTCCTCCAATATGCCTTTAAGGACTGCAGCGAGGGTGTCTTCATTCGCACCAGATCTGATGGCAAGCTCTACAGCCTGGCCCGTCTACGAGCCAAAACCAAAGTCAAAGAGGTGCTCATCCGTGAGATGCTCTTTGCCAACGACGCAGCCTTGACATCACACTCCGAAGAGGGACTCCAGCAGCTAGTCACTTGCCTTTCCCACGCATGCAAGGAGTTCGGACTAGCCATCAGCCTGACGAAGACGAACATTATGGCTCAAGGCACGGGGACTCCCCCATGCATCACCATTGACGGATACACCCTGGAGGTTGTCAACGACTTCACTTACCTCGGGTCCACCATCTCGAGCTCTCTGTCAGTAGACTTGGAGGTCAACCGGAGAATCGCCAGGGCAGCCACAGTTATGGCCAGACTGAACCGGCGAGCGTGGAACAATTCCAGCCTCATTGAGAAAACCAGACTGCGCATCTACCAAGCCTGCGTACTCAGCACTCTCCTCTATGGCAGCGAGACGTGGACCACCTACGCAAGGCACGAAAGGAAACTCAACAGCTTCCACATGAGGTGCCTGCGACGCGTCCTGCATGTCGCCTGGCAGGATAAGGTTCCCAACACCGAGGTGCTGAAGCGAGCCAACATGAGCAGTTTGCATGCAGTTCTTAGTGAGAGACGCCTCAGGTGGCTCGGCCAGGTCAAAAGAATGGATGCAGGCCGTATCCCCAAAGACCTCCTCTACGGCGAGCTAGCAGAAGGCCAGAGGATGACAGGGCGCCCAGAACTGCGGTTCAAAGACATCTGCAAAAAGGACATGACACGATGCTCCATCAATCTCAACACATGGGAAGTTCAAGCAGACGACCGCCTAGCCTGGAGGTTCGCGGTCAGACAAGGTACGTCACGCGCGGAGGCTGCGCGCAACGAGGAGGCGGTCCAGAAAAGATCGAGGCAGAAGCAGCGTCAACAGCAGCAACAACGGCCATCTGCCTTCGCCTGTAACAAGTGCGGCAGGGATTGTCACTCCCGAGTCGGACTGCACAGCCATTCTCGGCGGTGCAGATAGACTCTCAAGAAGCTACGCCATCGTCTCTCGAGACGGACGGCTGCCGACGAGTCATAGGGATATAGAGCACACATAAGGAATAGAGTCAATAATATTTCAATAACTATGTATGGTGCCAGGTGAGTACTGGAAATAACAGGAGGACCACTTTGTAAAATATATGATTGTCTAACCCACTATGCTACACACCTGAAACTAATACAAGATAATACTGAATGTAAACTATAATTGAAAAATAAAATTTTAAAGTTTTTTTTTTTTAAAGATATTTTAATGAAAAAAATGTCTAGAAATAAAGCAATGCTCAGAAGTTAAACGTTTAAGGCAAATGTAGTAAAAGAAAGTTTGAAAATTAACAAGGTAGGCTTTTAATTCAAGAATTTAGGCCCTGACCAGGTAGCTCAGGTGATCAGAGTATCATTCCCACACGCCAAGGATGTGGCTTTGATCCCTGGTCAGGGCTCATACAAGAAGCAACCAATGAATGCATAAACAAATGGAAGAAAAAAGTGATGTTCCTCTCTCACTCTCTCTCACTCTCACTCTCTCTCTCTCTCTCAAATCAATCCATCAATAAATAAAATTTTTAAAAAGAATTTTAAAAAATAACAGTAATAGCAAAGGATGTAGAAAGAAATAATTAAGATAGTAGAAAGTTATGATATAAAAAAAGAAATAGCATAGAGTACAAACCATAACCTCATTGAAAGATAATAATAAATACATATAACACCAACGAGATTGAGAGAAGGGACACAAGTAAATCCATATCTGGAATTAAAACGAAGATATGGTTATAGATACAAAAGAGATTTGTAATTTTTAGTTATAAAACATATATAAAATATACACATACAGATTCATATAATTACACATACTTATCACATACACTCATATAATATACACATACATATATCATACTACTTGCTAAATATTTTATTTTAGTGTTTTTTTATCCTCATCCAAGGACATGCTTATTGATTTGAGAGAGAGAGGAAGGGAGGGAAAGAAAAATGGAGAAAACATCAATAGATTGCCTCTCGAACGTGTCCCAACCAGGAACCAAACTCACAACTTAGGCACATGCCCCGACCTGGAATCAAACCTGCGACCTTTTGGTTTACAGGACAATACTCCAACCAACTGAGCCACACTGACCAGGGCTGCTAAATATTTTTAAAATAATAAAAACACAAAGAATTATGTACAAAAATGGTACCTTAGAAAAAGATCAGTGATTTTAAATAAAAGCATCCAAAACTGACTTAAGAAGAAACAGAAAACTGAAACAGCCATATAAATAACTGAATCGGGTAGATAGAATTGACCATTTAACAAACAAAACTATCAGGCCAAAAAATATTATATTTAGGCAAAAATTGGAACACACTTTATGACATATCCCCTATATCATACAATAGCTATACATATAAGTAGCTTTACATAATAGTATGATAGTATAAAAAAAGAAGGCTGTGTAAATTTATATTTTATGTAGCTAGGATGATGTTGATGTTGAATTTATCAAAGATGTTACAAAATGTAAGGATGTCTTACTAATAGAATGTATATTATGAAATTCACTATAAAATCAGGTTAGAAAAGAAAACATGATCATCTCCTTGATGCAAAAAAAAAAAAAATTAATAAAACTTAGCCCCTAATCATGATTTTAAAAGGTCTTAATAAACTAGGAATAGAAGGAGAATTTCTTAACTTTCAATAGTTCCCTAAATTTTACTATCTGATCACCTACCAAAATCAACAGAAATGTAATACATAATGACAGGATTTTAGCAGAAGCAACAAAAATGACATGTTCTATCATTTTTATTTAATACTGAATAAAAGCCTCATTCTACAAGAGAAATAAAACAAGAAAAGAAAACAAATACAAGATACAGCAATTTGCAAAATAACTGTTAATGGTAAATTAGATGATTTTTTTCATAGAAAAATTAAGAAAAATCTAGAGACAAAAAGTAACAAATAATGAATCCATTTGCTGGCTTCAAAGCCCATGAAAAACAATAATTAAGAAATATATAAACATAAAGAGATATAATTTGCAATATAACAGAAGTGGTGATGCTTTCAGAAATTACATATACTAAAAGGGCTACAATATGTGTACAGACAAAAATTTAAACCTGTATTCAAATATGTAAAAGAAACCTTAAAAAAGAGATATATTATTTCGTGAATGGGAAATCTCGGTTTTGTGAATTTTGCAAGTTAATGTGCACATTCAGTGCAACACCAAACCCAGTCACAGCAGGGCTTTTTCTAAAATTGGAGAACTTTATTTTAAAAATTCGCACGGAAGAGTAAAGACAAAAAATAACCAAGACACTTAAGCCAGAATAATTAAGGGGTCCTGACCTACCTGATAGCAGGACATTATAAAACTATAATAATTAAAAACAGCATGCTCCTGGAGTAGGGTGCAATAAACAGACCAATAAAAACGAAGCGAGAGCGGAGGACCTGACCTCCACATATACAATATTATAAATCGGTGGAACAAAGATGGAGCTTTAGAGAGTGGACAGAACAACTAGCTATCCATGTGGGGAAAAAAAAAAAAAGCAAATTAGATCTCTAAATCATCTCATCTACATTTATTTAGGCTAAGGCCCTAAATGTAACAAGCAAAATCTTAAGAATTGAGAAGAAAACACAGGAGCGTCATTCAGACATTAGGGTAGTGAGAGATTCCTTCAATAAATTACAAGAAGTATGAACCAGAAATGAAAAAATAATTTTGTAGCACTAAAATGAAAATCTTCAGAATGAGAAAATGATCTCTTAACAAAATAAACTGTAAGCCATGCATTGAAAGAAGACACTTTCAAATGATTATCACTAAGAAAAAGAAAAACAACCCATTAGAAAAATGTGCAATGCATATAATCAGGAGGTTGACAGAAGAAGGAAACTTAATAAAAGAAAAGATGTTTAACCTCATTAGTAATCTCTGACATGCAAATCAAATCAGCATTGCAGTTGTAATTTTATATCCTACAGATGGGCAAGATGTAAATCATCTGATAATAAGTGTTGTTGAGAATTTTGGAAAATGGTCGTTTATACATTGCTGGCGAGAGTGTTAGAAGATATTACATTTAAAAGCACAGAGGAGCCATGGTCGGTGTCACTCAGTTGGCTGGAGTGTTATCCCATGAACTGAAAGGTTGTGGGTTTGATTCCCAGTCAGGGCACATACCCAGCTTGTGGGTGCTGCGTCTGTTTGGGGCGTGTATGAGAGGCAACCAATCAATGCTTCTCTCTCACATGGATGTTTCCCTCTCTCTTCCTCCTCCCTTCCCTTCTCTCTAAAATCAATAAGCATGTCCTCTGGTGAGGATTTAAAAAAAAACAAATTAAAAACAGAGGACAGTCCAAGTTAATATCATGGATATTATATAGGAAGTAAAATTATAAACATTCAAATAAGAAAAATGCCAACTTTAGAGTAACAAGGAATAGAATCGATAGAGGAGATGATTTAGGTGTGCAATTCAAAATTTTATTTATAAAAGGTATCTGATCTGGACATATATATTTGTTCTATTTCAGTAGAAATGTGGGTATATTATATTATTTTATTTACTGTAATGTATGGTTAAAGTAGCTTGTAATTTAAAATCAAGTTTAGGAGGATCCTTAAAAAGGATACAATTCAAGAGAAAGAATAGTAGATACAAGGATAAGAAGATGAAGCGAAGGGGGAAGTCAGTACCCAAAACCAACACGTACAAAGTCCAGCATACTTCTTAGAATTTCAGCCTGAAATTAGACTCTGGACATCCCAACAGACAGCACAAAGAGGGGAGACTGGTTATTAAGCTACCCATCTGGCCAGAGAACACAACAATCTTGGTTCTGATTCCTGAGGCTGATGTTCGTACGTTGGGCCCTGTGTAAGGTATTCAGCAGTACCCTTAACTACGCCCTCTCAGAAGTGAGGGTGAACTGCATGCAGCAAAGGCTAATGATAGAAACGGTACCTACAGAGGCCATGCCAGTATTCTAAAGAGTCTATGCCTTATAACTCATTTAGTACTTACAACTAGCTTTATTTTATTACCCGATTTCCGGTGTAAGGAAATTGAGGAAAAAGGGGTAAAAACCATACCTCGTTCCTACAGCGGTGAAGCGGGAAAACATGGAATAGGACTCAAACAATTTGACTTTCCATTATCCGGTAGTAATATCATTCTAGCAAAGCCCATTACATAAAAGTCGTTTCACGAATCTCATAGTAAAGGGGTCTGGTGTGCGCTGTCTGAATATCTGACTTTTCCAGAAACTACATTTTTGGAACAGCTAAACCAGTGCTCATTACTCTTGCTTAGGTCTGGGAACTTTCGGAGTGGCAAAGCTAGGGATTCTATTGCCAAGCAATTGAAGACACCCCAAATTCTATAAATAATTTCAGGGAAGAAAATCAAACATGAGCCCCCCCCCATTATAAACCCTCTCTTCTGGAGAGGAGTGAACCAAATGTGTGGTCTCAGGTATTGAACCATGGATATAAGCTCTCACCACTGGGCAGCCTTACTTTGACAGGAGAGTGAATATAAATTCACACAGAATATACAAGTACCAGTTGTGTTTACGGTGGTGATTATGGTTATTGTTATATGCAGCACTTTCTAACCATTCTCTCAGCCTCTGTGCTTGCTCCCTGCATTCTCTGCTTCCCTGAGCAGCAGAAGGAGCCCTTTGAGAACGTAAACTTGAACTTGCCACTCCTTAGCCTGACACCCTCCAAGGGCCACAAGTCACACTGAGGACAAAAATTCCGGCTCTCCACCATCACCGGTGTGATCGTGGAGCACGTTTGGTTCCCAGCGTCATTGCCTATAGTTCTCGCCTCTTCTCACTCTGCTCCATCCCTGCTGTGGTCCTTGTTGTTGGAACCCATCTCAAAGCATTGAGAATTAAGTCTCTTCTCACTCTTTACGACTCCTCCCCATCACCCCCTAATGACCACCCTGAATTGAAGTTTCTATGAATGGGTTGCTGTGATTAATGTCTGTCTTTCCTTCTACCACCTCCTTAGAATATAAGTTCCATGAAGAAAACCACATGTCTATTTTGACCCCACCCTCTGAAATGCATCTGGCATATAGTAGGTGCTTAGTCATTATTGGTGAACAGAAGGAAAGGAGGGACAGAGAGAAGTTAGTTGATTCTTATAATCATGATGCCTGAACACTGTTTTAGACACGTCCATGTGCCCAACCTTGATGGCATCACAGGGTAAATCGACTTCACCCCCAGCACTTAAGAGCAAGAAAAGATGCGTGTCCAACACCAGGGGACATTGTAAACAGAAAGTGGCAGCAATTTGCCCAATGCCCCTCACTGCTCAGTGGAAGACAGAGGAGTGACAACACAGGCCTGGAAGGCAGGAGACCAAAAGGGCAAGGTTCTCGGTCCCCGGTTGGCAGGACAGGGTGGGCTCCTATGGGGCTGCCCAGTCATTAACATGGCTCCGGAGAAGAAGCAGGCAAGGGAATCAAAGCACCAAGCACTGCAAACAGCAACTGCAGTGGGAGAGGGCAGGGCCCAGCTGGGCTGCACCGAGACGCATGGCCCTGAATTAAATGACTAGACACACATGGCTGCAACCAGCGTGCTCCTGGGTCTGCCTCCACACCCAGCGCTGGCTCGGTGGGAGGCTGGCTCTGGGGATGGGACCCGAGCGGTCTCCAGCCTTCCCACAGCCCTACTTCCCTTCTCCTTCTCCCTTTATTCTTTTGTACACATGACAGGCAAGACAGATACTCCCCCACAAGAGCAGTAATAGACAGCTTACATGTGCACAACCCTTCATAGTCTACATTCCACACCATTAGCTCATTTCTTTTATTTACTCAACCAATACGTACTGAGGACTTACTATAGGAGGGGAATGCTCTAAGTGCTGGGGACAGAGTAGGAGTGAACAGATCTCAAATTCCATCTTTCTTGGAGCTTATTTATACTTTGGAAGGGGTAACACTGTGTGTGTGTGTATATCGTCGGCAGCCGTCCATCTCGAGAGACGATGGTGTAGCTTCTTAAGAGTCTATCTGCACCGCCGAGAATGGCTGTGCAGTCCGACTCGGGAGTGACACGGTATCTGTCTCCTCCCGTGTTGAATCGACATCTTGCGATGATGCTGGAGTGTCCTCTCCAGTGAAGCCGAAGCTACAGAGCCTGGGCGGGGTGATATGGAGGGTCTGCTGTTGCCCATGCGGCAGACCCCCCCTCTCTTCGCAGCTGAAGGGTCCAAGGGAAAGACGGAGTCAATACAGCTTGGCTTCAGGTGCGCCGCAGGAGTTGCCGGTGTTGACTACAACGTCAAACCGCCTTAGGGACTCCGGCTCCGGATTTTCTGTCGGGGTTTACTCCCTTAGCCTTTCCCCTGAAGAGGTATGCCGCAAGGCAGCGGAGGTTTTTTGGAGTCAGAGTTATAAATGTGTGTATATGTGTGTGTATGTGAAAGATATATACAGTTGGCTCTTAAACAATACTGGGGTTTGGGTTAACCCTATGCATAGTTGAAAATCTGCACATAGGTTTTGACTCCCGAAAATCCTAAGTACTCATAACCCACTGTTGTTGATCAGAAGCCTTACTGATAAACAGTCCATTAACATATATTTTGTATGTTATATGTATTTTACACTGTATTCTTACAGTAAAGTAAGCTAAGGAAAATAAAGTCTTCTTAAGAAAATCATAAGAAAGAAAAATATGTTTATTTTTAAAAATTTGCATGTAAGTGGACCTGTGCAGTTGAAACCACCTTGTTCAAGGGTCAGTTGTGTATTTGGCACATTTAAACTATCATACATATATTAAATATTGTATTTGTATATATAATGAGCTGGAGAAGCCAGCATATTGCCATTTCCTTCTTCCATGTGATGGAACAGTTGCCGCGAGAGAAAACGGACCACACAGCATGAAATGCCATCCTAATACAAAGACCCACGGTTTGTAACAATAGGAAAGGGACCAGGGATGTTCTCCTTGCTCCTCAAAGGAAGCCTCTCACCTTCCTCTTCTCAGATACTTCCCCTTCTTGCACCTCTCCATGGCCCTGTCTCTCCCCTTTCCCTCCACAAATCAAGTGCAACATACGGACACCAGGGAGCACCCCACCCCCACCCCCGCTGCTGCATGGCAGGCTTGCTGCGCCAGGGCAGCAGCAGGGCCTCTCTGATTCTCTCACATGCCCGACCCCCGGTTTCCCTTCCTGGCTCACTGGAGATCTGTCATTCATTCATAGCTTTGTTGGAAATCAGTGTTTAGGGACTTATCTTACTCCCTCCTCCACTTATTTTGCCATCTCTTTACCCCAGATTCGTCCTTCCTCATAAGATTCTAGGATGTAGGAGGCGAATGTTCTCCCAGAGGTCACTGGGTCTCCTTTGAGAGACAGGGGAACTGAGGTCCACAGCAGGGTGCCTAAGTCAAATCAAATGGCACGTCTGTGGAAGACCTTTGAATAAAGCACAGGGAGGCCATTCCCAGACGTACTATGGTATCTACTGAAGCATGCTAGCTCCTCATCTCTCATTGGATCATGATGGTGGTCTCCCAGGGACCTCCCTGCCCTTACTCTAATCTACGCTTATGCTGTCACCCTAACAATCTTGCTGGGAAGAAATATATCTGGGCCTGGCACTCCCTCTCTAAAAGTTTTCAGTAACTGCCCAGCAGTACTGATAAAGTTCAAGGCTTCTGTGGCCTGGCCCCTGTCTTTCTCTTCCTTCTGCTGTTCCCTGTCCCCTTGTTCCAGCCACGCTGGACTTCTTGCAGTCCCTAGAATATGCCATTCTTTTTTGCTTGCCTCAGGTCCTTTGCACATCCCTTCCCCTTGCCACTTGGGTTAATTGATGAACTTTTTATTGTCAAGATTCAGCTCATATGTCATCCCCAAGGAGGCCTTCCTGGCATCCTAGGCACTTTTAAATGCTATTTTCTGTGTGCCCCTACAATACCTGTTCATATCCATATTCCAGCACCTTCCCAGCAATAATTCATGGGCTACGCATCACGCAGTGTTCTAAACACCTTACACAGAATATCTCTTGCTCTCCACAGTGATTTTTAATCTGAGTGTGTACATATACCTATTTCAGAGATGGGGTAACTGAGGCCCAGAAAAGCTAAATAACTTGCCCCAGGTCATAGAACTGGCAATGTCAGAGCTAAGATTTTACGCTGGCCACACTCTCAAATATATGTCATCCTGCTGTGATTACCAGTTTACCAAAATCTGTCTCACACACCATGAACTGGCCAAAGTTGTTAATGCCTGCCCAAACCCAGCTACTTGGCACCATGATTGAGTCTCTGCCTGGAGCGTGCAGACTGGAGACAGCCACTGGACGAACGGGTCACTTCTCCCTCGTGTTTCTGTTTTCACAGCATGCTAGATAGCAGGATGGCGTAGTGGCCAAAAAGACAGACTCTGCAGTGAGACAAGACACAGGGACCCAGGACCCAGTCCCAGCTCCCACGCCCCGTTTTTACTGCTCTGTAAAGTGGGACTCATGAGGACGCTATATAAAATAACCACGAGGACTAAATAAAGGAATGCAGAAACAGAACAGAGCAGCGTGCCTGGAGCCCAACAGAGAGCAGGCGCTCAGTAAGTACGTATTTGTCATGGTGGCCAGTAGCACTCATGGTCTTCCTTGTCTTGCCAGTTCCTTTCTCGCCCCATGTCTCACCTTAATCAAGAGGCAGGCGCTCCCAGCAAGACTCATTTGGGGTCTGGGAAGGCGGAGAGGGGAGCATGGCTGCTCTGGCCCACTAAGCCCAGCGCCCTCTTTCCTCACACTGCACGGCCACCTCCCAGCTGTGAAATAAGAGTCCCTGCTCGACTGGACCTGGAGCTGTCAAGGGCCTGCCAATTTCACAGTTCACAAGACTGCTGTTCCCCCTGATTAATGGGGTGCCAGCAGCCATGGGCAGGGCCATGACACCAGTCACATGGGACTCTCCCCATCACCCCCCCACCATACCCTGCCATGCTTTCTGAGGAGGAGAGAGCAGGCCAGCCTCATGCATATTTATGCAGGGAGAGTAATGATTTTGTACTTCATGCCTTCAAAAAAAATAAATAAGACTTCACTTAAGTCCGTGCATTTCCCTCCGTGAACTCAGCATGCCTCATGGAAGAAAACCACACACACACACACACACACACACACACACACACACAGACATATGAAAATCCAAAAAGACTTTATACCACTGATCTGACCAGAGCGTTCTCATGCCAAGGATGACCCAGGGAACACAGGAGATATTAAACCCTGGAGCATGGATGGGGGTTATTCTGAAATTAACCTAGTTCCACCCTGTAACCCTTGGGGAATTAGAACAGATGAAGTCCAAACTCAGCTGGGCAAATGACACCTGCCCACCAGCTCCTCAGTCACTGCCCTGCATCGCCTCCGCCCCTCAGCTCAGACAGAGCCCCCCCCGCCCCCTCCCTAGGAAAGCAAACCAGGATCAGCTCCTATGATATTCCCCCTAGTGGGGCTGGAAGGAACGCTTTCATCACAGGCAGAACTGACCCCTCGCATCCCAGACACATAACCTCCAGGAAGCCACTTCAGCTTGCGTGCCTCGGTTTCCCCATCTATGGCCAATAGGAAGCTCCGGCCCAGTCCCCTGCACTGTTTTCTAGTCACACCGGCCTTCTGGGTCACCAAACAAGCCAAGCTTTTTCTCTGCAAAAATCGCATCCTCTGTTCTTCAGTCTTCATTGGGCCAGACACTACGCACCCTTTTGATTCCAGCGTAAACCTTCCTTCCTCAGAAAGGCCTTCCTGAAGAGCGAAGCGCCCCGTTTCCTCTCCCAGAGCGCTCAGCTCATTTCCCTTCTGGCAGTGCTGAGTTAGTTAAATTAATAATTGCGCAGTACTTAGGTGAGGGCCTCAAGTGTGTCTTCCCGTTACAGGGTGACATCTCTGAGGGCAGGGGTCATGCTGGTCACTTTCACTGCTCTGTCTCTATGAGTGTCTGGCAAATGAAGGAAGGAATGAATGAATGAATGAATGAATGAATGAATGAACTGCTGAGTCATTGTAAGAATCAGATGAAATAGCATGATAACGCCTGATCTGTTTACAGAGGACTCCCATCACTCTAGAATAACTAACAACGACTGAGCCTTTCTCTTGTAAAAGACGCTCTTGATCCCTGTGACAGGTCTTAACTCATTTAGTTTAACAACTCAGGGATGCACACCCTGATTTTCCCCATTTTAAAGATAAGGACAGTGAAAGAAAAGGACATTTACTCATTTGTCCAAGGTTATACACAGCTGGTAAATGTCAGAAAATATCAGGAGTTAATAGGGACGGCCTAGCCCAACAGTCCACATGCCTAAGCGTCACGCTATAGAGAGATCTTAGTTGCATCCCTCTAGCTTCCCTCTTGGGTTTTTCTGGCCCCTAAATATCCTGGCTGAAGGCTCTCTCCCCACTTGGCCAGCCCCACTCTCTTACTTCAGGAAACCCACGTCCCCTTTCCCCAAACCCAAGCACAGACAATTAAGGTTACAAAGTGTAGCCCTTGGGGTCAGAACATTCTCTACCACCCCCTGGACCTTTTGTAGGAGGGGAAAACCTCATTGTCTAAGTACACGAGGGACGTTCCCACTTTTGCAGGGAATATTCTTACAGTGTAGAAACTGTTTTTTCCTGCAGGGTCCGACAAGGAGACACTCAGACCCCAGGAACAAATCCACCTACACCTGGCTGCACTCTTAGAAAGCCCGTGTCACCTCCTCCCGCGACACTGGCAAGGGAAGAAGGGCTGAATAAGAGATCTCACAGGGCACCAGATCCTGCACAAGTCGTCAGCCTCAGGTCCAGGAAGGAGGAGGACTCCACCCAGGCCACCTGGCACGCGGGAGGCAGAGCCCAGGCTCCCTGAATCCTACTCAGCACCCTCCCCTCCGACTCCCACTGCTTTCTCTTCCCCAAAGGACAGCCACAGACACAGCTGGATGGGACAGAGCTGCCTGTGTGTCCACTGGACGAGGCTGCTCTCCTGGGGTGATGAACAACGCCGATCAAGTTGCACTTAACAGAAGCATAATGAAGTGGATGCATCTGGTCTCCGAAGGCTTCCTTCCCAAGGGAAATGATGAGGAAGTAATCTCTCTCTCTGCTGGGACACTTACAGAACAGTCCTGGAACCAGGAAGCTATAAAGAGGCTTGAGACTGGCGTCTGAAACTTATTAGCCCGGTTAGAATGCTAGTTGCTGGTGCCCTCTTTGCCTTCGGCATCATTTCTGCACAAGGAGGTATGAGGAGATAAGGGCTTACAAGAGTAAAAGTCTTCCGCTTGTCCTCTTAAGACCCGTTTTTCTAATAACTTCTCTCCCCTACACACACACACACACACAAGTCACCCCAGCCAGGCATATGGCACTGTGTTCTGGCTCAACTTCCACTGGTCCCATTCCATATGAATAGCCACAGCCCCAGAATTCGGGTGAACGGGATAGAAGCTGAAGAATGTAGCAGTTTAGACTTGCAAAGATCGAGGCTCAGTAAGGGGATATGATTTTCCGAAGATAATCAATATTTACGGCAGGTGCCCGCTGCACCAGGCTCTTCATATATTATTAAGTTTTATTCTCAAACCAACCTAAGGAGTCTGACACTACTATTAAACCAGTTAAGTAGATGAGGAATCTGAGATTTAGAGAGATGAGTTAACTGATCCAAGATCAAGGTACAAGAATCACTCCCAAGTCTGCCCCATTCCAAACCCTTCATCCTGTAGCTTGCCATCTCTCAGAAGGCCCTGCTGTCATGATTTTGCTTGGGTTTCTGGACTAGTATATTTTTAAACAGTTTTTGTAAGCTAAAGGTTGGTTAAATGCCACCCCCTTTCACATGCACTAGTGGGCTGCTAGGCATTGAAAGGAATCCTGCGGTGAATGCTTCTGTAAAATAAAAAACGATTTGGGCAAATAATCTGTCATTCCCTGATTTATGTCTTTGTTAAACTGAGCTATTCACAAACGGGATTCTTTTAGGCGAGGCATTCCAGTCCTGCTCTGAGGAGACGGGCCCCCCACTGTTCTGGGCAGGAAATGAGGCGTAGAGGGTTTGCCACACCCACAGATGCCAGTGTTAGTGAACAGCAGCTGCGGGTGCCTCAGACCCCAGAGGGCGCCTTGCTGAGTACTCTGAGGCTCCGCCACCCAGGCAAAGCCGATGGAACTGGGCTCCACGCCTGAGCAGAGGAGGACCGCCCCAGATTAGCTTGTGGCCTGTTGTGAGAATTTGCCCATATTGAATATGACAAATGTCCGCATGCAGTGTCTGAATAGGAAACACAGGAAGACAGTCTGAGTTGGAGAGAGCATATCTGGTGAGGGACAGAGAGGAGCCAGGAAGAGAAGCTGTGAGGGAGCAGGAGGCAGGTTAAGAGATAAAGAGAGGCCATTTCCTGATGGGGGGGCAAAGGAAGAGCGGAGAGCGAGACACAGATTCGTGAACTTAGCAGAGCTACATCCTAACAACGGCTCATTCTCCATGACTCCATGGCTATTTTGTGATCAGCCCTGGGCCCTGTGTTTTCTAACAGCAAAGGCAACAGAGTAGTGGTGAAGGCTGAGCATTTCAAGGTTATGCAGCCCTAGGTACAAATCCTGGCTTTTACACCAAGAATGTGCCTGGTCCTGGGCAAGCTACCCGAGTTCTCTCAGCTACGGCTTCCTCCCTTGAGAAAGGGAACAACTAGAGGTCCTGACAATACTTTCTTTCTTTCTTTTCTTTTCTTTTTTTTTTTTTTTTTTGTTTAGGATTAAATGTTCCAGTACCTATTAAGTGCTCATATGGAGCTCCGCCCATACAGGCTAGCTAATGTTACCCCGATTACAACTACAAAGAAATCCTCATCAGCGGAACCAGTCTGCTCTTTGAAACCTAAACAAGCTGGCTGGAAGCGCTCGGTGTCAGTCATTCCCTGCATCATTCATTCATTCAGTTTACCCTTTCACTCACGAATTATTTACTTCACGTCTGCTCTGTGCCAGGCCATGTTTTAAACAGCACTGAATGAAATAGACAAAATACGTACAGGGGGAGAGACAGAAAGATACGCAAATGTGTGTAACGAGTCAAATGGTGGTAAAGGCTGGAAAGAAAAAGAGAAGAAGGTAAAAAAGAATAGAGTGTGATGTGTATGCATGTGACTGTGTATACCGTGCTGTCCCATCTGGGGTGGCCAGGATGACCTCGATGACAAGGTGACTTATGAAGAGTGAAAGAGAAGGAGTAAGCCAAGCAGGTATCTGGGAAGAGAGCTGTTTAGAAGACCGTGAGGGAGCTCCCTCTAAACAGATCCTTATAGATGACGCTTTAGGAAATAACAATGCAGCAATAATATCACCACCGCATGTTTGTGGAGTGCAGCCGTTTACAAAAAAGCATTCACTTCCATAATAGTTTGTCCCATATTTTTAAAAACTCTTAAATGAGGACATTTTTCTCATCACTTTTAGAGAAACAGAAAGAAAAACATCGATGTGAGAGAGAAATATCAATCGGTTTCCTTCTTGTACACGCCCTGACTGGGGATCAAACCCAGCACCTTTCAGTCAATGGGACGATGCTCCAATCAACTGAGCCACCTGGCCATGGCAGATGTCCCACATTCTTATGAAACTGGCATCTCCATTTTACCAGTGTGACAACTAAACCCTGGCAATATTGACATTTGGAGTAATTCTTTACTGTGAAGGTCTGTCCTATGCTCTGTAGGGTGTTTAGCAGCATCTCCGTCCTCCACCCACTAAATGCCAGAAACACCTCCCACCCCTTTCTCATCACGGCAAACAAAAGTATCTCCAGTGAAGTGGGAGCAGGGGGAATGACAAAATCACCACTGGTGGTTTAGAAAAAAGAAGTGACTAGTCTAGGATCTCAGAATGAGAGGGCAGCTAAGGTGAAATTCCAACCCAGACCTCCTAGTCAAGAGAAGTGAGACCATCCCCTTGTCCACAGCACGCAGTTTTCTGAAGTCGGCGTGTGGACAGAAACACAGTCTGAGCGCCCTGTAGTGTATTGGCGGGGGTGCGGGGGAGTGTAGGGGTGGAGAGGAAGAGTGGGCAGTCTTCTCCTGGCTGCTGGTCTCTACTCCAGTACAGGAAGCCAAGCCAAGGAAGGAAGATACCTATTTCCCCATTCTGGTGCCATTGCTAGAAACGTACTGGTGAAGAACTCTTTAGAAACCCGACTCTTTCCCTACAAGGCATGCACACCGCCTAACTCAGAATGGCTCCTGGCCAAGGTACAGGGGTGTTCTTTTCTTCAGTGCCCATTCCACAGATGAGGACACAGGCATAGGACAGAGTGAACAACCTGCTTAACACGTTAACTGCCTTGTGAGCTATATTTAACTCACCCTAGTTTTCAGCCCAGAGCCTTGTGACATGTACACAATTCACATGTCACTTTTATTGTGGTGCACAGGCAACTCATGCTACCATACTATAACATACATATTACATGAAGAGTGGCCTCATGGATAAAACCCTGCAGATGGTTCGTGAAAAGCTTACTTACTGATGGTGTTATTGTTAAATTAATACTTGCAATTTAAAAATGTGGCTCAAATGAATAGAAGTTAATTAATTTATTTTCTATTTATTTTAACCCTTAAATTTCACTAAATCAGACATGTAAACAAAAACATTTCCTTTATGAACTGTTCCCAAGTTTTCCCATTACTTTTTCATCAAATCACAAAGAAATATTTTGCTTTCAATGTCTTTATTCTATTTTCATAGTAAAATATCGTGGCTCCAGGGTAAATTTTTTTTTTTTTTCTAGTGTGGCTGTCAACGTGTTAAGGCAGCATCACTTCACGATGCAGAGAAGAAAGGTCGTGCGATAAATCCCCAGCTTGGAAATGCATGGGGCAGTGATTCTGTGAGGAACTTACAAGGTCAGCCACATCTTCACAGAGTTGCACAGGAGCCAGGTACCTGGTGGGGGTCATCTATTCGCATGCAGGTCATTGGCCTCTCTGGCCACGTTCAGTGGCACATGCATGTGGCTGAGCATCCGTGGATGCCCTTCCCCAGGAGCCTGGATCCCAGAGCTGGCCCTCAAGCCTCACCCTGCTTCATACTCCCTGTGTCCTCCTGGCCCCACACCTGAGACAGTGGGGAAAAGATCTTCTCCTCCAGACACCCTCACCCTCCCAGACAGGAGCCCTCCTTTTCCTGAGCAACGCCTGATGGAGGAGACTGAAAACAAGGGGCCATAAGAAAAGAGGACAGACAGTGTTCAGGGGATGGAGCTGGCAGAGCTAGCTCAGCAGAGATACTGCCCATCCAAATATCCAACTCTCCTATAGGGATCCAAGCAAGAGTTCTTACATTCAGGAGTTCATTCATTCATTCCATACATATTCAGTAATCTCCTATAATGTGTCAGAGCCAAGGTACACACCCAGGAATTGGGTAAAAAAAAAGTATCCCTTCAGAAGGGGTGTGGTAGGAATGTTAAGATGACACTGGCTGGAAAGCCACATAGTCCATATGAGAGCCACCATCTCCACCCCCTCCACCCCCCTAATGCACACAAATACCTAGTATTAATTTGCTGTGCAACCTCAGATAAACCCTTACCCCTCTCTGGGCCTCTATTTACTGAGTACAATAAGCATTTTGGACAAAATAACCACGACGGCTTTTGTTCCTTAAGTCAAAGCACTGCGCTAAATATCTTACCTCATCTCCTTTAATTCTCACAAGAATCCTGCAAAAAGTAATCCCATTTTAGAGATAAGGAGACTGAACCTAGGAGACATTAGTTAGTTGCTCCGGTTTTTACATTTTGTAAATTGCAGAAGTGAGACTTGACCCTGGTGTGTTTGATGTGAGAGCTGGGCTTCTTAACTAGTCCCTGCTCTGCTGCCAAAGTTCTCAGAGGTCTCTGGCCTTTGATCTGCGGCCTTCATCCGGCTGGAAACGCAAAACTCAGGAAGTTGGGAAGAAGAGAGAAAGATGTCTTTTTCTGCCACCATCCTGCACGTCCCTTCTCCTTGTACCAATGGGGAGTGGATATGCATGTGTTCTAGAAGGCCCGAGAGATCGTAAAGTCCTCCCACCTTGATACTAAATAGGAGGTGGATTTATCGCTCCTATGGGCTTCTCTGTTCTAACTGCTCAGACAGCAAGGGCGACCTCAATTCCTCCTCCCTCTGGGAGAACACTTGAGTCCAAGAAGACTTAAGGAAATGCATCGGGAGGCGTGTGGGTTGAAATGGAGGGAGCAGCCCTTCCAAGGTGGTGCCACCATGAGGCTCTGCCAAGCGCTAGAAAACCTACAGTTTTCAGATCCTTCGATAAGCCAGTGAGACAGAAATGTGGATTGGGATGTGAAATTTCCTGGTTTATAAATATTGACAACTTTATTAAAAAATGTAAAGTGTACTCTGAATGCAAGCTAAACAAACATAGCCGGGGGCTAAACGCTACCTGTCAGGTTCCAGAGCGCAGCGTTTCTTCTCCGCTCTCCCCAGCCTCGCCCCTTCTGAATGTCAGCTCTGTGCTTAAACCCTCCCTTCTCACTTGGCCCTATTAGCTCACCACCTTTCTAAAAAAATTACTTCCCTGTGTTCCAATGGTTCCTCATGTCACTCACAGCAAAAGCCAATATTCTTACCTAGCAGGCCCCATGTGAGCTTCTATTTGATGTTTCTGTGGCCCAATTTATTCCACTGCCTCTCCCTACTCTTTAAAGGCTCCCAGCACACCGATACCCCAGGACCTTTGCACCCGCTATTCCCTCTGCCTGAAAAGCATTCTTCAAACACCCAAATGGCTAATTGCTTCATTTACTGCAGACTGGTCCTCAACTATTTCCTCATCTGTGAGGCCTTTCCTGAGACTCCTAATTCCCTTCTTACTTTTATTTCTGTACAACTCTTGTGATCTGATATTATACCTATATAACTCATTATAACATATATATTAGATAATTATATAGCATTTATTCTTATATATTTATAAAACATTTATTTTTTATATTTAATTACACATTTTTATATAACTTTTTCTTGTTCATTCATTTATGGTCTTTTCCCACTAGCAAGTAAGCTCAGTAGAAAGAGACTTCTAAATATTTTATTCAGTGCTTTATCCTCAGTGCCCTAAGTAGTGTCTGATACACGGTAGGCACTTAATTAAAGTTTATTAAATTAATAAATAAAAAATAAATGAAAAAATACTTTCTTATATAACAAATGTTTACCCAGACTTCCTGACACAGGAATACTGAGTTAAATATATATTCAGAATTGGAAACATTCAGACCACTTGGCCCAATAATTCCAATCCTAGAAACATACCCTGAGGAAATAATATAGAACAGCAAAAAACAAATTTAAGCCCCCAAATATCTGTCACTGATAAAAACAAAATAGCAAGAAAAAAGGAGGAGGGGAGCAGCTGAAATGTACATCAATAAATAAACTATGAGGTAGTTAAGAATAATAAACACGCTTAAATACTTATGGAATATTCAATAAAATAAAAAAAAATTAAAAAAATAACATGTTTTCACTTTCAATATGTCAAAGAAGAGAAGAAAAAAATGGTCAAAAGTTACTGTGACTATTTGATGAGGTCTTCTGAAAAGCATTAATTTATTCTTTATTTTAAGTTTTCTACAACGAGCATACACTTTCATACTTGGGAAGTATGAGGGAAAATAAGGACCAAGCACCCCCGTGGGTCAGGACGGAGACGTCTCGCATTGCCGAGGCGGACGAGGCTGTGGAAGCCGGAGGCAGGCCGTTGGCCTGCGGGAGACACGTGGCCCAGCTTCCAGGGCTCCGTGCCAGGCAGGCCCCCACTGGGCGGTTTCCAGCCATTTCAAGGGCGGCCAGGATGGGAGGTACAGAGTCCCTGACTGCTGGGAAATTGCTCCAGCTCTGATCAATCAGGGAACGGTGTCTTCAGCCCCTGACATTTATCAAGCCTCCTTCGCCCTCACCTGTCAGTGTGCAGGGCAGTGGGGGGGCTGTGGGGGGCTGCCTTGCCTGGCACCATCTAATCAAGTCAGAATGCCCCAGGTCCCCTGGAGACAAAGAGGCAGGGACTCTGTGGGAGCTGGGAGGAAGGGGAGACAGGGAGATAAGAAGAGAACAGGAGAGAGGAGGGGGAGAGCGGATGTTCAGAGAATGTCCGTTTGTTTTGTTATCATGGCAATTAATGCTGGGAAGTGACATTTTAAGGGGCTCTGATGACAGCTTTGGTGACATTCCTGTTTGTGATTCCATGACAAATCTCTGTCTATATCTTATTTTAGAGAGTGTGCAGACAGTTCAGAGCATGGCTGTCTGGGGATGCTGAGCTCCTGTCTGTTGGAAGCTCGGCCCCCTCTGGCTTCGCCAAGCCCGGGCATTTAGGCCCCGGGGCCAAGGTCCAAAGCCTGGAAGTCAAGGCCAAAAAGCTTTGCTGCAGAGCTAGGATCTGCTCTTCCACTATTGGAGCAAAAATGGACTTCTTAACATTCCACCAGTGATTAGCTGGAGTTAATAAAAAACAAAAACAAACAAACAAACAAAAAACACTTCTCAATTCTGAATCCTTTCCAGGCTGGCCAGTTTTAAGGAACCTACTTTTTCAACCACAGAGTTTATCCCTTTGTTTTCCAAGAAGTACTAAGAAGAAAATGGAGTGGAAACAGATTAAATTCAAAGTTTACAATCTGAGAATTAGAAGGGATTACTTAAACTGTATCTAATCCCCAGCCCTGCTACACCATCCTTGACAAATGGCTCCCTCGTCTTGTTTTAATACTTCCAAAGACAAAGAGTTTATGATCTTTAAAATTAAGAGAGGAGGGCAATGTAGATGTAACAAGCTATTTGCCAAATTATATCCAGGATGCTGCAGGGATAAATACAACGTGGCAAAACAAAGAGAGCAGTGGACTTGAACTCTAGAGATGTGGGTCTAAATAGAGCCTCACTACCACACTCTCTGTATTGTGGAGTGAGTCATTTAATTTCTGAGCCCAAATAAGGCTCCTTGTTTCTCAAAAACAGGTTCAGCAGCACACAGAGTTTATCATACAATGTTTATGAAGCCACTCTATAAATGTTAGAGATGTATAAAATAAAGCGACAATTACTGTTTTCTACACTGTCTAAACTGTGAGCTTCTAAGGAGAAAACTTTCTCATCTTCGTGTCTCCTGCATTAAACACAGTACGCGCTCAGCAAACGTCACTCGGAAAAAGGGAGTGACTGAGCGAACACATGACTGAGCAGCGAGGGACAGCTGTACCCAGAGAGAAGATGCAGGGGCTGAAATCTGTACACCTCTCTGTACAAACAGCGGATGGACGTGAAGAACAGATGGCACCCCACAGGCTTTGGGGGTGCTGCACCAGGCAGACATCAAAGAGTGTTTTGAACAATAAGAGGGAATAGGACTCTTCCGGGCACTTTGGTGTAAGAAAGTCATATCAAAATTTATTTTCTTTTTATAGAAAATAGGCTGGACAGCCTATCTTTCCGAAACAACCGTAGGTGGGACCCCAATATATGAAACGGTTTAAAGCAGTCCTCTTCTGGTTAAGACAACCCTGCCCATTCTGTTTTCCTCTTGCACCCAGATAGCCCGGGGGTTGGGGGGAGTGTATGGGGTAGAAGAAAGAATGTCCAAGGACAGAAGATAGAGGAGAGACAAAGGGTCCTTTGGGAGAACAGGTTCAGCAGTTTTGAGAGAAAGCATGGAGACAATGGAAGCAGTGGGCCAGAGGCTTGGGTGGAAGACACCAGTGGGTTGGCCACAGGGACCGTTTGGGTAAGAGGTATGGCTGTCAGGTGGGCCTTGCCTGTCCAGGCACCACTCTGAGCTCCTCCAACAGCCCCTTACCTTCAGTCCCTTGGGTTACCTCTATCCTTCAGATCTCTGGGCAAGGAGCACCTCCAGGATGGTATCACAGACCCCGTGATCCAGGGGTCTCTCCCCCTGTGGATCTCCCAGCACAAGATAGCTTTCCTGAGGCTTGAAAGGTCTTTGAAATTCAGGTTATGGCCCACTCATAAATTGTGAAATCAATTCAGCGTCTCATACCAGCATTTAAAATGGGGCATAAAAAGAATAGTAAATGTCAGAACATGCCACATGCAATAAGGGTAAGTATTCTTCCGCAAAACTTATTTTAAAGATACAAACACACACATTCATATACATACATGTGTGGCCACTGTGCAAAATGTATTTCTCACTGTGATTGGTGTTCAACATTTTTTATAAAAGCAGCTCTAGGAGACTTGGCCTGCTGGAGTCTAAGCCCATGTCTTACGTCTTCTGATCAAATAAATGAACAGGATTAACACATGTTACCCTCAGAACATGCTTGGGTTTGGGAATCAGGAAGAGCTGGGTTCAAATTATGGTCCCATTGCTTTTAGTTTTATTGAGATGATCCCTAAATTTTGATAATTTATTCCTTATGAGATGGATGGAAAGATTCAACAGATCATTGATTTGAAAATACTAAATAAGGTTTGTACAGTTCAGAAAAAGGCTAAGTAGTCCATGTAGAGATTACTAGCTTGTGGGACGGCTCTAAGACATGCATTTATCCATCCATTCATTTATTCATTTCCCCATCTACTAACCCAACATATTTTGTTAATCCTCACCCAAGGATATGTTTATTAATTTTTGAGAGACAGAGACATCACTGTGAGAGAGAAACATCGATCGGCTGTCTCCTGTACACACTCTGACTGTGGGTCAAACCTGCAACCGTTTGGTACGTGGAACTGTGCTCCGACAAACTGAACCACCTGACCAGGGCTTAACCAAACACATATTTTAACACCTATTATGCACCAGTCACTGTATTGCGCACAAAACAAACCCAACAGACCTGGTACCCAGTCTCATGAAACTCTAAGTCCAGTTAGAATATTAAAATATTTAATAAATACAATAATAAGTACTATTACAGAAACAAACAAGAGAGTTGATAAGATGACAAAAAAGGAGAATTCATGGTGGAAAAAAAACTTTATCTGATGAGGTAGGATTCAAGCTAAGACCAAAATACTGAGGAGTCAGCCAAGACAGACAGGGAAAGGAAAGAGGAGAATTTGTCCAAGCAAAGATAATCACGGCATATGCAAAGGGCCTGTGGAGGAAGAACCTCAGCAAGTTTAAAAAACAGACAGGAGGCCATCATGGCTGGAGCCTAGAGGGTGAGGGTCAAGAGCAGTGAGAACACCTGAAAAACTTTAGCCATGGGACTGCTGTAGCCAGAGTGATCACAACAGAATGGCCGCTGTGTGCAGAATGGATGAGGAGGAGGTGCAGGTAAGCAGGAAGGTATATGAGGGTGAGGTGTTGGGAGTCAGGCATCAGGAAGACGGATGTGGCTCCAAGAGGGAATGGTTGGGCAGGGGTGGAGGTAGGAGGCTGGAAATTCAGGCTAGAGCCTGTGCGTGAAGATGTTTAAACACCAAGATAAGGCGTTGAATGAGTGGTTGACTATGAAAGAGCTCTGAAACTTCAGAAAGCACTGTACAAAGACAACATTTGCATGACAATCACAAGGACAATCAAAAGGGTGAGTTATTAAGCAGCTCCTCAGTTCTCTGTCACCCTAGAGTGCTTTGTTGACACCTCACATGAGTTCCCTGTGCCCTTGGGGACCACTCAAAACACTCCAAAAAAATGGGGATCTCCCTACTTCCAAGTCCTTTCTGCCAGTTGAGCTCAGAACTACTGCACAGGAGCTTCCTGTCTCAGAGAACAGATGTTAATTACCTGTTTTTCTTCCCAGATTTGTGGGAAGCTCATGATCGCTATGCTGGAACTATCCATGGGACGGAAGAGCTTGGTGCCTTCCCAAGGATCCTGAGATTCAGTGTGGTGCAGTGTGTTCATGTCCCAGCCTGGCCCCCTACAATGACGGCTTTCACGCTAGAGGTTAGCCTGGTTCTGCCCCCTTCCAACTGTATGACCTTGGACCAGCATGTCAAGCCTTCTTTGCTTCAGTCTTCTGCTCTACAGAGTGGGGGCACTGTTAGCACATACTCAGAGGGTCACTGTGAGGTGTAAATGACAGCTCGGGGCATGTTCCCAGGACAGTGGGGGTCACTCAAGTAGAGGTCAGCTGATGTCACTAGCAGCAAGCAGCAGCACTGGTTTCACAGACAACCCTTCCATCCTCCCTCCCCTCGGGGTTCATTACCAATGGCTCAATGAGGAAACGCATAGGACAGCGGTGGAGTTGTTAGAGGGACTCAGTAAACACCCCTTCCTCCCTGTCCTCTCAACGGAGGTCCTGTTCATTCTGAAAGGTTCTGTGATCCTGAGCAACACTAAGGGTTAGGCCGCTGACCCCAGGTCAGAGAACTCGTGACCCCACCCCATCTGTCACTAGGGGCCACTGCTGGTATATGATGCCACTTCTCCTTCCTTCTTCCATCCTAGGTCCTGAATAAAAAGTAGGAGAGCAAAAACGTCTTTATTTTGTAATACTTCACCAAAAGAATCCTAGCTCAAGGTATTGGTGAGGACTGACTTTCCACAAAGAGAATTTGAACCGACGTTTATTAGAAAAATAATCAAGACAACCCTGCACATACAAAATGATGGTAAGCATATAGATAAAAGCCAGAAAGGCCCACGATAATATACAAATAGTCAATGTGATATAGCAGTAGGTTGTTTATGCTGATCAGTGTGGGAAAGTATATGCATCCCCGCCTTGAGAGTATAAGACCAATTTTTAAAATGAATAAATATAACAGCACTTACCAAAATTACAAACATGCAATTTATAATTACAAATGTAAAATGTGCATCCTTTGATGCAGAGATTATGCTTTTAAGGCATCTGCCTTACAGAAATAGTCTCACACTTTGCAAGATATATACGTGTGTGTGTGTGTGTGTGTGTGTGTGTGTGTGTGTATAGGATGCTTACTGACTTATTATAACTGCAAAAAATTGAGATAATGATCAACAACAGGGGTAGTAAAGTAAATGTTGGTGCCTTTCATATACTCATATTCTGGGATCCTATACAGGTTTTGACAAGAATAAAACCTGTGTGCAGGGCTGACATGGAAAGATTATTTTCTTACAGTTTGGTAAACTATCACATTGCGTCAGAGTGATATATGTGGCTGAGATGGCCCCATCCGTGTATATCTGCATGCACTGGAAAATGCTAGAAGAATATAAATCAAACTATTATAAAGGATTAGCTTTTGAGTCCTGTCAGTGGGATAGGATGGAGAGACAAAGTAGGACTTTTAGTTACTGCTTTACACAGTTCAGACTTCCTTCTTTTCATCTTCCACTTCCTTCTTTTTCTTTTCTTTATTTTTTCCATTCTTTTTTCCTCCCTCACGCGCTCCCTCCCCTTCCTTCCTTCCTTCCATTATAAAAATTAAGAAACCACTCAGCCACCCATTACCCTACCTCTTGATAAAGTGATAATTGTGTTAGTTTCATTTCCTTGCGCTTCCATGCATAATATTCAGGGAAGGGAGACATGCATTTAAATACGGATACAAATGGGAATTAAAATGTACCAGGTATCTGTAATGTACCAAACACATGATTAAATTCTCATTTCTAAGGCGATATCAGGTGTGATATCCAGAGCAGCTGGAAGCTTCTAAAGCACAGGCACTGACTAGTAAGGCACGATGCCAGCCGTAACCCTGCAGCACTACTCCAAACCCACCCTAGTCCTGGTCAGTGTGGACTTCAGGAGGGTCTTCGGAGAGGGGGTGGGACTGGCAGGCAGCATGAGGACATGGGGGTGGGTCAGGGCTATGAGCCATTTACCAACTAGCACAGAAGAACTTCAATATTTAACAAAGTATACCTCCGTACCAGTGTGCATCATCTGAATGTCAAGCCTGTTTAGGATCTGAGAACCCAAGCAGTTGTCGCCGGGTAATGAACTTTCTCCCTCTGCTCTTCATATTTCCCCTCTGTTATTTGCAGGTCCAAGCCGAGAAGCAGGCAGACAGAGCTCAAGAGTGATGAAGCAGTTTGAAGTTATAGGTAAATTGTGCTAAATATATGGGTGGGACTAGCCCCAAACGAGGGAATCTCAAAGGGCTTTAGCATTACTTTGCACGGACTGCCCAGCCTCTGAACGACTGCCACTCTCGATAAAATGCACGGCTGTACACAGGTCGCCCCACAAAAGAGAGAGCTTCAGGGTTCTCTCTGAGTGGCCACCTAAGGCAACGAAACACAAGTGTGGTCTGTACTGCTGTTGGATCTGCAATAGGCCACAGAAGTGTCCCTCTTCTGTCCAGAAAAGGACCAGGTGCTTGGAGACCATAATGCTGCAAGAACAGCCACCAGCAGCCACATCTGCATGGTTAGAGCGGCCTGTGTCCTACCTGGAGTCGGGAAAAGTGGGCCCTCTCCTTTCACCCTGCCTCGGTCTCTTCCTCCCCCGCCCTCATGATGGCTGGGACATAGCATTGAATCAAGTGCTTTGTTTGATTTCAAACTGCACTTTATGTTAAAGCCCACTCAAAGGCACACTTGAAAGAATAATGTTGCTCAAACAAAAACAGGTGAGATGAAGAAGGCCTGGATTTTCAGAGTGGCTAAGAGTTCTGGCCAAGGCCTGGAGGCCATTGACCTGAAGGGCATGGTGCAAGTCCGATGTGCTCCCCTCCATCCCGCCACGCTGCCTGGCACGGAGCGTAGGGGGTTATTTCTCACGCACCCACCACTCATTCTCTTTGGGTTTCTCTCTGGTGCTTCTCAATGCTAGAGCTGCAATTTCAGAAAACGAGGGCCTCGCTTTGTTATTGCTTGAATAGAGTTCTGCTTGAAAGAAAACGCAAGGGAGAGAGTGCCTCACTGGGAAGGAAGGGCCAAGAGCACTTTCCCTTACTTCTCCAGCATGTGCATTGTGTGCCCTCTGGATCCAGCACAACTCTGTCTCCTGGGCTGGCTCTGTCACACCAGACTCAGGTTCCTACATCCCCCCGAACACCACCACCATGAGGGCAACACAGAGAGGCTTTGCAGGCAGCTACAATATCCAGCAGCTGGAATGGCCACATCGTGTGTGTGTTCCCTTTCAGGAACACAGAACCTGGATGGCCCCAGCTCCCAATGAGCCGGCCCATCTCCATGATGTGAGGTGTGCGGGACAGATACCTACAATGAAGGCTCTGGCCAGGAGCTCAGGTGGCTGTCAGGGATCTGGGCTCTTACAAGGCTCCGCCACATCCTTGCTGTGTGGCACAGAGACCCAGGACCATTCGAGCTTCAGCTTTTGTTCCCTAACCCCCACCCCCTTCTTCTCCCAGGAGGATAACCACAATGTCAAAGATAGAGGTCCTGCTTTCCTCACCTCTATTACAGGGTCTGCCATGGGGTCTGGCACAGTGTAACAACTTTGAAGACAGACGGTGTGAATAACAATAACAGAAATGTGTACTGAACATTGAATGGGTAGCAAACACTTTACGTGTGTTATCTCATTTAAGTTTCCTAACCGCACTGAAAGGCAGAATGCAGTATCATGCCCCTTTAATGGCAGAGATACGAGTAACTTGCCCATGGTCTCAGAGCTGGTAAAGATGGATGGTAAACTTAATTTCTGTATCTTTCTACCTCCTTAGTGCAGACTATGGCCTTTTGAATGGCCTTCCAGTTTGGCTAAGGGAGGGTGGGAAGGAAGAAAAGGAGGTCAGCCCTGGCTAGTGTGGCTCAGTGGATTGAGCATCAGCCTGTGAACCAAAGGGTCGCAGGTTTGATTCCCAGCCAGGGCACATGCCTGGGTTGCAGGTCAGGTCTCCAGCCAGGTTCCTCATTGGGGGCACACGAGAGGCAACCACACATGGATATTTCTTTCCCTTTCTTTCTCCCTCCCTTCCTCTCGCTCTAAAAATAATAAATACATAAATAAAACATTAAAAAAAAAGAAAGAAAGTAAAGGAGGTCAAACAAGATCATTGTCAGTGACCTGCCTCCCAGGCCCACTTTCCAGCTTTGAAGATGTTTGCTGTTCTCCATCTGGAACTTGGCAGAGGCGCGTGTGTGTGTGTGTGCATGTGTGTGTGTTGAGGGTAGGGGGGATCATAAAAAGATTCATCCGAGAGGAAAGATCTTAGGAGCAGAGGAGAAAAATGTAGAGTTCAGAGCCCCACGGCTGCTAAGCACCAAGGGTTCCTCTCAACTCACAAACTCAGGGTCAGAACAGAGATCCTCAGGCCGGCCTTTAACCCATCATTACCACCAGCATCCCAAAGGCAATGTGGAAACAAAGCAGAATGGTACCTTTGTAACATTTATCTAAAGAAAAATAGCCAAATTCCATCTGTAAACGAGCTGGTGCCATAGACACGTAATAAAGACAAGTGTGAACACATCCCTTGTGTCTGTCCAAATCATTAATGGTCCTCCCACGGACTAAATGAAAGTGTCACTGCAACAGCACATCTAAAAACAAGTGAGAGGTTTGCATCATCCAAAATTCCAGTATGATCCAGGAATAACTGCAAAATATAAGCGTGATCTCACACTACATCAACAGAAGCATAAGAGAGCTCACAAGAGGAAGGTGAAAACCCCATTTTGCCCTGCGTGGGAGCGCCCCCACCTTGACGAAGAGGAGTGTCGGGAAACACAAAATTAGACTCTCCATCTAGAGGACAATGGCCAAAATGATAAAATGTTTGGAAAATACATCACGTGAGATGAGCTGAGGAAACTGGGATTGTGGATTTAGATTGATGTCCCAAAGTTACAAGGCGTCATTTTTTTCTGTTGTCAAATTTTCCAAGCAATGCCTCGGAGAAGGGAAGGTAGATTTACTTTCTTTGTGGAAGTGGAGGGCCAGGGAAACACATTTCTACTCAACATAAGAAAAAACTTTCTAATTGTAGTGTCTGGAAATGAGATGAGCTCTCTCTGAGTAGTGAGAAGGCCGTCAAAGGGAGTAATCAAGAGACACCTGAGAGATGTGGGAATACATAAATTCTGTTGCTTTTCAAAACTCCAATTCTAATAACACTGACACTCTTTTATTTCTCCCTTCACTACTGAAGAACCAGAGAAGACAAACTCTGAGAACCCACCAGAAGCTGGTCATAAATCCAAAACAGCTTACCCCAGCAGACAATACCAGTGTCCCCAACCACCCAGCTCCTATGCCTCTTCCCAGCTCCCCGGAATGCCCTGGAAGGTGGGATGAAACGAGGACTCACCTTTCTTGTCAAAATCGCCTTTCTCGTCCCCTGGCCGGCCCAGGCTGTCCAGAGTGTGGGTCACCTGGCTGCCAAACTCGTCCTCACGAGAAACGTGATTGACCCGCCGGGGTGGGTCCTCGTCCTCTTCATAGTCGTAATCATCCAGGATGGGGGTCTCCCGAATGGGCACGCCAATGACGGAATTGTGGGCCTGCAGCCGGGAGGAGCGGAAGCTTTCCCGGGCCTGCGGGCCCAGCAGCACCGACGGGATGTAGTGGATCTCGTGAGTAGCTTCCGTGCTCGCGCTCTTCTGGGGGACGCGGCGACGCTTCTGCCAGCGCCGCTGGGCATACAGTGCCACAGTGAACACCAGCAGCAACAGCAGCAGAGCGATGAGGCCACCCTGGAGCAGGAGGGAAGAAGGACAACAAATGGGCCGCTGTTCCCTGAGCGAGAGTGCCAGTGTGGCTCCTCTTGGCCACCACACTCAGCCCAAATCCCTGGGTTTGGCTCCTAAAGCTAGAGGAACCCCCAGCCATGGCTTTGAAGCCAGAGAGACGCTGTTCCCCAGCCTGGCTTTCTCACCAACAAGCTGTGTGACCTTGGGCAAACAACTTGACTTCTCTGAGCCTCGCTTTTCGCATGGATAAGGATGAGTAAGATACCCTGCCCATAAGGAGCACATGACATGGATAATGGTCCTGCTGGACAGGGCTGTGGCTTCACACTAGGGAGTGTCTGAGCCCTGACAGTGCCCCCAACCAGCAGAATGTCCCCAGGACATTTGTTGACGCTTTCTCAGCCTCGCTTTCTCTTTTCTGGACTGAGTGCACTGAGGACTCATAGATAGCCCTTCTTCCATCCTGCTGCAAATGTAAAAGCATTATTAAGCCAAATATAACTTCTGTTTCCTTCATTATCAGAAACAGTATCTTTTAATATTTGATTCCCAACAAGGGGCAGGGCTCCTTTAATCAGAAGTTTAAAACAAACTAAAGGTACTTTTTGTAGATTTTATTTATTTATTTTTAGAGAGAGGGAAAGGGAGGGAGAAAGAGAGGGAGAGACACATCAGTGTGAAAGAGAAATATCAATCGGTTGCCTCTCGTACGTGCCTCGACTGGGGAATGAACCTGTAACCCAGGCAGGTGCCCTGACCGGGAATCAAGCCAGAGACCTTTTGCTTTGAGGGACACCACCCAACCCGCTGAACCACACCATTTAGGGCAAGTTTATTTTCCTTTAATACAACCAGCTGGTAAGAACTGGATTAAGTCTGCATACTGTACATTAAATTGGAACACGCTGAAGTATTTATATTATAACATATCTTACGTGGTTCAGGAGATTCATGAAACACCCCACTCTGTGGGTTCCCTTAAAGGGTTGGGGTTTTTGCAAAACAAGTCTATTTCCCACAGCCCCTGTCCAGCACTGGGGGTGGAAGGGTTGTATCCTCCTGGCCTCCCTCATTCACCAGAAACATATCCCATGAAAGGGGCAGGCCCTCTCAGTTATTCCGCTTTTCTCTGTTGTACACTGTGCTTTATGTCTGGGAGATGGGAGGCTGCCTGGCTGAGTCCCTGCTCTGTATTTTTGCAAGTCCCTGCAGTTGGAAAGGATCAGCCTCTGTTGTCTGGGTGAGAGGGAAGAAAAAATCAAGACTTAGAAACTCAGGTGGTGAGTTGCAGAGTGAGATCTGAATCTCAGTCTCCCTTTTTTGTATTTGTTTGGTTTGGTTTTGCTTTTTAGCTCCAAAGCCTGTATTCTTTCAATCATACCCAGGTGCCTGATTGCTCTTCCTTGACTATGATCACATTGAAGGCAAGGACATTTTCTAATAACTACCTGTATGACATCTAACGGAGATGACAGATGTTAACCCTGGATACATCATATCGGGGGCGGTGGGGGGGGGGGGGAGAAGAACACTGTTAAGAACACCTGTTTAGGCCAAGAAAAACATTATTCACCGAAATGGCTCAGCTATCCTGCTGATGGCATTGGAAATCTATTGTGTTATTTTTCCAAGGCCCACAGCTCACTAAGCTAGAATTCATCACCTCCATAGGGGGTGGGGAGTGGGTGGGTAAGTGGGCTAACAGGTGACCAGGTGGCAAGTGTGGCTAATAGCCCTGCCTTGCCTTTGGTCGTGAGCTACTATAGGATCCCCAGGAAGGTTTCTATGGATGCCAGAATTTAAAAATAGATATACAAACTAAACAGAGATATAAGTTGTGTGTTTGTGTGTGTGTGTGTATGTGTGTGTGTATAATCTGTCTAAAACATAAAATGCATGTATAGTTTATCACTCTGGAGACTTAAAAAAACAAGAACAGATCCTTTTCCCTCCACAGAACATATGATTATTCTGTGCCTTGAAATCACATGTGGCATGATATTAGTTGTCAGGTTTTTTACATCAAAGATAAGAGAGGAGGGAAACGTGGGGAGTGAGGAGGAGTGAGAAGGAAAGGTAATAGGAAAGGAGAGGGAAGCAAAAATGGAGGCAGAAGAACACTAACACTTTGTAAAATAATAATAATAATAATAACAGGCCTTCTCCTTACCATTACTTAATGTTATTTTATCTTATCTTAAAGATTTAAAGACAGGCGTACGTGGCAGGATTTATCGTTTCTATCACATAAATACAATGTGGAAAAGGTGATTCAGAAAGGTTAAGTAACTTGGTAGAAGTCACACAGGATCTGATCCTAGTTCCAACTGGTGAAAAGGCCAGGATGTGGTAATGCAGGGATTTGAACCCAGCTCTTTGCTGCACAGCCATTGGCTATTTTACAGCCTAAGGATTCACAGACACAGAGGGGTGGGAGGTAAAAATGGGATAGATGGTAAGGGTGCATGAATAGAGGGTATCTGGAGAAGGGAAAAGTAAAAGATGATTCTCACATCCAGGATTCAACGGGCACATCTTGAGGCTGCATATTCACAGAAACTTTAATTTTGGTTCACCGGTGCCCTTGGAGAAGTCTCAGGCTGCATATTCACAGAAACTTTAATTTTGGTTCACCGATGCCCTTGGAGAAGTCTCCTTGATGGACTCAGCACTCTATCTTCTCACCTTTGGGGGTTTTACTCTCTGTAAGTGTCAGGCCCTGCCTGGTCCACAGCCCTTCACCCCCAGCCCCTTGAGCACACCCCAATTATAGGTGTTTGACACGGGAATCAGATCCAAGGACCAACAATGACCTGGGAAAGATGAGGCCTAATCAAATGGTCCACCTGCAACTACGACCCCTCCCTGACCCATTACGTCCCCGAAATGCCCCCTCCTCACCCCTGCAGTCCTGGATCAGCTTCAGGTTTACTCACTGTGTGGTCTCACATTTCCCAGCTTCCCCTGCGCACTCTCAGTTACTCATCTGTAAACTGAACTTGACAATACTTGCAATACTATGCAGACAACTATGGGTAAAGGCCTGGGATCAGAAAGACTTTTTCTTTAAAATCTCATGCTGCCACTTACAAGCTGGGTGATCTCGGACAATGGACTGAACCTCTGAATCGCAATATTTTCATCCATGAAACTGGGTCAAAACTGTCCTTACAGAGGGAGTTTAGAAGTGAGTTCGTGGATGCGGACTACCTGGAGCATGGTAAACAGGTCACAAACTCTGATCCATGCGGCCTAACAGGTCAAATCTGAACATTGCTTTGACAACCCTTACAAACTGAAGGGTGCTGCTCAAAAGCAGAAGAGCCCAAGAGAACCATCTGGTCACCTCTGTCCTCGTGGGACATTCGATCCAAAGGAGGCAGATGAGTAACTCAGGTTCACGAAGATACTGCGATCTGTGTTTGCCTGGACTGGTTCAGGCTGCTATCCTGTTCGTTCCTGCAAAGCTGCCCCCCGTCCTGTGTGGACTTCCTTCTCCAAGAACAAGCAAACAGAAGAGCAGAAGCCATTGCTGGGAAGGTAGCAGGACCAGAGTGTCCATCCACTGAGTCTACGCGCCAGAAGCAAACACGGGCCCTGGTGGAGGCGAACACGCTGCAGGACGAGCAGGGAGTAGAGGAGGCAGAAGAGGATGTAGGCAGAGGGCTGCACATTTTTAGAAAGCACGTTAAGAAGAGGGCAAGGCTCCAGGGGTGGCAAGCTGAGGCGCCGCTGGCCTCAGGGAAGACCCAGTGTCAAATCGACTTGGACTGTGTGAGAGGAGTGGCAGGAAGTTCCAGAAATGAAAATGCCAGTCTGTGAGTCAGCGGTCGGTTTCTGCGAGATTGCAAGCAGCACAGGACTCGGGGAGATGAGTCTGGATTTCACTAAGCTGCAGGCAGAACGTGGGAAAGAGACAGGATGGGAGAAGGAATGCGTGTCCCCACGGCTTCCGGAACCTTCCCTACTAGAAGTCTGTCTAGAGCAGGATACGCCCACTCCTCTTGTTCTGTTGCTGTCAGTGAGTCTCAGATCGCCCAGTGGAGACGGACCAGGGGACGGGTATGTGATGTCGGGGGCAGAGTGGGTAATGCGACATAGAGGCCGGCATGGGACTCGGCTTCCCTGCCTCCTGCCGGCTGCGTGCAACAAGCTGGCCGTGGCATTCTACCTCCTTGGGCTACAACAGGCTCACCTGTTAAATGTGCCGATTGTTCCCAGTGGGACATACTATGCTCAGGATGAAACAAGACAACAAAAGGTCTGGCACCACAAAAGTCACCAAATACCAGCCTCATTACTTCAGCCTCTCTATGCCTCTATCTAACACCAAATTGTTACACACACACATACACACACCCTTACTTAAAACCCTTTCTTGGCACCCTACAGCCCTCAGAATAATGTCCAGATCCCCAGCTGGGCACCCACGGCCCTTCGTGATTTGAGAGGCCTGCTTCCTTCTCCTGCCTCATCTCCGCACAAGTCCCAACTTATACCCTATCCCAGAGCCACACTGAGAAATTAGCATCCACCAAAGCATGATGCTCTGAGCTCTTTCATGCTGGTGGCCCCTCAGTCTAGATCCTCTCTCACTCACTTCCTGTGGCAGTTCGAATAATGCCCCCCCAAATTTTATTTCTACCCAGAACCTCAGAATGTGATCTTAGTTGTCAATGGTTAAAACAAAGTCATATTACATTGGGTAGGCCCTACATCCAGTGACTGGCATCCTTGTAAGAAGGGAAAAGGACACATACATACACACACACATAAACACACACACACACACACACAGATACACAAGTCCACATGAAGATGGAGACAGGGATGGGAGTGATGCATCTTCAAGCCAAGAGATGCCAAGGACTGCCGGCAACCACCGGAAGCCACAGGGAGGCCTGGGACAGATTTTCCCCAAGAGCTTCCGGAATAAACAAAGCCAGGTGACATATTGATTTTTGACTTCTGGACTCCTGAATCACGAAAGAACAAACTTCTGTTGTTTTAAGCCCCCCAATTTGTGGTCACCTGTGATGGCGGCCTTGGAAACTATAATATACAGCCTTCCTCTTCCCTGGCTCATTTCTACTCACCCAGCCATCTCTCAGTGGGGAAACCGCTTCCTCGGGACATCCCTGCCTCTGCAAGTCAGGGCGGGGCTGTGCTTGCCTCTCCTGCTCCCATGGATGCCAGTCACCTGGCTGCACACCCTCAGTCCAATCATCTGGCTGACCATTTTCCCACACTAGGTTCTGAGCTGCCACTTACCCCACCAATTACCCAGCCTCAGAACTGATGCTTGACCCAGAGAATGTGCTCAGTAAATATCCAGGAGCCTAAACTCCTGACCAGATGTGTCAGAGGCACGTGACTCTCGCAGTACCTGCATCTGCTCTACCCGCAGCGTCCGCGGGCACCTGATCGAACCTTGCACGGCCCTCTTTGCTGCTCTGCGTTTATCCTGGCACTAGAACCTTGCACGGCCCTCTTTCCTGCTCTGCGTTTATCCTGGCACTAGAGCCTCCCGCTGGTTTGTGTACATACAACCGCATACACTGAAAACCATAGAGAGGTGACAAATAAAATGCACCCCAAATCACCCCACCGAGAGTCTTCTGAAAGTCAGAACTACATTCAGCCTGCACTCAGTTTAATCTATTTTTCATGTTCTGTCCAGGCATGGGAGAAGGGAGCCAGAGAAAGGAAAGAAAGGGATAATGTGAGAAATGCTTTATTTGACAATGTGTCATTTGGAAACTGATTATTTTTGTCTCTGGCCTTTTTAATATTCCCTCACAATGGCAGAGCTGCAAGGGGATTTGGTATTCTAAGGCTGGATTTATAATCCTCTGTTCAGCAGCGATAAGAACGGGGGCCTTTAATCCTCCGAGCTGTGAACATGCATATTCTCCCACGTAATGTCCTCCGCTCGCCACTTCTGTCTGGTCCTGACAGCCAGCCCCAGGAAAACCGGGCACTGTTGATTCACTGGGTGTCCCTTGGCCATCTGCACGGTGACAGAGCTCCTAGGGAAAGGGGATGGGCCGTCCAGCTCTCTGGGGAGTCTCTTCCCAGGCCTCAGTCCATGTTTATGCTGGAGGGAATACTAAGGAAATAACCCAGACCCTTGCTGTTACAGACAAGGAAACGGAGGTGCAAAGAGAAGTGACCTGACCACGTTGACAGAACATCCTAAAATGGTACTGGAGGAGGAATAGGGAGCCAACACCCTCACAGGTGGCTGAGAAACCCACCATCTTCTAGTTCTCTCCATTCGACAGCTGCTCTAAGTCCGGTCACCAGAGCCTTTCACTGTGAAGACTGTAATACACTCTAGACCTCCCGGGCTTTGCTCCTCCATGCCCCACTGTTCTCAATCCAACTTCCCTGCTGTAGCTGAGGCACAGCTGGAAACAGCCCCTTCCCACTGACTAACTGGGAAGTCCTGCAGTTTCACAGTTCAAGTTGCTGTCAATCAGGCTTCCACTTTGTAGAACACCTGCTCTCAAAACTCATGCTACTGAGATTCCCTTTTCCAAATGTATGCTTCCCCCATCCATGCTACCAACTGTACTGAGTGCCTACAACCGAGTAGGCTCGGTGCTAAATATCCAAGCACATTGGAACTCACTGCTCCACTGAATGTCCTGAGATGTTGCTCAACCCATTTCTTGTGCCTGGGATGCTGCCCTCATTGTTACTCTTCACTCCCACATCTGCGTGTTCAAAAGCCACCCAGACCTCATAGCTAACCTCAATGCAGTCTCCCTGATGAGTTCTTCTGGGATCTCCCCTCTCCAGGCTCAGCCAGAAGGAACTTCTTACCCTCTGAACACCCACAGTGATTCATCTTAACCCTCACTTAAGGGATTTTAGCATTTTCTACCTTATAATAGGGTTACAGATGCTCATTACGTAGCTCCCTTACTGGTTAGATCATACCCATTGTAGAGAGAGATGGCGAAGTGAAGGCTCAGAAGATACACTTTCTTGAGTGCATACAACAAGGTGGCAAGTGTATGGGATAAGGCCTTGCAGCTGGGACAGCTCCCAGGGAACATGAGCTTCCTCTCTCAGGGACTGGAAATGTACACAGGAGCCTGAGGGAGCTGCAGGAAAATGAGAGGTTCACACAGGTCACAGCTACACTGCAGAAGGCATGACAAGTCTCTAGACATTAGGGATTCAAGTAATTTTAAACAAGAGGGTATGAAGATCACACTGGATGTGCGTGGTGGGGAAACGGGCGATGAGGAGCTGGTTGAGGTAGCTGTTAATAGTGTAGGACAGCAGTTCTTAACTGGGGGCTATTTTGTCCCCCAGGAGACATTCGGTAACAGAGACATTTTTGGTTGTCAAACTAGGGAGAGGGCATTTAGTGGGTAGAAGCCGGGGAATCTGTAAGCATTCTACATGCACAGGAGAGTCACGCACAACAAAGAATTACTTGGCCCCAAATGTCAATAGTACAGAAAGAGATAATGAGACTTGAAATGAGGGCAGCTGAAGTGGGTAGTTAGCTAATGGAGCAGAAATAAAATAGACACCACAGGATGGGAAGACTTGATTTTTGACTGGCAGGCAAGAGCCAACAATGGCAATGAAGTATGGATTCAGTCATTGGATTAGGAAGGAGTCTACTTCTTTGTTAATTTTTTTCCTAGGTAAGCTCCCAGAAGGCTATGAAAGACCCTAGCACATAATAAATGAAGGGGTAAGTTTACATGTGTGAACAAGTAGGAGAACATAAATGTAGGACAACAGATTAGGATTTGCACATATGTAACTAAGTATGTACACAATCACATGTATAAAATACACTCACACCTATCTTTATATGTCTATAGTTAGCAACATTAATGTATAGTTATCTCTCTGCCACTAGACACACATAAGGTGACCTGATTAAGCAGGCCCCACTATAAAACACGAAGCATTTTTCTTTTAAACTAATCATCTACTTATAATGTATCTATTAGAGATACTATTTTATTTCCCAAGATAATGCCAAGGAAATAAAGTGAAAGTCAGAGGTTCTTTGGAACATATTCATTTCCCACCCAGATCAATCTTCTTTAATCATCTGTAGATCAGATTCAAATGGGGGCCAAATCCTGGGTGATCACTCTGAATCCCAGAGTGATTTATTAAGTAGAAGGAAGCTAATGAACACTGGGACAGCGGCGCATGCCCATGAGTGAGATGGACAAACGTTGGAGCCGAGGCTAGACAACACTTCCGTTGTGTGCTTTTGGGTTCCTCACTTGAGTTTCCTCACTTTCACATCTGTAAACTGAGTTCCTAGCACCTAAGTGAGAGGGTTTGGGCAGGATTAAATGAGACTGCATTATAGAACATATTTAGCATAGTGACTTACAAGTAGTGGACCTCAGGAGATAGCAACATCCTTATTCATGTCAGGCCTTGTTTCCTGAAAAATTATATACAAAGTAGTGGTAAGGCCACCAATCCCCCTTCACTGTAGTATGAGGTATTCTGTGTACAGTTTCCCAGCTCCATTCCCATGTTCATTCCTATTGGTCTTCCACTTAGCCACGTCCCTTCCCCTCCCTAGGATGAGTACACGAGATTGGATGGTTTATAACAGTCACTCCAGCTCTTATATTCTAGGTGAGGAAGGCAAAGGGGAAAGCACTTCTGAACAGACAAGATATGCATTCTTAGGATATCCTGCCTACTATTACAGCTGTATATGCATGTACTTACAGCAGTTAAGTATTCCGTATCCCTCACACCGTCTCATGCATCCTCTCTGCTTCTGCTCAGGCTGCTCACTCTGCCTGAACCTCAGCCCTTGGGTCATCAGCTCTCTACAAGCCTTCCTAAAACCTGCTCTCCCTGGCTGGGTTAAGAAACCAACTGTCAGGCCCCTGAGTGATTCATGCTTAGTCTGCCAACTACCCTCCCATCACCCCAAGCGCCCCTGGAGGGCATCCTTAACCAACTCTGTGTACCTGAGCTGTAGCTCAGTGTCTGACAATGATAGCCTTCATTATGCATTTATTGCATGTCTACGCTGAGTGGCAGCGAAGGGAAGGGCAGCGTATTATTTATTTCTGAAAACATTTGAATGGCACATGGTATATTGTAGATTCTCAATTGCTTGTTGAATGAGTTAATAAATAAATGCCTCTCTGAAGGCAGGTGACTGAAATATACCGCCATCTATTTGGCAATTCTCCATTTGTGTGAGAGAGAGCTGGAGATCATTCACATGAGCCATTTAGCACAAATCAGTATCCCACTCCACATCCTTGGGCGGCCCCTCGAATTTTGTCAGAAAGCCCACTCTGAAGGATGGATAGATGAAGGGAGAGGGTGGGAGAAAGCATCTTTGGTGGGACTGATTTTCTTCCTATTCTTTGAGTCCTGAAGGTAAACAGATGAACCCAGGTGACCAGGGAACAACCTTGCACTCACTCAGTGATGTATTCGTTTGCCAGGTTAAGGGCAGGCCTGGAAGAAGACATGTGTGACCTTGGAAAATTCTCCCTATGAGGCTCAGTTTTTATAGGTTAAACATGGGAATACTACCATTCACCCAAAGGGATGCTGTGGGGTGAGATAAGATGACCTATGTAAAACGGGACATTTATACAATGGAATTCTACTCGGCCATAAGAAGAAGAAGAAAATTTTTTACCCTTTGCAGCAGTATGGATGGATCTGGAGAACATTATGCTACGTGAAATAAGCTGGTCAGAGAAACACAAATACCATATGAGCTCAGAATCTAATGAATAAACTGTATTCACAAGCAAAATAGAGAGAGACTCAGACAGAGAGAGATGACAGCTATTGTGGGGGGAAGGTTAAGGGGTGGAGGAATTAAGTGAAAACGTAAAAGGACTCATGGACGTGGGCAACAATGTGGTGATTGTGGGGAAAGGGGGTATAAAAGGACTAAATGGTAATGGAAAAAATACAATAAAATAAGTAAATAGTGTGTGTGTATCATGCAGCCCTTGACCTATAGAAAGCACTGAACACGGGCAGTAACTGGTTTGATTGTCCCTACTATTACTGTTATGCTTGTACCCTGTGCTTCAAACCTTCTGCCTGAATTTAGGAACAAACAGATAAGGCTTAGAAGAACTCCAAGTTAGTTTGGGGAAATAGATAAGCAAGCAGATAATTACTGTAGGGCGCAGTTCGATAAGTTCTATGCTAGAGGGAAACATAGTGAGAAGCAGAGTCTCTTATAGCTTTTAAGTGCAAAACAGAGAGGAAGAGGGAATAAAAAGGACATCTTTAGAATTTCAATTACAGTCAAGTTCAAAGGAGGGCGAGTGAGCTGGCCCATCCAACCAAGAACACTTATACCCAAAATCTGACAGAAAGACTAGATAACCAACTAAATAGCACAATGGTTGATGACACAGGCTCTGGAATCAACAGCCCTGGGTTCCAGTAGAGATGCTAACATTGACCTTTTGGGTGGGTCACTGCATTTTACTAAGACTCCAGAAAAAGTTGGAGGCCATGCAGAGCCCATAGTTAATACACACGAAATAACTTTCATACAGGCAGGGAGCTTCCCAGGTGAGCTGGCTTCTTTAGCTATCACGGGTAGGAAAAGGAAGTTTGGGGTGGGGGTGAGCCTGGGAGTGCTGGTCTACCATGAAGACAGTGCCTCATCAGTGAAGGCTTCCCTTGACCCTCTGGCAACAAAGCCTTCATCCTAGTCTTCAGCACAGGAACACTATCTCTTTGCCTTGCTTTAACTTTCTTTATAGTATATAAATACCTCCCCGTGCTGTTATATTTTACATTAATGAGCTAACTTTATGTATGCGTCTAATAAAAGAGAACTTCCGTGAGGTGAGACCTCTGTTGTGGTTATTATTCTACTGCAACAAAGCAACTCAGTGCTTTGTTGGTGGTTACTAAATAGTTTTTTGAATGGATAGAAGGAAGGATGGACAAATGAGTGGATGCATCTCCCCCAAATGGCCTAGTAGCCCTTAAAGGGGGATGGGGTTGAGTAATTTCTGAGTCCTGTCCCAGTATTAGAAGACTGAAAGATACTTAGTTTAAAAAACATATATAATATTGCCCTTAGTTGTTTCCTAGGACAGGGGAAGGAAAACTGGTTATAAGGGGTAATGAAGACACAAATATGACAATTGGCTGGCTACTTCTCCCTGCTTTGGTGACACGGGGGGAGAAGTTTGTCTGAATTCCAAACTTATTTAATCATTTACTTACTTGCAAATTCTCAGGAGACACTGAACCGGAAAGCAGAAAGGTGAAGGATGTCAGCCCCACCTATTCATGCATAATCACCTTCGACAGAAACCACACTGAGACCTATGTCTCTTCACTGTTCCTGGTCCCATACACGGATGGAAATAGTGAGCTTTCAGTGAACAGAGGCAACAGTGATCTTGCTCAGAGACCGGTGTATCTGGGTTCAGATCCTGGCTATCACTGATTCCCTTCAGCCAGCCCTTTAACTTTCCAAGCCTTAGTTTCCCCAACTATTAAAAATCTTAACAGACACCTTTTCCTCTTTCTTCAACAACCCCAGTAAGAATCATGTTTATGAAAGGACTTCATATGTTGCAAAGGGAAGAAGTGGTGAAAAAGAAGGAGGAAACCAAACACCAGCAGTAACTGGGGCAGAGAGGAATCAACATCAGAAAAGGCAAAGCTGCAAACCCAGAGGCTCTCCAATGTTTCCAATGCATCCCTAGTCTGTTCGTCAAGCTTCTTCACCATAGGAGTCTTTTCAAGGCCCTGTTTTGTTGCCATTTCCCAGGGGGAAAAAGAAATCAAACCCCTGGTGATGGAGTTGGCAATTGTCTTGAAAGCATGTTGTGATGGCCTTTGGATGTCCCCTACTGGGCCTGATAAGGAAAGCCCTAGGAAAGGTAGTTACTAAGGGTAAAACGTCAGGCACAAAACACCAAGCAAAGGGAAAGAGAGGCCTGGACTGGAGGCTGCTTTGTGCAAAGACAGGAGCCAAAGCAGGAGCTGCTCAGTGTTTCCACTGCACCTGCCAGAGCTGAGCAGTAAGGTTCACCCTTTCCTCCTCAGCTTCCTGCTCCGCTGCCTCTGGACGTTCTAAAAACATAGAACTCAGCATTTTCTGAGTACCCCAAGTATGGAAAAAATTACCCAGCCACCTGCTGCCTTGCCCTTCTTACCTGGGAAGCGCCCTCCACCCTCAGCCAGCAATGGCGGGTAACCCCGAGGCACAGACTGCAGGAGAACCTGCTAAGTGATACTTTCTTTCCTTGTTCAGGAAACTTCCTAACTCGTTGGCAGCCGTCCGTCTCGAGAGACGATGGTGTAGCTTCGTAAGAGTCTATCTGCACCGCCGAGAATGGCTGTGCAGTCCGACTCGGGAGTGACACGGTATCTGTCTCCTCCCGTGTTGAATCGACATCTTGCGATGACGCTGGAGTGTCCTCTCCAGTGAAGCTGAAGCTACAGAGCCTGGGCAGGGTGATATGGAGGGTCTGCTGTTGCCCATGCAGCAGACCCCCCCTCTCTTCGCAGCTGAAGGGTCCAAGGGAAAGACGGAGTCAATACAGCTTGGCTTCAGGTGCGCCGCAGGAGTTGCCGGTGTTGACTACAATGTCAAACCGCCTTAGGGACTCCGGCTCCGGATTTTCTGTCGGGGTTTACTCCCTTAGCCTTTCCCCTGAAGAGGTATGCCGCAAGGCAGCGGAGGTTTTTTGGAGTCAGAGTTTTCCTTCTCTGATGTGCCCTGACTGGAAGATCGAACCAGCGACACTTAGCTCGCAGGCCGACGCTCAATCCACTGAGCCAAACCAGCCAGGAAACTTCCTAACTATAACACTGCTAACCTCCCCTGCCCCAACTGTGAGTATCAACATCTCAAAATCTCTTCCCTGAGAAGCTGCTGTCACAAGCCCGCCTACCCCATGAAGGCTCTCCAAGTCCTGCTTCCCCTCCCTCCCTAAGATTCTGCATCTATACCCTTCCAAGGGCCACCCTCAGATCCAACCCCAGCTGGGTTTCCAAGACTAAACATTGTTCTTAGCTCAAGGCCAGGATGAAGTACGGGGGCGCAAAGCTCCAGCACATCACAGCCTACGGGTGTCAGTGATAACTCCCCAAATCAGCCATCCAAGAAGACATATCATCTGGGGGACTACCAGAGCCTAGGGCTGAGAGGATGAGCTCTGGGAGAGCTCAGGAACTGTCTAAAGCTCAGAATTAGATATAGTTGAACTTAAATGCCCATGTCATAGACCTAAGCCTTCCCACATTGGTGAGGGGACTAAGCTTACACAAGAACAACATGCCTGGGCTCCTGCCCATTCAGAGCCCTTGAACCAATCAGAATGTTCTAGAAGAAAAGGTAGAAATGGGAGAGGGACTTCCCCAGAGAAAGCAGAGAAAGTCCCTGTTTCCGAATCTCATCTGGATCCTGGGTCTCCAAGGAAGCTGGGTACATTAGTTTCCTAGGCTGCCATAAAAGCCACCACAAACCGGGTGGCTTTAAAATGATAGGAATGCATTCCCGTCTAGCTCAGGGGGCCAGAAGTCTGAAACGAAGGTGCTGGCTACGCCATGCTCCCCTCCAAAGGCTCTGGGTGGGGGGATCTTGCAATGCCTCTCCAGCTGCTGATGGCCCCTGGGACCTTCTGCCTGGTGGCAGCGTTACTCCAGTCTCTGCCTCTGTTTTTACATCACGTCTTCTCCCCTGTGCCTCTCTGTGCCCTCTCTTCTTCTTATAAGGACACAAGTCATTGGATTTAAGGCCCATCCTCAATCTGGGATGATTTCATTTTGAAATCCTTAACTAATTACATCTATGAAGACCCTATTTTATTATTTATTTATTTATTTATTTATTTATTACTAATTTTAGGGAGAGGATGGGGGAGGGGAGAGAGTAATACTGATTTGTTATTCTACTTATGTATGCCTTCATTCATTGATTTTTATATGTGCCCTGATTGGGGCTCAAACCCATAATCTTGGCGTACCAGTATGACACTCTAACCAACTAAGCTACCCACCCAGAGCCAAAGACCCTATTTTAATTTTTATTTTTTAAATATTTATTGACTTGAGAGAGAAGAATGAAATACATATATATGTGTATATATATACACACACACACACACACACACAGAGAGAGAGAGAGAGAGAGAGAGAGAGAGAAGGAAAGAGAGAAAGATCAATGTGAGAAACATCGATGGGTTGCCTCCCATACGCGCCCTGACCAGGAACTGAACCCCCAACATTTTGGTGTGAGGAATGACACTCCAACCAACTGAGTCACAACAGCCAGAGACAAAGACCTTATTTTTAAATTAGGTTACATTCTGAGGGTCCAGGTAGACATGGATTGGGGGGAGGCGGATAATATTCAACTCATGCTGGCGAAGGATATTGAGGTCCATTATTTAGATCCAAGAGTCTCTGAGATAAACCATAATATGTGAACCAAGAACATTCAGTCAGGAAAGAAAAGACCTAAGAGAGCGTGGAAAAAAGACTAATAACTCAGCAGAGACAGGACATACGTGTCCCTCCCCAGCAGACGTACCGTGACCCCGGCTCCTCCTTCCTGCCTGCCCCTCCGGTACCAGCTGATCTCTCCTGAGCAGACTGTAAGCCTGACCTGCTCAAACGCTGCTCCCCAGGGGAACACAGTGGAGACGAACACACTCCTCTTTCTAAAATAAAATCTGCCTTTCCAACTGTCAAAAATTAAAGAAAAAGAACTCAGAGATCTTAAGGTTAGCCCACGCAGTTACAATTATTACTGAGTATAAACATTTTCCTTTGTAAAAATCTTAATGGGGCACCCATTTCTTTTAAAAAAAGAAAAAAAAAAAAACTGTTTTAGTTCAGGTGGAGGTAGGGAGCCTGAAATTTCTCGGGCTCAATGACATATAACTAGGAAAATCACTCGTTCATTTCGCAAAGGGGAATGTCAAGACAGTCATCAGCATTGACAAATTACAGGCATGGTCTAACTAAATCTTCACGAGAAGTCCTCCAGGCTGGTGTGAGTGTGCCCATCCTGCGGATAAGAAAACTCAGGGAGGTGAAGCCATTTGATCTGTGTCCAAAACTCATCTGCAGCAGACCTGCCACTAGACCCAGCTCTGTACAACTGAACAGAAAACCCGTGAGGCTTTCTCTGCTCTTCAGAAAAGTCTCGTCCCATCTAAAAGTGGAAACCTGTAACTACGAGCAACAACAGAATGGCCTCAAAGCTGCGCCATTTGCACAGGGTTCGGGTTGAAAGGGCTTTCCCTGCTGTAGCTGCTCCTCTAAGCAGCTGGGTATTAACAAGGCTGGGACTGGGGGAGACCCACGAGGACTCATCCTACATGCAAAATTTAAAGGGATACCAAAGAGGGGGGGGGCGGAATCCCCAAAAATAAAAATAAATAATATGTTAACACAATAGTTTAGAAATCAAAATGAATACATTCCTAGGTTTTTGGCAACACGTTCAATTCTGTGTCCAAGGTGAGGCCTTCATTTTCTCACTCTAGTCCTTACCCTGAAGCCTCTGAAAGGAGAACACTAGATGTTACCTGCATGCAGGCAGGAGTGTTTGCTTTGTGTCTTCTGTGCCTGAGACGATGCCTAACGTGCAGTAAAGGCTGGATGAGGGACGGATGGAGGACAGACACTTTGAGATTCATCAGAAGAAGATGAGCCCCGGCCCGTGAATCTGACTCCCAGCTTTTCCACTGACCCCCTGCAAGGGGCAACCTCCCTTTCCTCAGTGTCCCCTCCTATAACGTGAACATAGAGGACCCCATAGGCATGTCGTGAGAACAAGGTGAGTTGATACACATCAGGCTGTAGGTACAGTGTGTCTGGCACCTGGTAAGTACTATACAAATGTTAGTTAGTATCAGGTCAAGGAACAATAAGAAAAGTGAGCCCAGAAATGCAAACAAAATAGAGATTGTCTATACCGTCTTTTCTGCACCCGACTCTGGTTCACGCCCAGCTGTGGGCCCCGGACGACAGAACGCATGCAATGCCTGGAACCACGGAGGAAGGTAGACACTATTTTTCTGATACCTTCCACCCCCTCCCAGTCCCTGCCTTGCCAACTTTACCGATAGTATATCAATGAGTCCTTGCCGGTGTGTAAAGTAAGTCCTATTACTATCCCCTTCTCACAGATAAAGACATTGAGCCTCGGAGAGATTAGGTCATTTGCCCAAGGTGGTTACAAGAAGGGCTGGTCAACAAAGCCAAGTGATTCTGAAGGCCGAGTCCTGCCTCAGTGCCATGCCAGGTCCCATGTCACCTTCCCTCTCTGTGGGCGCATGCACCCACGTGGAATGGAGGGAGTCAGACTGGAGATGCTGTGCCAGGGGCCATCTCCCTCCAACGCTTGGTGGATACAGTTGTGTCTCCCAAAAAGCCTGGAGTGGGGCTGCCACTGGCCACGGCTGTGGGAAGGTGGCAGAGGAAAATCCCTCCATCGCCCAGAACTAGTCACAGCCCCGCTCCATAGAAAGAAGGGAGGGGCATTTTAATAAAGACGTTCCCACCCCCGCACAGTACAGGAAGGACGGGCAGACGCACACCTGTGGAAGCTCTGGTCAGAGGGCCCCTTGGTCCAGCCATGTGGTCTATGGCCTTGACACAGGGCTGGAACCTTCTTCCAGCTGGTACCTTCTACTTCTGTGGCACTCACTGAGGGACACCGAGATGTCCTGCTTGCAGGTGATGGAGACAGAATTTACGTCTAGGTCTGCCTGACTCCAGGAGTGTTATGAGTGACAGTGGTCACGTCCTTGCCATCTCAGAGCCTCCGTTTCCCCATCTGTAGGAGGGGATTGTATCAGATGGTGTGCGAGGGGCCTCCCAGTGCTGACCGCCACCGCTGCGAGTCTATGAATTGATAGAGCCACAGCCCAGAGCTCCAGCTCTGGCCCAGCCTGGAGGTGAATCTCTTCCATGACCCCCTTCAGTGCTGACAAACATTACTTCTCTGAGTCGCAGCCCCTAGAAGGATTTTCAATGAGTCTGTCTCTGGCTGGTGGTGTGACTGAAGAGTTAATTGCAAATCCACTCTGATTCCCAGTTTCATCACTAGGGATTAACCACCAGGGGTGCCGATGCCACCTCTGAGGATTGCTGTAAAGATTAAATGAGCTCCTGTGCCTGAGGTTTCTGGTGAGGTTTCTGGCACCCAGTAGCAACCCCCAAACACTGGCTATTCTTCTCCAAGTTGCCAAGCTGCCAGTCTCCCAAGTAGAAACAAACAAACAATGACGTTCTCTTCACATGCAGATGTTAAACTCCCTCCAGCCTTTCTGGCTAGAACGTGTTCTATAATAGTCAGGGATCAGTCAGGCAGGGAAATCTTTGTAGAACCAAGGATCCATCACTTTTATTGGTATAAAAAACCAGACCCAGCGCGTGTATCAGTCTTGCCCGAGGTGGCAGGGCAAAGCAGTCCCGGACTCGGGATTCCTGAACCTCAAGCTCCTGGCATCCCGACTTGGGTGATGGAGAGGCCCTGCCATCCTTGGCTGGCAGCATCACCCCAGGGGCAAAGGCAGCTCCTTGAGGCCCTTCAACCAATACCTCCAATGTTTCCTGAGCTCCTTCAAGCCAGGCGCTGGGCAGGGACTTGAAGTGCTTGAGATGGATGAGAACTGGCCCCTCCTTCTCAGGGATGACCCGTGGGGGAGGGGCCGCGAGAGGAGGCATGAAACCTGTTCACATGTTTCTAGATATGATCATTCCTTGCTCCTTTGTTTCCTCTCGCTCTGTAAAAGGCCCTGCGAAGCAGACAGACGTTGGCAACATCTGGGCCACCGCTGTGTGGGCAGCAAGGGGCTCTGAGTTGCCTCTGGAGAGAAGAAGCTGCCGGTGTTAGGAATAATAATTAAGAGCTCATATTTGCGTGTTGTCTCCAGTTTCAAGAGACACCCCGCCCCACCTCGCTCCTGTTCATTAGCCCCAGTGAGGCGGGGCAGACGGCAGCTGTCTGAAAGCCAGGTAGAACCTTCACAGTATCTAAGAAGGCAAAACCGAGGCTCACCGAACTGATGCTTCCTCCCCCGAATCACAGGGCTAATAATAAGGGGCAAGGGCCCTGGTGGAAGGGGACAGGAAAGGTTTCAAGGAGGAGGAAGTGAGCCTTGCAAAGCAGGATTCTGCCAGGACAAAGAAAAGCTCACGAGAGGCTGAAGCAATACCCTCCATGGCTTGCGCGTGGCACGTCCCCAGAGAGGAGGCTGCTCAGGCTAGAGCAGAGCGAGGGTGGGGAGGAGAAGGAGATGAGGCTGGGCACGCACCACCGAGAGCAGAGGGCCGAGAGACCCGGCAGGGAGGACAGTTCAATGCGTCTGCTGCAAGTTCAGAGGCGCCACGGCAGCCCTTAGACAAACCTTTCCAGAGACTCGCCCTGCCGTCTGCCTCCCTCTCCAGCGGCGTGTGCCAGTTCTCTCTCGGATAAGGATCTCTGAAAGGGCATCTAGAGCTTTTCTAGTCCAATCCCCACTTTGCAAGTGGGGGCGGTCTACAGCTCAGAAAAGAAAGGGTTTTGCCCAAACTCACTGGACACATCGGGGGCTTGACAGGAAGCACCCCAGGATTTCTGCCTCCAGGGCAGACCCTTGTCAGCACTCCACACAGCGCTCTCTCTGCTCTCGTTTTCTGCACTTTACAAAGCTTTGGCATAAGGCTTGCATTTGCTCCCCGACAACCTCAGCCCCAGCTACAGTTCTCCTGTCCATCTGAGCCTTTCTGGGCTTCCACTTCGTGGACCCTCACGGAGCCGCTGAAGAGGAGAAGGAGCAAAGGACAATTCTCTCTGCACCAGCTGCTCTTCCTGAGCCCGAGGCCATTCAAAGCCAGTGGGACCATCAGCCCTGACATGACCTGAGCCCTGCAAACAAAACTTTGCAGAGGCAGAATGTGTTTCTCTGATGCCTTTCAGAGTTGACACAGCAGCTCCTCAGAGTCTGCATGGCTCACAAGGTCTCTCTGATGGATTAGTTTGGGCATGCTTTCAGCTAGAAGGAATTTTGACAACTGCATGTCCACAAGCCAGGAGTATCTTCTCAAGAATCCATCTGGTTTCACTCAAGCCAGAGGTTATGTTGACATTTGTACCACTTCACGCAGTGCGTATCTTGTGAAGAAGGAGTCCAAACACGAACATCTTCAGGGGACATCAACAGCAAAGTGAGCAGGATGCAATGAAAGGGACAGTAGGGTGTGGTAGGGACTGTGACAAACTACAGCACATGGTATCTTTCTGAAGGGGTGCCTACTACAGAAATCCAGCGAATGCTAAGTGAAATAGGCAAGTGAGAGAAAGACATGTACCATATAATTTCACTTATATGTGGAATTTAATGAAAAAAACTGAACTAACAAGAAAAATAGACAGACTCATAGTGCGCAGGCTAACAGCTCCAGGAGAGAGCAGTTGGGGGTAGGGGAGGGATGGAAGGAACAAGATAAAGACCTCATGGACGCAAACAACAGTGTGGTGACTGTGTGTGTGTGGGGGGGGGGGGGCGGTGGCTGGATGTGGAAGAGGGTGTGGTGGAATAAATGGTAATGAAAAAATACAATAATAAAGAAAAAGAAGTCCAGCTAATCTTGCCATCAGGAATATGGATCCCCTGTAGATACAGCATGTCTCTCTCTCTCTGTCTATCTCTCTTTCTCTAACACACACACACACACACACACACACACACACACACACACACACAACTTATATTTTCATCTGAATTCTGATTTTCAAATTTTGGACAATCACATTTTTTAAAAACTGGGTAGACCAACTGTGGACAAAGTGAGATGCATCTACAGCCACATGTGGTCTTGGGATCCCAGTTTACAAACTCTGTTCCACAGGGTGCAATTAGTTTCTTTTAATTTGGAGCTGGCTTTGACATTCGCATTACTATAAATCCTCTTAGAGAGTGTTTCCCACTTGGAATGGTTCCCCTGGCTGAGCCGACACCCCCCTGAGCATACCTATAGATTGCTGAACTGAAAATTGGCAAGTTTCCACCCAGAGGAAGCAACCTATAAATATATCTCCAACCTCCATTCCTTTTTCATCTGCTAGTGGATATAATTGAGTTTCTCTCTGTACCAAATGAGCTCTGAGTCTTTAGTACGTGATGTCCCCTAATGGAGGAAAGTCTGGAGGAGTCTGGAAAAGGAAGAATAACACAGAAACGGAACACAGACATTAGGGCAGGAAGTATCATAAATGTTTCATCACCTCTTGTTAGAGGAGAAAAGCATAAGTAATGTTATAATCTTATGCTCTGTGTAATAAACATGTTATGGTACCCAGCCTTGCAACACGCATGACTGGTGGCCTAGAGACACAGAGGGAGCCCCAGCCACTGCCAGGAGTTGATGTTTAAAGGGAGGAGCGGGGGCCTAAGGATGATGGCAGGCGATGTTTGGCTGGGGACATGATAAGACTTCCCTAAGGGAGTCCCCTCAGCACACATCGTGTGGCAGCTGCTGGTGTGTGCAACCTGCCACACAGGGCTGAGGCTGTTGTTGGAATCCCACAGGGAACTTAGAGGCTCTGTGTTCCACTGTGTGTGGCTCTGCAAGGTGGGGGGTGGGTACACTAACTCCAGGCATCTGGTTTGCTCATCAACTCATTCATTCTTTCATTTACTCTTTCGTTTACCCATAAATACTGAGTGATTCACCCTCAGCAGCAGCGGCGCAGCAGCAGCAGCATAACCATCACTGTCATTATTTAGTATTCTATTTTTCAGGAACTTGGTATTTGCATAAATAATTTCCCTCACTTTGTACAAAAAACCTGCAGGGAAACTATTGTTATTCCTTTTTTACTAACAAAGAAACCAGGGTTCAGCAAGGTGATATGATATGGCCAAACTCAGATTTCTAAAAAGCGGCAAAGCTGGGGTGGAAAACTCAGTTATCTGACTACCTCTCTCCCCGACACCAGCTTGTGGTTTTCTCACGACAAACACCACCTTAGCATTCTGTTGTGTGTTGAAAAGTAATTCTCCGATTCTCATAACTGAGGGTAGATCTGATTATCCTTCTTTTCCAGAAATGATATTGAGTCTCAGACAAGTTATGTGACTTGCCAGAGGCTACAGAGCCATTACTGAGATCTCAGACAGAGGTCTTCTCACTCCAAACCCAGGATAAAGAAAGTATCCTACTAAAGAAGATAGGATACTCATCTCCGTGTCCCTTCAATGACAGTGACAATCATTAATAATCGTGGAAGTTATCAAGGGAAATTATTTATGTCTCACTATGTGCCAGAAACCCTGCTAAGAAGCACTTGAATAGAATTCACTCATTCAATCCTCATAACCACCTTATAAAAGTCAGTGCGACAATTACCATAATAAAGAATATGAGCTCAAAAAATTAAACAAAGCTTGCCCAAGCTACACAGCTAGTAAATAGCAGAGCCAGTATTTATACCAAGGTTTATCTGACCTAAATTCTTAATCCACATATTCAATCCTGACCATGATGTGCAAGGAAGGCCTTATGAGGGGCGCTGAAGCTGAATCAGACCCAGACAGCCTGTCAAAGACCCCACGGCACCCGCTCAGTGTGCATTCTTGTTTTCTTCCTTAGCAACAGACCCTGACTTTATTTAAATGGGTACAATTGCAGCTAATAACTGCATCTGAGCTAGGTACTGTAGGTACTGGCCAATGAAATAGAAGTATTGTGATTTCCCCAAAAAATCCTTAAAGGGAGCTGCTTCAGCTGGGAGGTGTGTTTTATTTTCCTTTCCTTTCCTTTTTTTTTTTTTTTTTTAATCCCTTCCTGCTGCTTGGGACTCAAATATGATGGCTGACTTTCCTGAAGTCATCTTGGATCATGAGGATTGATGCTACACCTCAGGATGGTAGGAAAAAAAGTGAAAGGAAGGAAGGAAGGGAAGAAGGGAGGAAGGAAGGAAGGAAGGGAAGAAGGAAGGGAGGAAAGAAGGAAGGAAGGAAGGAAGGAAGGAAGGAAGGAAGGAAGGAAGGAAGGAAGGAAGGAAGGAAGGAAAGAAGGAAGGACTAAGTCCTTGAAGATATCACAGAGCTGCTATACGAGCCCTAGCTATCCTATCATCATATTTCTTTTTTATGAGAAAAATAAACTCCATCTCGTTTAAAGCACAATTATTTTGGCTTCTCATTCTATGGAGTCAGGTCTGATGTCAGCTGACACAGCTCTGCCCTCAAGCAGCTCACAGTCCTGCAGGGAAGATGGACGTGCAGCAAACTGATGACCAGTGTAGAGGAAGGTGGCCATAGCCCCAAAAAGGTGAGAAAGGGCTCCATTCATCCCCCGTGGCCTCCACCAGAATGGCCCTGACAGCAAAATCCATGGGCCAGGGCGTGCTCTCCATGTAACGGCAATGGATAAGCTGTCCATTTGGAAAGGTGAGCGCATCCGTTTCAATTAGATGTGTCCAGTGCTAGGACTGCAGCCAATTAATCCTGCCCTGATCTGAAGCTGATGAGTCAGAATATTGGGTGGATGGATATATAACAGGCTAATAAACCTGCTACCTGAACGCCGCCGCACATCTTTTGTGACACACTATTGCAGGTGCGTTAATCTTCAAGTGGCAGGAGGCCCCGTTTGCAGAGTGGTGTGGGATGCAGCTCAGGGGCTCTGGGATCTGGACAGCTGGAGCCTGCTGGGTCTAGTCAGAACTTCTCTTCTGTACCCAGGATCTTCCTCCAACATGCGCTTCTGCTTGCTGAAAGGTGGAGACCTGCAATGTGGCGGAGGGGGCTGGGCTGAGACTGGGAGGTGGGCAGTCTCTGCTGGGGCTTCAGATCCGCCCCAAATCCTCTGAGGGACTCAAGCCAGTCCATCCACTTCCCTGGCTTTCAACTTACTTATCTGTATTATTCACAATCTTTCTCTTTTCAATTTAGGTAAGAACACTTAACACAAGATCTACATAGCCTCCTGCAGGCACTACATTGTACAGCAGATCTCTAGAACTTATTCACCTTGCATAACAAAAAATTTATACCAGTTGAATAGTAATTCCCCAATTTCCTTTTCCCCCCACCTCTGGCAACCACTGTCCTACTGTCTGCTTCTATGAGTTTGACTATTTTAGATACTGCATATAAGTGAAATCATGCAGTATTTGTCCTCTGTGTCATCCATGATGTTGCATGTAGTATGCAGTATTTGTCCTTCTGTGTCAACCATGACGCTGCATGCAATATGATTTCTTCTGTGTGTGTCCATTCATGTGTCAGTGGACATTCAGGTCATTTCTACACTTGGATCCTGGGAACGGTGCTTTCTTAACTTTGAGCTTCTCTTATGTCTGCCTCCCGGTATTTGTACACTGCCCCTCTGCCTAGTACATCCTTCCCTACATTGTTCACCTCTTCCTGTTTTCTTAGATCTCTGTCTTCTTTTGGAAAACCTTCACCAGCCATCCTTTGTCTTAGGCTCTCTGTGCTACACAGAATCCAGTGCTGTGGGCATCCTAATATAATTAATATAACAATACTCATTGCACCCTCCTGTAACTATCGATTTACTAGTCCATTCAACTCTAAGCTCCAGGGTGGCAGAGGCCACATCTGACTGCTCACAACTACAGCCCTGGTGCCTGACCTGGTGCACAGCAGACAGGAGGCAAAATAAAAATGGGCTTGCCCATTCCACTGAATCGAATAAGATGCAAATGGAACTGGGATTAAAAAAAAGATCATGTTGCAAATGTCTAAATTGATATACAAATGTAAGGAATTCAATGTAATGAAAAAGTCCTTGAAGGTACAGAAAGAAAGCATTTAAATTCTTTCAAGAGCTTCACACTTGCTTAATGTGTCACCAATAATTACTTCAGCTTTTCCTTCCTTCATTCATTGTAATTAAGATACGGGGTCTTTGTTAGGGGAGAAACCAAGGTCCAGAGCTGTAGAAATCATGCAGGGTGTACATTCTGGCACCAGGGCACATGGGTTTGGTGGCCCAGGGAAAGTCACACAGCCCCTTTGAGTCTTGGTGTTCTCCTCTGTGCAATGGAATGAAAGTCTCCACCTCTGAGCTCATAGACCGTTGTGAAATCAAACAGAGTTAATGTGTGTAAAGTGGCTTGTGATCTGTGAAACATGCTAGGAGAGTGTCACTTCCAAGAGCTTCCTGCTGGCATTACTCCCAGACAGACAGTACACACTAGACCTCCAATTCTCAATCTCTAAATCCTGGGGAAGAGGACAGAAGTAAAGGAGAATGGGGCATCCGATGCATGTCTTCGCTAAGTTTCCTAAGTACTTACTGAGCATCTAGTACGTGCAAGGTGCTGTACTGGAGACTAGGAGATGGAGCTGAATTAAGCACGCCTTCCTGTCTGCTGGTTGGGAGGGGTGGGGCGGTGAGCGAGCAGGTGAACCAAAGGTTACCGCATGGCAGGTGTGTCTGCAGAACTGAGAGCAGCTGAAGTAAAGGGACAGTGGACACCGATCCTGGCGCAAATGTTTCAACGTGATCCTGAAGGAAAGTCTGGAGTAAGCAAAGGCACGGGGCGTCTACCTTGTGAGAGATTTTAAACGGGAAAATGGCCAGGCCAAATTTACCAGTCAAAAGAACATTCTGGAAGTGGACAACAGGGATAGCAGCGGTAGGGGAGACCATTCAGAATTTTGGAGAGAATAATAGAAAAAGAATGGGAGAGACACAGAAGAGGGAATCGGAAAGTAATGTTAACTGAAAACGTGAGGAGAGAATGTCTCATGAGAAAGGTGTAAAGATAAAGACAGAAAAAGCACGGATAACTGGCTTGCCTCCCCTACCCCGAGGGCTCCCAGGAAGGCCATCCACTGCCCGCATGGTTCATTCCTTAGACTGCATCCCTGGCTGTAAGACAGACACCTGCCCCCACCGACCCTCTGTCCCTGATGAAGACACGGGGAGAAGGGAATGCACAGGTGTGGATTCTGATCCCAGGTCCGGCCCATCCCCACTGAATGAGGCGGGGAAGTTACTTAACCTTCCTTCATTTGTAATAAGGAACAGCAGCACCCAGGTCACAGGGTGATGGGAGGGCCAAAGGAAAGAACACGTAAAAGACACCAGACACAGTTCCTGGGACGGAACAGCGCTTCTGTGTCCTTCCCCTTCCCCCACCCTCTGCCTAATTCCTGACCCACGTCCAGCACACAATACTGAGTGCTCACTATGTAGCAGGAATGGAGGCCCATGATGCCTTGCGTGGGTCATGCTCAAGGAGCCGGCTGGGCCTCGCTGGGCACTCTCCACCACCGGGAAGCAGGCAGAGAAGCATCAGCACTCTCGTGCCCACCCGGGTCCTGAGGCCAAGAGCAGGGAAGAGATGGGGCCCTGCCCAGAGCTGGGATCTCCAAGCCAATCCAGATCTGCTTTGCCGGTTACAGCCAGGTCCTTGCAACGGAACAGAGGCTGGTCCTATGGCTCAGAAGGGCCTCCTCCCAAAGACGACAGACGCAGGCAGAGCCCTACTGTGTAGTCTTGGTCCCAAAGCTCAGTAGCCCACTAAAAGCTTCCTCCCTTTTGTCCCATCACTGGGTCCTGGACAACAAGAGCAAAAAAAAAAGGCCTGGCAATTTATGTTTATGTCTCTTTGCAAAGCCTTAATTGCCTGTGGGAACCCAAAGAAAATGAGCTCCTCCTTTTAGAACTTGGTTCCTTCATCAGTAAAACAATACCAAAAAAATCTCTCTTCAATTCTGCTGACTTCACAGGAGGTCATTACTAGGACCATTTAAGAATATCTGTGAGAGTGTTCCCACGGTACAAACATGATACTTTTGGCAAGAGTAGTTTTTAAGCAGATTCACAAGAAATAATTTTTAGTTTCTTGCCTCTTGAGGTTGTGAAGGTCATCCTAATTTTGTTTGGATCTAAAATGCCTGCTGGCATTTAAGCTTCATGAGGGCAGAGACTCTGTCTTGAATATCATTATACATAGGATGAAGCCTAATACTTAGGAGATACTCAGTAAAATATGGATGGATGGGTAGATGGATGGATGGATGGAGAAGTGAATGGTTGACTGGATGAAAAGGGGGATATTTTAACATCAGAACACTGTTGCATTACGAAATGCATACACACATACATACACACACACACACCCCTTTTATAGTTGTGAAGGATCTCAGATATAAGATAAGTAGACTACAGTTTGCAGGAAACTGTAGTGAAGGGATGAGGAGGGAGACCAGTCCAAGGGCAACAGTGAATGAGTGGCCAAGCAGTGAAACTCTATGGTTCGGAAAATGTATCCTGGGTTGCAAGGTCCCAGGCCCTGGTCCTTCCTCAGCCTCTACTGTAATGTATAATTTTGGGAAAACAAACAAACAAGCAAAACTCTTCCACTCTTCCCTGTTATAAAACTATATTGGCGAAGAATGAAAGAATGTCTATAACAAAATAATTTTTAACTATGTGGTGTCTTCTTGTTCTCTTTCCTTGGGGACTTTCAAGTGTAGGTGAAGGGGTGAGCTAGTTTCTTCTCCCTTAAGCACCCTGAATACTTAATTCTTTTTTATTAACCTGATTGGATGAAAAGATAGACACATTTAAAGGCAAGAAAAGCAGTGTACAAGGGCCCGGGGTAATCTGTCCCAGGCACAGTCCTGGATTGATCTGAGTTTCTAATAGATGCTGAATGAAGAAATGTGTGCTCTGGCCCAGGGTGGCAGCGCCTTCCTCACAGTGGAGGGACATTTTCAAGCAGAAAAGGTGTGAACAGATGTATGTTCGGTAACTGGACTGGGACCTCTGCTCTTGTCCAGTGATCTTGAACATCAACAAAATAAGGTCTACGTTAACTGTGCCTTTCTAGAGGCAGGAGCAGAGCGTGTGTGGTTTCTGCAGTTTACAGAACCATGTGTTTGTTCAAAAAGCATAAAGGCAGGATGTCTTATAGACCCCAGACAGGCATGTGGAAAAAGTAAAAGACATGCAAGACATAAGTTCAAGAATCTGCACTGAAATTCAAGGTCAGCAACTTCCACATCCTCTTTGAGTCATTCTGTATTGTCCCCTACCCTCATCCCCTGCCAAGTCAGGGAATGCACCTCGGCTGGCTGGACTACCAGGCTGTGACAGTGTGACTTTGGACAAGGCTCTTCCCTCTACAGGCCTCAACTTCCCCATCTGTATAATGACTGGATTAAACCAGAAGTTCTCTGTCATCCCATCTACCTCTAGCATGTAATGAGCCTCACTTTCCAATAAAGTTTCCAATGAGTATTTACAACACCCATTCTCATGACCAACACCTGTAAGCCACATATTTAAGGAAAAAAAAAAAGAACACAGCTTTATGGTTTAATAATCAACTGCTGAAGTCCTATCAAGTTCTTCAAGTAGCTAGCTACCTAGAGAGAAAAAAAAAGGAAAAAAGACAATAAAATCCTGGGAAAAAAAGCAAGAAAGACAGAGTCTGTGGAAGTGTGTTCTCCCCAGTCTTAAATCTCAGTCACAGAGAGCGATGGCAGCTTCTCTCTGTCTCTTCCCTTTAATCCCACACCATCCCTACAGCCTCTCCTCTTGCCTTCCTCGGGTGAGTGCTTGAAACTGCAGGCTTTATTTTTCACTCTGACTCTCATTTCACAGATTGTCCAAACTGGAAGGCCGTTTAAGATCATTTTGGCCAGAATTTAAGACCGTTTTGTAACAGAACCCTGTGATCAAATGAAATTTTATACTCAAAATCCAATATACAAAACCTATAAAAGGAAAGTTTCTGTAAGAGGGAGGGTGTACGTTCCCTTCCTCACCACCCCACCCCCCCGCCTTGGCTCAGAAGCATAGCCACAATTCCCTCCAGTCCCAAATAACATGGTTTAGAAACCACTGACCTAATCTTTTCTTTTCTATTTTAACCCAAATTAAAGAAGGCACTGGCTCAGGCTGCACTGCTAGAGGGTAACAGAGCTGGCACCAGAATCCAGGTCTCTGGACCTGCAGGCCCACGTGTGTGCCCCTGTCCCATTTGCTTGCCTTGTCCCAGTCTGTTGACATCTCAGCTCAAAAGCCTTCAAAGGCATATTCTCTCCAGAGTATGCCACCGCCTCATCTCCTCTCTCCCTTTCCTTGGGGAATCAACTCATTAACCACCCACTCTCAGTGCCAGCTCCGCTTTGTGGGAGACATATTCCAGAGCCTCGGGCTTTTCACTGCCTGCTGCCCAGGCATGGACTTCCATGTCCAGGTGGGACCAGAAGGCGTCCTCTGCAATGTCCCTCCCCCTTTCACACACGCATACACGCACACACATGCACACTCAAATGCAGAGTCTTCAGTGCTTCAGACACAGGAGCTGGCAAAATCCGCAAGGAGCTAAGAGTCAGATGTTGGGTTTGAACGCTGGTCCCATTTTTTCAACTTCTTTGCCCTTGTTTGATATGTTTCTTTGCCCTTTGAGGTCTCCCCACGAGCCATCTCACAAGTCTGTTGTGAAGATCAAGTGAGAGGGTAAAGGCAGAAGAATTGATAGCCTGCAAAGTACTCCACATGTACGAAGGACGATTTTATTTGGTAAATTTTTCATCATTTCCCCTTGGCCATCTATTTCAGTTAGTACTTAACAAGTGCTTCCATTTGTCTATTAATTTATTAATAAATGCTTTCTGAAAGACTTTTCTAATCATTATTTAATCCTGATTTCTACCAAAACCATGAGACTATGAGCTTTATGAGGCCATCACAGCTGGTGTTTGGCACATAGTAGGCAACAAATACTCAGGGAGCACCTACTATGTGTCAAACATTGGCTGAGATGGCATCACAAATCTCACAGTCTTATGAGATGCAGATATACTATCAGTTCTGTGGGCCACGCTAGGAAGGGAGAAAACAGAGAGGCCTTGAGCTACGTCACCAAAGACTTCCAGGAAGAAGTGACGACTAAGCTAACACCTGAAGTTGCGTTGGAGTAATCCAGGTGAAGGGAGTGGGGTGGAGAGAAGATGGAGGGAAGCAGAGGACCATCCATGTGGAGAGCAGAGCAGGTAAAAGGAGTCTGTAGTGGTTCGGTGTGGCTGGACCAGGCAGGGAGTGGTCAGGGATGAGGTTGGGTCAGAAATAAGCAGGAGTTCCATGAGTAAAGCTAAGGAGTCAGAACAATCACAGCATCCTTGTTTTACAGCAGAGACACTGAGAATAGCAGAAATGAAATGACTTGCCTAAGGACACAAATGGAAAGCCACAGAGGTAGACTGTCACCCTGTGTCTGTCCCCCTGCCAGGGAATCTTTATCTCCCAGACATCTGCATAGCTTCCTGGTTACCTTATTTAAAACAGATCCACCTGTCATTCTCTAGTCCATTAACATACCTCATTTTTCCTTATGGCGCTGATTACAATCTGATAGTATAAATTTTTGCATTTATACATTACTTTCCTCTCTGACAAAAACATCATCTCCTTGAGGATAGCAATTTGGTTCTACTCGTGTTGAATACCTGGTACCTTACAACAGTTCCTTGGCACATGGAAGAAAGTCAATCAATGTTGAATGAATGAATGAATGAATTTCAATATATCTAAAACCCTTGCTCTAATACTCCATGATGTATTACCCTCCTATGCCTGACCTTCTAGTTCCTGTTGTCAGGAAACAAGACATGTTGACTTCAGAAAGCCCATGGTGGTAGCAGTGTGGAGAATGAATCAGGGAGAGGAACTGGAGACCGGGACAACAGTGAAGTCGCAGCTGCACTATTCCTTGCCAGAGAAGGTGATAGTTTAGATCAGGGAGTAGTAAGATGAATGGACAGGACAGTTTTCCCCCTCCCCTCCAAGGAACTGAGGCCTCAAGTAGACCATGAGCCAAGACTTGGGAGCCCACTAGCAGAAGAGGTAACAGAGGGATGAACACATCTTTAAGAAGCCAGATGTATTCAGATGTCTGAAAATGATGCATGAAAGTGGCTAAAAGGGGTCACTCGAAATGAATTTTTTCCAGAAAAGCCTCTGGTAAAATGATACCCTCTATGGGTTAGAGGAGAGATGTCTTTGAAAAGGGGAAAGGGTTTTGCACTGCCTAATGATGATGGGGATAAGTGTCTAATCCTAAGGAAGACATGGCCAGGCTGATTCCCTGGATAGAACTTCTAGGCCCCCTACCCTACATAGACATGCCCAACTGTGGCCAGACCTGGAGAGGCACACTAGACAGTGGTGGCTTTCATTCCAACAAAGCCTGGAAAGAACTTAAGGAGATGTTGCAAATACCAAGTTCAACTGCATTCACTCATGTAGTCAATCAATGCACCAGAGTTGTTCAACCACTGCTTACTAGTGCCCTTGAAATGCCAGGCACAGATCCACCGCTGAAGTGGCAGGTCAGATCTAGTCTCTGTTCACATGGGGTGAATGACCCGCTATGTTCCAACTACGTTATTTACACAAGTCCATTAAAAAAATCAGATCATCGGTCTGTTGTTAGAGTGCTTTATATTTTCCAGGTACAAAGATGTCTTGTACCATTTAATCAACAATTGTACCAGGCAGTTATCGTCACTCTCATTTGTCAAGTAAGGAAGCTGAGGCTCAGAGTCGTTCAGGGATTTGCCAGAGACGAGGCAGCCGGTGGTGTGGGAGCACGGATTTAAACCTGGGTCGGGTTTTTCACCAAAGCCCCTCCGTGGTCCTGTGCAACTTCATGCCTTTGCAGAAGGCAGGCAGCCCTGAGTGAACACTGACATCACACAATACATGCCATGAGCCATGCAGAGCAGTGCTGGCTCTCAGTAAGTGCTGTGTGCGGCCGTCTGTTGTTGCTGGTGTGTATTATCAACAGGCCATTGCTTCATCTCTGAGCCACAGCATCCTCCTCCGTGAAATGGGGACACTAGTGTGTCACAGACTTTTGATGATAATCATGACGTTTTGAAGAGCTGGTGTATATTGTGTCTTGTTTGCTGCCTGATACATTGGGTGGTCATGGAAAAGCAGAGCTGGGGGGCTCTTTTGCAGCCCTGGAGGGCAAACATGGTCCTGGACATATAATGTGCCCCTTAATGAAATGGTTATACTCCCTGCACCTGGGGCTATTGGTTCTGAGGGTGACGGCAATGGCCCAGATCTGTTTGTCTTACCCAGTTTCTCTCCAGCAAGGAAAGGAAATGGGAAGAGAGGGTGGGAGGACGTGCTGGGTCATGAGGGCAGGGATAGCAATGGCCCCCGCAAAGCCTTGTTATAATCTGAGCTCCAGACTTGCGGCCATGCCCAAAGATCTTTCTGCAGCCCCCATCAAGGACATCTGCCTCCTGCTGAAAGGCTCCCTGGGCTAGGTAAGGAGGTAGTACAGCAGGAACCCAGTGACCCCAGTGCAGCTGGACATTGCCTCCTGGCTGATATTATTACCTTAATAATTCGTCGGCAGCCGTCCGTCTCGAGAGACGATGGTGTAGCTTCTTAAGAGTCTATCTGCACCGCCGAGAATGGCTGCACAGTCCGACTCGGGAGTGACACGGTATCTGTCTCCTCCCGTGTTGAATCGACATCTTGCGATGACGCTGGAGTGTCCTCTCCAGTGAAGCTGAAGCTACAGAGCCTGGGCAGGGTGATATGGAGGGTCTGCTGTTGCCCATGCAGCAGACCCCCCCTCTCTTCGCAGCTGAAGGGTCCAAGGGAAAGACGGAGTCAATACAGCTTGGCTTCAGGTGCGCCGCAGGAGTTGCCGGTGTTGACTACAACGTCAAACCGCCTTAGGGACTCCGGCTCCGGATTTTCTGTCGGGGTTTACTCCCTTAGCCTTTCCCCTGAAGAGGTATGCCGCAAGGCAGCGGAGGTTTTTTGGAATCAGAGTTTTCCTTCTCTGATGTGCCCTGACTGGAAGATCGAACCAGCGACACTTAGCTCGCAGGCCGACGCTCAATCCACTGAGCCAAACCAGCCAGGGTACCTTAATAATTATTGAACAAATAATTGCAGCTACTCCAGCTGAAGAGGGCGGGGGTCCAGAACTGACTGTTTGGCCACCTCCACCTTTCTAGACACCTAGTAATGGGTGACATCTACTTACAGCTAATATTGATAAAGAGCCCCCTCTAGGCTTTCAGAGAAAGGATGGAAGTGAAATAATTTAAACTTTTTATTAATTCAGTTTATTTGTATATACTGATCAAATGCCTACTGTGTGCCAAGCCTAGGGTTGGGGCTATAACAGAAAACAAGCCCTTTATTACCATCACTGAGGTTATGTTGAACACCCACTATGTACTAAAGCATTTCATACACAGCATCACATTAAATCCTGTTTCTGTGAGAGACTACTAGTGTGGTACCCATTTTACAGATGAAGAAACATGCTCAGAAGCACCCCATGGTCATACAGTAATACATATTAGTGCTGGGATTTAAACCCAGGTTGTTTAAAGCCCAGAGTCTTTAAAGCAGAAGGTCTCCCAGGTGGTGGTTTCTGAGATGAATTTATCTGTAGACGAAAAGGAAAGAAAGCCTTTCCCCTGCCGCTCAAGAAACAACAGTGTGAGCAAAATACGGGAAAAAGTCCAGATCTGCAAGGCATATTGGAAGAACTCAGAGGAGCAAAATTTAGCTGGAGTACAGAATGCATGAGAGAGGGAATTTCAATGGTACTTGGCATCAGCCTTTTTAAAAACTTTTTTTTTTTAATTTATTGATTTTAGAGAGAGAATAAGAGAGAGGGAGGGAGAGAAAGAAATATTGATTTATTGTTCCACCTATTTATGGATTTATTGGTTGATTCTTGTATGGGGATCGAACCTGTAATTTTGGCATATCAGGATGATGCTCTAACCAACTGAGCTATCCGGCCAGGGCTCAATGGCACCTGGAAGTAACCCAGAGTAAGGGGAGGAAAGGAGTAAGGCGGCTGAGCTCCCTCTAGAGGTGTGTCTGGCTGAGACCCTCCTGGGTAAGTCCCACATGGAAGGGCAGGGTTGACAGGCCCCTGGCAGAGATGAAGCTTCAGCCTTTATGTAGGAAGGGCGCAGCTCACGGCAGGGAAATTACTTCTTTGGAAGCACACATCTAGGGATGGCCATCTTTCCAAGACTAACACACACTTGGGTTGAATCAAAATGATGTCCACGAAAGTAAAATCCTCTCATTTGGATCACTAACAAACCACTGCCTCATCCTTTTTCTTAAAGGATTTTCTCATGTTTTTATTTAACATAAATAAGAGAATAACATTTTCTCTTTCGTGATATCACTTTACAAGTAAAATTTAATTGAGACTTGGTTTTGTGATAAAAGTGCACATATTCTATAAAATAAGTTTGGGTTAAAAAATATAACGTAAAAAATACATAACTGAATGTTCTGCAGGACATAAGAATCAACGGTGCCCCTAGAATGTGGACAGCTCTACCCGTGCACTTAGCTACTGAAAACTAGCGATGCCACGTTTGGCTTACAAGCACCTAACTGTACTTACGCTGAGTATTTATTATGATGGCTTAATTTAACTCGTATAAACTCTAATGACCTTTTTTGTTATTTTATTTTTCAATTACAGCTTACATTCAATATTACTGTGCATCAGCTTCACGTTATGTATAGCATAATGGTTAGAAAACCATATACTTTACAAAGTGGTCCCCCCAATATTTCAAGTACCATCTGGCACCGTACATAGTTACTACAATATTATCGATTATATTCCCTGTGTTGTACTTTACATCCCCCGCACTGTGCTTTTGATTACCAATTTGTACTTCTTAATCCCTTCACGTTTCTCACCCTGCCGCCCAGTGCCCCTGCCCACTGGCAACCATCAGTCTGTCCTCTGTATCTATGAGCCTATTTTTTTGTTGTTTGTATTTTGTTTATTCATTCATTTTGCTCTTTAAATTCCACATAAAGTGAAATCATATGGTATCTGTCTTTCTCTGCCTTATTCCACTTAGCATAACACCCTCTAGGTCCATCCACGCTGTCACGAATGGCAAGATTTTGTTCTTTTTCATGGCTGAGTAATATTCCATTGTTTATAAATACCACCCCTTTTTTAATCACTCGTCTACTGATGGGGACTTGGGTTGCTTCCATATCTTGCCTATTGTACATACTGCTGCAACCAACATCCCATTCTTCATTTCATCTGATGCTTACACCCGGCCTGTGAGGCAGGCAGACAGATATGAGCATTTTCTCCACGTGATGATGGGGAAACGGAGACTTAGGTGTCATGAGTCAAAGCTTGGTATACCCTCACCCAGGAATCCTGTTACAGCTCTGAAGCTTCTTCTTTCCAAGTCTCCCAGGGAACATATTCTTCTCTCCTTATGCAAAGGCTGACATGGAAATGAGACAGCACAGACTTTAATTCCTGGGATCCTGAGGCAACGGTGCTGGCATAAGCCTAAAAAGGCTACTATTTTCAGAAAGGCATCAGAGAGAAACTTGCCACCAAAGGACCTTCTTGGAGAGATTCACACACATCTGCCTTTCGTGGGTCTGGATTCAGCCCAACCCTAAGTAAGGAGATTGACTTCAGTCTACATGAATGAGCCTCCCTAAGAGTGAGGAGTTGGGAGGGGGTGGGAGAGGACAAAGAGGACTATTACTTATCGAGTTCTACTAGGTGTCATGGACACTGGATAACTCATTCAATCGTGAAACCTCGTCATTGGCTAGGTGCTGGGAGTCTCATCGGAAAGGGAAAGCAACTGGGGCTTAGAAGTTAAAAGACTTGTTAAGGTCATGCGACCCACGAATGGGAGAGGCTGGATCTGAACTTCAGTCTGTGTGTGCACAAAGTCCAAGCTCATATCATCAATCATGATGTCCCTTGATTTAAAATAAAATAATGAGAAATCTAGACTCTGTTAAACTAACATAAAAAAGAAAATCACAAAAAAGGAGGGAAGAAGAAAGAATAAAGAGAAAAAGAGAAAGTATTAATATTCTTTCTCCCATGACTACCACCAATCCACCACTATAATAACGCGGCCCCTCTCACACTGTAAATTAGGTGCATATTCAATACTCTATTTGAGCCTCAAAAAAAAATGCTGTGGAGAGAGGACACATGCCACTGCCTCTGCATTTAAAAGATGGGAGGACCAAGGTTCAGAGAGGTTAGGTAATTGCTGAAGACGTTCAAGCAATTACTTAACCTCTTAATCGTACCCAGTTCAAAAAAAGGGTTAGCCTAAGAAAAGGAAGATTCTGAACAATGTTCCTTGAAATATTTTTATAGTGCCACACATGGTTAAGAAAACATTTTTCCAGCTTGATTGAGATATAATTGACAAATAACGTTGTATAAATTTAAGAATCCTGGTACACTGTCAGTGGGAAAGTAAATTGCTACAGCCATTATGGAAAATAGTACGAAGGCTTCTCAAAATAAAAATACAAATAGAACTACCATGTGATCCAGCAATCTCACTTCTGGGTATATATCTGAAGGTAATAAAATCACTCTTGAAGAGATATCTGCACTCTCATGTTCATTGCAGCATTATTCACAATAACCAAGATATGGAAGAAAATGCTTTTCAGCTGGATCCAGTCCACACACTCACATGTACACGCACACACACACACCCTACATATAAACATCAAAACTTTGGAAACAAGGCTTGCCCTTACTTTCTGCAATCCATCCTGATATTCTCTATCGCATTCCATTCCATTCCATTCTATTTTGTTGCAGAAAGTGCTGGCCCTGACTCATTAAATAGATTTAATATCTTACTAATGGATCAAACACAGGAGTTTGGAAAAGAATCATTGACTTTATGGGCATGAAAGCATGAGAACTACCTCAAAGGACCCAAAAGACTCCCACGTGGAAATAAATAAAAATAGATTCATGCTTCATTGCCAGAGATTGCAGAACTGTGACCAAAGAGTGGGAACTATATGAACACAAATATCAGGACAACATGAAGAGGTCTTTCTAAATAGGCAACATTGTCCAAATGTAGAAAGGCTGGGTCTCACCTTGGAAAGTAGTGAGTTCCCCGGCACCAGAGCCATGCAAACCAAAGCTTGAAGATCAATTGACTGGGGTGTTGTAGGTGAAATTGAAGGTAGCCTCTAAGTTGCTTTCTAGGCCAGAAACACAATGTAATGTCTTTTTCTCATTTTTCTCCCTATGACAGTAGCCATCACAGGAAATTTCGGCTCTAATGTCAGAGTCAGAGGGCACAGAGGAAAAGCAGAGATGCTGAATTTGGGTTCTCCCGGCAAACTGTGGAGTGAACACACAACTCTCTCCACTCTCAAAATAAAAGAAATGAGGAATAAAACAGCAGTCCAGGGCTAGAATCAGAGGAAATTAGAAGAGAGGAGAGCTTTGTTTTGGTCCCTGTTTTCTCATTGTGGGGCACCGGGCCAGCCTCATTTTTCCCAACCATGCATCAGGAATAATGGTTGAACTACACCTCTAAGGACTGGTTGAGTTCCCAAGTTCCAGATATTCCTTCTCGCTTTATTTCTGTGTTCCCTTGTCACCTCTCATAATGTCCATACAGCAACTGAGGAAGGTAAAAGGAAGAGATGGGAGTGCTTAGCCTCACCTTTAGAAGCAAGAAGGAAGGAACAATTATGATCCATCCCACGGCCTTGTGCTGTCTCATCCCTTCAAACGCGTGGATCACAAAGTTCAATTCATTAACTTTGGTGGTGGGGGGAGGCTGACAGGTCTGTTGCTGACGTGAATAATGATGGATCACCAGGAGAGAGCCCAGTGAATTCTGCAGCCTAATCAGACCCAGAGAGTCTCCTCAGGCATTAATGTAGGCCAAGTGCTTTCTAGCCAATCAGACCCAATTTCAATTTAATGTTGCAAATTGTTAGCACGCAGCTCAGCCTCTTCACGCACAACTCGGATTCAAACTGGGTTACTCATTTGTTGCCTTTCTCTCTTCATTTGGAGACACCTGCATGGTCATTGTCTATACTATGGCTTGCAGCAGGGGAGGTAGCCAGACTCCAATAACAAAAGTTTACACAGGGCCACACATCCCTGTTCTATCAGTTCGTATTCTTGTTCCTAAAGCTCATTCTTTGCTTACTTGTAAAGACCTGCTGTTTCTCCATAGCCTGCAGGATAGAATCCAAGTCTTTACCATTAGACTCTTGCAGCCTTACCACCCACTATGCTTCCCCAAGAAACCTGTGCTTCAGTCACAACAAACCATTTCCACTCCCCAAAAAGTACTGTGGCCTCGCATCTTGAAGCCTTTGGTGGCTGCATGTGCTGTGCCCTCTGCCTGGAATGCCTTTATTTGCTCCCCTCTGTTCTCCGCCTCACCTGCATCTGCTGTCCTTGAATACAAAGGACACTGGCCACATAAAAAGGTGCACAACAAACTAATAGATCCTATAGGGTCAGGGATTCTCTATTTTGCTTTTTGACCAGAATAGACAGTCAATAAAACTGGACTGAATGAATGTGTAACTTTCAACAAGGCATCGCAAGTTTCTAATCTTTTTTCTCAGATAAATGAGAAAAATAATAAAACTCACTTTCCCACAGATATTAGTGTGACTACTCATGAAGGACACCTGCCTGTCAGAACCCTTCTTGGATGAAATTCTCAATACAGATCCTTGTACTATAAGACCTTCCCCTTAGCTCTCCCATGCTTCGCTTCTCTACGGCTCAATTCCTTCACCTGTAAAAGGCATGTACAGAATCCTCAAGGATTGAGAAGATTAAAAGCATTGCATTCATTCATCCCTAATTACAATATGTGTCAGATGCAAACTATTGAAACAATGAATGTAAAAATTAGTTTCGTAAGATGAGGTACAAAGTAGATGTTTAGTAAAAGCTTTCTACCTCTTTATTTCATATCCTCTTCTGCGCCCTTCCCATCCCGTTCTTCCTGCCTTCCTTCCTTTCTTCTCCTACTTCCTTTTTCTCCTAGGTATGATTTTGGAGTTCTCATGGCCTTGGGGGAAGGGGATTAGTCACAGCTTAACTTTAATCTTGAGGCTCCAAATACCATTTTAATGTCATCTGTTCCTTCAATGGGCTACATTAATGCAGAGTAGTAAGATGGCAGGGATTCCGTCCCTGCCATCTGTTAAATATGTTGGGCTTTGAGCTACTTTGAGCAAGCCACTGTGTGAAATGAGGGTGAGAGGGTTAATATGAATTAAGTAAATTGAGAGTTCCTGCTATTCTTCGGAGGCCACATCATTAGAAGCTCATCTCATCATTCCACTCCACCTCCTAGTAATCAAGTGTCAAGATTGAGGAAAGATTGGAAGAAACTGTTCCAAACCTCACTTACTGGTAATGTACTTCATATCCTTTAACATACAAATAAGTTCTACCCAAACTTGTCAGAGCCCCTATATATAACAGAGATCCACAACCTACCTGGTGGCACCACAATATCGGCATTATTGAGAAGAATAAAAATGTCAGCAATTGTGATTTCTTGAGGTGGCCTTTAAATGTAGTCACCAAAGTGGGGTAATTGAGGGGTCTGAAGCTAGACACTGCATAAAGGGTGGTAGGGGAAATGCCATAGTTCTCCCCCATCAACTGTATGACCTTGGGCCATTTTTCAGTCTATAAAATTAACCTAGTTCAGTCAACAAGAAATACTTGACACATACCACGTGTGATCTAGACAGAGAGCTAGACACAGATACAGAGACAAATAAGATACAGCTTAATTGACTGGGAAGGTTGCATTTGAAAGTATTCCACACATTACAAAGTGTGCTTCAGAAATACTCTGTGGCTCTTTTGATTCTTTGTGCATGTATGTTTGTATGTGGGTATGTGTGTATGTGGCTATGTATATATGTGGGTATATATGTACATGGGTATGTCTATTTTTGTGTATGTATGTATGTATCAGTCCAGTGAATGAGTGGAAAAGTGATGACAATGTGATTAGTAAATCTAACCCACATTTAGCAAGTGTCTAATGTAAATATCATCCTTCTCAGTACCGCAGATGAAGCAGAACATAACCAAGTCTCTGTTTTCACGAAGCTTACATTTTAGTGATAAGAAGGTCACATCTGAGGGGGGAAATAAGGGACCCTAGGCTCTTTCATCGAGTTATGGAGGCATCATCAGAGATGGGCCTTTGGTCACAAATAGGAACCAAGACAAACGGAAGCTGTGTCCTTTGGCAGAAATCGGGCCAAGCAGCAGTTCAGCTGAGAGCACATTCAGCACCGGGGACAGCACCATACCTAGCAGCTGTGCTTCAGGCATTCCGTGCTGGGGTAGCTGACATATTCAGCCTAGCTTGGGCTTAAAGCCTCAAGGCACGTGAGGTGCATATGCAGGACCCGATTCCACTTTCATAGCTATGTCTGAATTGCTCAGGAGTTGTTTATATTGGCAAAGGTCTTCCCAATAAGTGCTCAGCCTGGCCTCCTGCTGAACACTGTGGAATCTAGTCAGACAAAGCAATTTAATACCACATCATTTCCCCTAAAATGTCTCCCATGACTCTCTCCTCACTCTTACCTCTGCTTTCTGTCTCTTCCACCATGTGTAGCCCTGAAGTGTGCATTTGACTGGAAATGTATCACACCTAGCACCTGTGGTGGAGTAGAACTGGTTAGAATTTCCTGGTCCCATCCAATTTCAGCTGGCAGCAGGCAAGGGGGAAAAATGTTCAGTTTTGGGAAGCCCCATACGCTTTGATTTTCTTAAAACAAAGTTTGGAAACCAAGGTTTTATTATTGTTTTTCCTCTAGAGAATTTTATCCACTTAGAATTAAATTGATGACTTCATTCATGGACTCTTTTAAGATGTGCCCTCAAAATATCCTGCTCAGGCAAGGAAAATAGTATTCTTTCTTTGTTTCTTAATAGATATGTGTGTATGTATATATAATATCAACATTTTTTTTTTGATAGGCATCATCCTAGTAGTCAAGCCTCCTATGTGAACACTTTGGACTCTACAAAGTATGAAAAAATAAATTAATGCCACATCATGTCTCCTGTGTCTCTCACTAGTTGATTTCATCATCTAGGAGCCAGGGAACCAAATAAACAAGATAGTAAATCTGGGCCTAGAAATTCCCAGGGCCATCTCAAGAAATAGAGAATAAAAATTATGTCATTAAACAGGAAAGCTATTTGCTTTCTCTACAGTTAGGCACAGCCATATGATATGGTCTTCAAAAAACAGAATACAAAAAATATGCATTTACAATCACTAATTTCATTCCATACCTAATAGTATCCCATCCCACACTCTGGTTGATTTTTTTTTTAACCTCCTTAGCATCTCTTCCCACTTCTTTTGCTACAAAAACCTAATTTTCCTTTAGAAGACTAAATGACAAGCTGTTCAACACTCTCAGTCACATGGTCTGGCTATGGCTTACCTGAGTCTAGGGACTGCAGCAAGTAGAATAATGCCCCAAAGATGCTTATGTCTTTATCTCTGAAACCTTGGAAAATGTTAGTGTGCATGGCATAGGAGAATTAAGGTTGCAAATGGAATTAGGGCTTCTAATCAGATGACTTGTTGATAGGTAGATTGTCATTGATTATATAGAGGAGCCCAATATTATCACAAGGATCCTGAGAAATGGAAAAGGGAGGCAGAAGAAGTAGGTGGAATAATTGTTATGAAAAGAATTTGACTAGTTTTTGTTGGCCTTAATGATGGAAAAAAGGGACCCCGAGTCAAGGAATGCAGGTAGACTCTACCAACTGGGAAGGGCAAGGAAACAGATTATCCCCTAAAACCTCCAGAAGGAACATAGACCTGCCACCAGCATGGCAAATTTACTCCAGAGAGAATTGTTTCAAATTCATGAACTACAGAACTGTAAGCCAACAGCCTGTACTGTTTTAAGCCACTAAGTTTGCAATGATTTCTTACAGCATCAATTGAAAACTAACATAGGGATGGACACATGAGCAAATGATGTCTTGCTCACACACTTTGGTTAAACATAAGAAGCACTCTCTTCTTCTTCCTGGTGATGCTAAAGTATCAAGTTATCTTATCACAACCAACCCAGAGGGAGTTTGCCCAATGAAATCTACCCAAAGAAAACTGGAGTGAAGGAATAGAGACATATTCCTGATGAATTTGTCTGGACATTCTGATCTTACCATTCCTGCACTAAAAGGTAGGCTTAGATATTTCAATCCCTTGAGGAATTAAAGACCTTACATGTGATGGTTGGCCAAGTTTGAGTTGGATTTATATCACTTCCAAATAAAATAAAATAAAATAAAATAAAAACCTAATTAGCATGGGTATGGTGAGGTAGGTAACACCTGCTCTTGAAATACTCTAGTCTAATTTTTGATACTTATATTATTGTAGCTTTTTAAAAGATGTGGAATCAGCTGCCATGTACTTCCTGCCCGCTGCTCTCTTTTCATAATCCTCACCCAGGAACAGGGCTTATCAAATTTAGAAGGAGGGGAAGAGAGGGAGAGAGAGAGGGAGAGAAACATCCATGTAAAAGAGAAACATCGATTGCTTGCCTCTCATACGTGCCCCAACCAGAACTGAACCACAACCAAGATATGTGCCCTAATAGGGAATCAAACTAGTGACCTTTCATTTTACTAGATGATGTTCAACCAACTGAGGCACCCTGGCCAGGGCTCCCCATTGCTTCTTATGTGCTAAGGCCACACAGGACAAGCTTAACTTGAACTCCCCTTCCTTACGAGATTCAGGATTTGAAGTCGTAATCTTCACCAAGATACCCAAGTCTCCTCTTCTTCAGACAAAATCCTTCCAGATAGTTTAAGAATCATGGTGATGTGATTTGGGACTCCTTCACTACCATGTGGTTAATCTTCCCTGAACACACGTGATTCTGATCACTTTTTTTAAAAGATAATGCCACATATGAGCACAATATTCCTTAAAATGACCAACCAGATCAGAACATCCCCGTTCTAAGGGAGACACCAATATTGATGAAATCTTAATTGAAAAAACAATGTCACTTTTGCTGTTTGTTGCTGGACAGTGTTACTGCACTCAGCTTACTCTCCCATAAAATCCGTGTTTTCCCTCAGCGCCACTGAGTTGCTTCTCTGCCCCTCCCTTCACACTTGCCCAGTTCGTATGAATACTATTTTGAAGTCTTTAGAGGCCTTTAGAGTAATATCTACTGAATTTCATGATATAGAGAAGCAGGTAATGAGTAAAATACAGGATTTCAATTCAGATAAGTCTGGATTTAAATCCTGGCTTCCCCTGTAACAGAGGCCTGACCTTGGACAATTGCATAATCTCCCCCAGTCTTAGCTTCCTCGTGATAAAATAAGAATACTACTTTCCTCACAGGACCGTTGGAGAAGTAAACAAGCTAATGCATGGAAAGTGTTTGGCATAGTGCCTGGCATGTACTAGGCTCTCAAAAAGTGTTATCTATTATATTCAGTCAGGAAAAAATAGGTCAGAGCTTTTATGCTCAGAACTGTCCTTTTCCATGGAAGCAAATGGAAAAGTCCGTGCAGAGAGAGAGATGAAGAAAGATGAGGAGGGGACGAGGAACTACACCCAGCCTTCCTCACAGTTGATGTTTACGTGCTAGCTTTGTTGACTCCTTGAAAACAGACTCTTGAAACCCTCCCGAAACCCGAAAGTGCTAAACTTAAGAGCTGAGGTGCTTTTTATTTTTCTCTTCTAGCCCCAAACATCCTGGTCAAAGAGTTCATAAAAGAAGCCCATGTGAGTTTGCATGTGGTCATTTGCGAGGTGATCCCAGGAAACACTGGTGCTGGGAGAGTGGGGCTGGGCAGGAAAGCAGCCAAGGATGGTTTACTAAGTCAGACACGACATTGGCAATGGAGGTTTATCCTGCCTGGGGGGAGGGAGGCAAGAGCAGAGGGTATCATCCAGCCCTCAACAATCGTTGTTTTAGGGCTGCCACTGAAAACCAACAGATCCCTCGAGCATGGGCAGAGGATACCAAACTGTTGGAGAGCCTCTAGCCAGAGGCTAACACTCTGGAAGGACCGAGTGCTGAGATCTGCGCTGGATCCCAACAGTGTCTGCTACACAGTTCAAGTGGTGATTAGAGTCTAAAAGCTACCAATCATTGAACCCACCAACCCAGTGACGAGTAGTTAAGAAAGCTATGAATATTACCTGTATGGGTATTCTAAGACGCTAAAGATCCAGAGAGACCATCCCTCTACTGAGACAAGTAGCCACGTCCCACGGCAATAGTTCTTCAGAATCAGAAGTAATCCCAGGCCAAATGGGCACCAATATTTTAATGGGTAGAGAATTTCCTAATACCCTGCATGCTAATTCCTGTCTGGGATACTTTCTATCAATCTCATTGTTTCAAACACCACCTCAAAGTCCACCTTTTCATGAAGATCTTCTCCAGGGGCTAAATGTGCTGGCCTGACATGCGTCACTCCCAGTGACACACACCAGGTAGCCCCATGAAGTGCCAGTCTATACACATTCCTGCACTTCCTCACACTTGAGCTTTGAGTCAGCCATGTTTCATTAAAAAAAATAAAAAAAAAAAAGATCTTACGGAACCTCAGCAAGGGGGTCCAGCTGCTCTAAGGGGCTGCTCAAAGCTAAGATACAGGCAAAGGAGGAAATCTGTAAATCCCTCCTCACTGAATACCGGATTGTAAACATACATGTAAGGCACAAAGGGAGCACACACAACATGCAGCACACACATATACACACACGCATGCATATAGAAGCATAGAAACTATGAGGTTCAGCGACTTAGCTTTATCTGCTTCCTGAGCTAAGGGTATTTTAAAATAAGATCCGGAGGCGACTGGCAAGCTGGGTGTTACCGCGTTGCTGCACACTGACCTTTTGCTAACAGAGTTACGGAGCCTCCCTCGGCCCCGAAGGGAGCCAGGTATTGACAGCACCACGGTGACGACGCCCGGGAAGAGGCCCCGTGGTGGGATAAGGTCAGCAGAGCTGGCGAGGATAGCGCAGCCCCTTCCTCCCCGACAGCCACCCTGACCCAGGCCTACCGCCTAGAATACAGAGTGGCTTTGATAAGGCCATGCTTTTTTTTTTTTTTCTTCTTCTTCCTTTCTTGTCTCTTTTTTTCTTTACGGTTTTGTTTTGCTTTCCCATCCCTTTTCTCTGCTGCAGTAATAAATCACTGCAGGCAAGATCCACTGAGGAATGCTAAAATTAGTGGGGAAGCCTTATTGAGACCCAGACTATTTGCAGAGTCTCAAAGTACCTCTCCAAAATCATCATTAATTACTGTGGTGTTTTTAACAAATATCCAAAAGTTCTTTGGCCCTCCTCCCTCCAGGAGGCAGACCTTACTTAGTCCCCATCCCCTTCTCTGTGTGTGCGGAATTTAGCTACTTGCTTCCAAGAATAGAGCATGGGGAAAGGAAAATATGTTCTTTAGAGTGGAGAAATCAGGCAGACAGCATCTTAAGCAAGCGATGGAGGTGAAGAGGATCAGCAATAAATCCTGTGGATACCACGTTACCTTCTGATATGATGTGATCTGAAGGCCACGTCACCTTTGTGGGTTTTTTTTTTTTTTTTTTCCTTCAAATCTGTAATCCCAGTGTAATCACAAGAAAGCATCAGTCAAACTGAAATTGAGGAATATCTTGCAAAATACCTGACCAGTACTCTTCGGAACTGTCAAGGTGATAATAAGCAAGGAAAGACTGAGGAGGAGAAGAGTAAGGAGCAGCATGACTAAATGCCATGCGGTATGTGAGACTGGAGTCTGGGACAGAAAAAGGCCACCGGTGGAAGAACTGGGGAAACAGAACTCAAGCGCACAGTTAGCAGCGCTGCATCAAACTCAGGTTCTCAGTTTTGATACACGCGCCATGGTTAAGAACGACGACATTGACAGGAGGGGAAGCTGATTAAAGGGTATGTGGGAATTCTCTGTAATTTCGTTGCCACTCTTCTGTAAGTCTAAAATGGTTTCAAAGGAAAAAGTTTTAAAAGCACACAAAATCAAATCAAAACGGAGACTAATTCCTTCTCTCAGTGCTGCTGCAGAAAGTCTTAGGTTACGAGACCAGAGGGCTGGCTCCTGGCTTCAGCTCACGCACTGGCTCCAGCCTTGAGAAAGTTCGTTTCTCAGGGCACAGTTCCTCCATCTGTTACATGATGGGCGGAGGTGGGGGTGGGGGTGGGGTGGGGGTTGCTGCTTAGTAGTTTTCCAGCCACATTCACTAGGGCACACCCTTGGTGATCTGAGGGGTTAACTTGAACACTCAGATCTTGCCCACAGCCCCTAACGCCCAACCCAACTCCTCCAAACTCCCAGCCAGAACAGAGACACGTTGGTCTGTTATCAAGTGTCCACATAACATTCTGTTTCATGGAAGTCTGCTAATGTAAAATGCTTCAGGTACTGGAATGGATAGTTTATAGGGTTCTTTTCTAAACTTAACTTCATCCTCTCCAGCCAAGTCTTCTTTGAATTAACTAAGAATAACTTAAACATTCCCTTCTCTGTTTAATCAGTGAGTTTTCCATGGGTGGGAGCCATACCTGTTTACCTGTTGATCAATCCCCAGCCCTAGTTGTGGGACAGAATAGTGGATACCAGGTGAATGGCTGTTGAATAACCTCTCAGAAAGTGTGTGAGTGTGGAACACATCCCTGACTCCAGGGCCTTACTGATATTCTCTGCTGCAAAGAGATCTTGACTAAGAGGCAGAAGTTGAAATTACTGACTGATGATCAAATTCACGCCACAATTTAAGACCTAGATCAACTTCCCCTTCCTCCGGGAAGCTTTCCTTGATTCTTCCATCTGGAAGTGACCTCTTTCTCCTCTGTTTTCCCACTGTCTTTGGTCTGTGCCTGTCACAGTGCTACCTTGTCTTCCCTAAATTCCTGACTCAAGGTCTCTACACTAAGCTATGGAAGCTTTCATCTTGGAAGCCCCTGTATGTTGCACATGGTGCCTTGTGCATGTGAGATGCCCCATGGAAGCTGAAGGAGAAAATAAGCTCAGGCCTCCTTGTTCCAAAGGGAGCAAAACAAGACTAGCAAATCTAGGTTTTGAATCTCTGCTCTGCCAGTTCCTATACTGTGACCTCAGACAAGTTGCTTACTGTCCTCAATCACAAGTCAGACTCCGGGTAGTTAGTGCTGTTGTTAAACCCTATAGGCCAGTCACACAATTCCAGGGACCTACCACATTACTCCACGCACAATGGGTGGGTGTTCAAGAAATATTAGTTGTATAAATAACTAAACCGTCGCCTCTCCTGGGCTTCAGCTTCCTTATCTGTAAAATAGTAACACAAATACCTACCTTGAATCTTTATGGTGAGATTAACGAGCAGAGCACAGTCATGCGTTCGGCAAGTTGCTTGGTGCATGGCAATTGCTCAACAAATGTTATTTCTCTTCTAGTCTCTTCCCATCAGGTATTCTCTCCAATGAGGGAACAAACTTAAGCACTTCTCCCAGCCATGTGCTTCATCAAGGAAGCCAAATTAAGACTCCAAGGTGCTTACACTGGAGAAAAAGCAAAGGATGCTAGGCCGTGGAGTGCCACATGGGGAGTAATGGATTCACAGGAGCTCTGCTAAGAAAACAACCAGGCCCCCAGTTGAGAGACTAAGGCAGCACCATTCGCATAACAGGTGTTTCTGCAGCAAGAACGGCACTTTAATGACAAATCCCCCCAATGCATTTCCCAAAGGTAGGAGTGCATATTTAATTACACTTAATGTCATCCTTTCCTGGAGCTCTGCGCTTGGAGGGGACATATCCCTCTACAAAGCTGGAAAGATTTTTATAGAGATGGCTGGAATCCAGAACTGCTTCTTAGCCGTAGTGCCCAAAGGAAAAATATCAACAATGTTGCTTCAGGAAAGGAGCCATGGGCTTTCTCTCCTTGCTTGAAGAACACCCAGCTGAGAGGGAAAACCATGAAATGGGAGGAGCAGAGCACACTGGGACACAGGACATCAGAGGTTCACTGTAGGCAAGGCCCCAGGCTGATCTCTGTCATAGGTTCTTTTTAACTTACACAGCAAACAAAAGTCACAGGTATAACCATCCTTCTAATATCGACAGAAAGAAACTGAGGTTAGGAGGATTTGAATAATTTTTCCAAGGTCATATAGCTAATATGGCTTACAGTTGGGCTCAGGCCTGTTTGGTCCCACACCCATGAGTTTTCCCCATGTCTACTGTCCCAGTAACTGTCACTTAGTGGGGATGTTCTGTGACAAGCACTGTGTCACCAGTTCCATACACATCACCTCAGTGAAACCTTATGCCTATTTAGGAGTGTTCTTCCCCTTTTACAGAAGTAAAAAACCAAGGCCCACATACATTATTTAACCTGTCCAAAGTCACAGTAGAGGTAGTAGAAAATCTGGGACTTAAATCCAAATTTGTCCATCTTTTATCCTGTGTTATGCTAATTTGCTGTGTAAGTTTGAAGAAGTGAGTTCCACTCAATGAGCACTGGTCATGAAATGGGGGTACAGATCTTCCCCACAGCCCATGGTTTGGGGATGGGGAAAGAAATAATACAGCTTTTCAGGTACTTTGCACATCTATGGCAAGCTTATAGCTAGATAATAACTGTGCAAAAGGTGTACTTTTCAGTATTTAAAAGGAAGCGCGGGCAGTCTGGAGAGGAGGAGCATGAGGAAGGTGCCATGATGAGGGAACATGTTGTAGCAGCCATGTGGGAAGCAGCGAGCAGCTTTGCACTTTGTAGTCAGGATTCGGCCATGCGGCCTGGGCTAGTAAGAAAGCAGGCAGGCTGCTGCTTTGGCAGTGCCCATTCTAGCTGACTCCCAAGCCACCGAGGACTCCGCCTTGCAGACCCAGACTCTATCTGGACTCATGGAACTCGGGACATATGGCGAGGACACTCTCTTAGGACTTGTGTGTTTCCTGGACTTCACCACGATCTAGTGTAATATGGCACACGCTTTCCTGGACTATTATGTGGAGGCTGAAGACAACGTACCCCAGATCCTGAAGGAGAGAGCTGACAGATAAGGAATGGGGAACTCTTGGGCTTGGTTTTGGTTTATAGCCTTTTGGGGAGCAAGGGAAGTGCTGGGTGTCGTGGAAGAACAGGGCTTGAAGTTGAAGTGCTCCCAACACCCCGCCCCCAAGGTTGATATATTGTAAATAAAGACCTGTTTCTTTCAACACTGACTGTTGGGTCATACACCAGGTGCCACGTGAAGGAGCCCGTTTGCTCGGTAACAGTTTTATAACAGAGATTTTAAAGGTTCCTTGTGCCTCTAACATGCCATGATTGTATGTGCTTCTCTGCCATGAGCTCTTCCCCATTTGCCACCTCAGGGCACCCCTAACCCTTCTGTTATCCTCAGGGGACACTGAGATATTTGTTAAAAGGAGGTCAGCTTTACCATTGAGTCCCTGTGTGATTTTTGACACGATGAACTTTTTTAAGACTTCGACCAGGGCTAATAATAGCTGAAAGATCAATGCCTAAATACCCAGGTGTCAGAATGTTCTGGGTCTTGGAGGCCCCGTGTGTGCTGAAACAAAGAGGGTCTGGCTCACCAGCCATGTACCCGGTCACAAGGTTCCCTATTATCAGAGGCAACTGAGGCGCAGCCACCGGCATTCTGCTGAGAACCTGTTACACCCCCATTGCGCCTCCCCCTCTCCCTTGAACATGTCCCAGAAACAAGGACCATAAATCTCCTGGCAACCACCCCTAATCAGAGGACATTGTTGTTTCCCAAACACCTACACCCTGGACATCTGGAACTGATGAGAGGGTGACTACCCACCCCTCCAAGGGGTTTACTCCACACCCTCAAAAACCCCTCTATCCCTTCCCTTGGCACTGCAGTCTGTTTGGACTCAGCCCACCTGACTGCAGTGTCTCCCTTCTAAGAAAAGTCCTTAATTGGACTTTTCTGGCTCCGGGTCCTTTCTTAGCCGCCTTGGCCACCTAACAGCAAGCATACTTGCGAAGACAACCGCAGTAGTGGGTGTGTCACACTGCCTTGAAACTGCCAAAGCACTGTGCAAACGTTAGCGAGCATTAACATTATTATTGTTGCCAAGGTGAAACGCATTCTGGGAGAGTGATTAGCTTCAGTTTCAATAGAGTTGATCCATAAAAGCATGAATGGTCCCCACTGGCCCCCACAAGAATCCCGGTGCTTCATAAGATCTGCTCTTCAAAATTCCTCACTCAGCTTTTAAGGAATCCTTGGATATCTGTTACAAATAGACCCTTTGGAGAACTTTCATCAGGATATTCTACTATAGCACAGCAGCCACAGGCAGAGACCTTGAACTCCAACAACTCTGGCTGAAGCCTGAGCAAAACCCTTGTAACAAACGGGTTTGGCCTTCTGAGCCTCGGTTCTCTGGCCTTTAAAGGGCAGCGACTAAATGCAGCCTCCTCACAAGACTGTCATGGAGACTGGCTACGGTAACAGCAGAGAGAGCATTTAGCACTGTCCCCAGCACACGCGTAGCAGACCACGCTATGATAAAGACCCAAACGTTACTGATGCACAGACTGCAGCCACACCCATGGGTGCACAGGAGTGGGATGATAAGGGGCTCAGATGTTCCTCCTCTATGCCTGTACCCTGGGGCCCCGCCCTAATACGTACCCTTTCACAGTGTTAAAGGGTGAAAAATGCATTTGCTTAAAATCTCTGTTTCTTATAACTTTCAGAGAGCAAAATCTGCGCGGGCAGCAGTTCTCGGCTGCTCCTAATTAATTCCCAAACAAAGCCCGCTCTGGCGGCAGCAGTTTAGGAAGCCAGCTGACCTCCCCACGCACAAACGATGGCACCGATGTGGCTACTCCATAGCCTCATTTTTCACTTTGCGCACTTGGTCAGACCAGCCATGTCTTCACCTTCTGAGGAGCAGGAGATGGTCCCTGGGGCAGCTCTGAGACCCCAGCTGTCACCTCCCATCGCTGCTGGCCTTTTTACACTCAAAGGTCTCTCATCAGCAGCCTGGGGTGGAAGAGTCCAGAAAAACGTGAGCTTGGCCTTTAGTTTATCCAGGAGATTCCCAAATGGAGGTCTCTCTCATCTGACTGGTGTGTTCAGGAGGCCACAGGTAATAATCATCGGTTGTCATGGACTGAACGTCTATTATGTGCCAACGCTATCCTGGGCATTCTGCCTGGGTTATCTCATTTCATTCAACACAATCTTTTAAGATATGAGTTACTGTCCGCAGTTTAAAGTCCAGGGAACAGGTTATGGGCGAGATGCAAAGAGGTTGCACAACTACAGAGCTAACGTTTATGGAGCCCCGCCTGCAGGTGAGGCACCCAGCACTTCACCTTGTGACCCCACGAAAGCCTCTCTCCACCAACCACTGTGAGGACCTCTGACAGGTCAGACAACGTTTTCAAGTCATGCAGGGAGTAAGCAGAGAAACAGAAAACTAACAAGGTGGGGGCCTCTCCTCTGAGCTAGCTGTTCCTCTAATTTCACTGGCCTTAATGCGTTCATGGCGAGAGTATTGGCTCAAGCCACAGATCCCAGGGCTCGGGTGGCCATGTGACCTTGGGCAATCTCAGTTTTCTCATCCATCAAACGGGCATATTCTCACACACCTCATCTGTGAGTGAGCGTTCACAGTTTTGTAAATCTTAATGAAGCAGTATGTGACAAAGATCATGCTGGCATGTAAAACGCACTCTTAAAAAACTGTCACAATGACTAAGCAGAAGCTCCTCTCCCTGCAACCTGTGACTCTGCACCCGGTGCTAAGATGCTGTGAGAAGTTCGTAGCTAAAGCACATGGCAAGATCTGATCTTCTGACTGCCATTCCATTCATCTAACAGTTTACTGAACTACAATCATATACCAGGAATTTCCTGTCTTCTAAAAACTCCCCTCTTCTCCTTTCTTCCCAATTCCATCCTGTTCCCTTTCTGCTTTCGATCATCTCATCCCTTATTTTTCTTTTACCTTGTTGTTCCAGGAACAAGAACAAAGGAAGAAGAACATACTTATTCCAGCTTCCCTCATTCCCTCGGCCACTGGGCGCTGGGGAGGCTCTGACCACAATTCTCTGCTGTTAGTCTGCTTGGGCTGCCATAACAGAATGCCACAGAGCGCGTGGCTTAAACAACAGAGACTTATTTTCTTACAGCTCTGGAGGCTGGAAGTTCAAGATAAGATGCCAACAGGTGTGGTTCCTGGTAAGAGACTTCTTGCCAGCTATAGACAGCGGCCTCTTACTGAGCCCTCACATGGCCTTACCACTGTGTACATGCACCCCTGCCCCACCCCCACCCCTTATAAAGATACCAGTCCCGTTGGATGAGGGTGTCACTCTTACACCTCATTTAACCTTAATTACCTTCTTGAAGACCCTCGCTCCAAATGCAGCCGCATTAGCGATTAGGGCTTCACCTTATTATATTTAGGGGGCACATGTGCCATTCTGAATCTCAAAAAGGCAGTGGCCAGCCCAAATTTCACCCTGGGCCTTCACTTCTCGCAAATGTCCACCAAAGGCACACCCAGCCAGGTGTGCAGGGATTCCAGAACTTCTTGTCCTGGCACTGACCAACAGTGGGACCCTAAGCAAGCACCTTTTCGGTGGCTCAGCCTGCCCTGCTATAAAATGACGTTAAGAAGAACACCTACTTAATAGATTGTCAGGAGGTCTTCATGAGATGTTAAATAGGAGCAGGTTCTATGAACATCCGTGGCCAACAGTGTTTGAGCTTCAAGAACAGCTACAATTAATTGAGAAGTGCGTCAGACACTAAGCTGGCACTTAACATGAACGCTTCCGTTCCTGGCAACGATTTTATTAGAGATGGAACTATTGTTCCACCGATTTTGCTGGAGAGGGCAAGGAGCTAGCCCAAGATCACACAGTTAGCAATAGTTAATGGAACAATTATTGCTTCTGAAATCCACTCCAGTCTTACTGACTGATTCAGGTCTGTATGACTCTCCTCTCCCCCTGTCCATACTGCTATAATTATTGTAATGGCACAGCCTGCCCTGCAGACCAGCGTCCTTTACCTGAGATCATCTGCCATGAGGGGAGGTAGGGGCTGCCCCACATCTCCTTCTAGGAGGCCTCTGGAGACACTGGGAACCATCTTAAAACAAAGCCCCTGACACAGACACTAACATATTTCATTCCCTATTAAGGAAGGCTGAGACAGGGCAGGGCTCTTGACGCTTCATTAAGGGAGCATCAGGACACATAAGGACTGTAATAAAACTGGAACACAAGAGGGTATCCAGGGGAAAAGCCCAGGGCCACTCCGCTTGGGCTCCTACAGCATTTTAGAGAAGGAAAAGCGGGCTGGGACACCGAGGGACAAGGACAGGCACAGAACAGATGGGGATGCTATGGAGAAGCCAGGGCTTTACAGCCGCTGAGACAAAGGCAGGCTTTTAGAACCCAGCTCAGCCCCTCCCAGCTGTGCGACCTTGGGCAAGGCGAGTTCACTTCTGGTACCCCAACATTTCAGTTGTGAGGTGGAGATAGCAATGCCTGCCAAGGAGTGTTTTGTGAGGAGTAAGTGATAATTTAAACCAGAGGGTCGAGGCTGTGGCTTTCCCACTGCTGGTCTCAGTGAGGTGCAGGTCAGTGACTCTCCGCATTGAAAGCAGGGCTTGCCGCAGAGCAGTCTGCCAGAACCCCACACCCGGTGGTTCATATCCGGCACACTTGGGACAGGGCCCACAAACCTGCCTTTTAAATCAACAACCGCAATAATTCCTATATAGGAAAAAGATCTCACTTCATATTTAATGAAATACCAACAGTAAACAGTAAAAGTTAATATCAGGCAATATTTTAAAATCCTAACGCATAGTGATAATGCAAGGGATGAAATGCTTACCAATCTATGGACTTGAGTCTCCTCCCAGGGATTATGGAAAAACCACCCTAAAGAATTATTTAAGAATTAAGTAAAATAATGCACATAAAGCTCCCAGGATCTTCCCCGACATGTGGGAAGTGCTCAGTACTGTTTCTATGAGATTCGTTTTCACCTAGCCCTTGAAAGGAACTTGTAATAATCCCATAACTATGGAAACCCAGGAGAGTAAATTGAGTCACATTTTTTTTTTTTTACCTTAATTCCAACCTCACATTTTGTTTAATCAAGCAGTTTACAGGGGGCAAAACTAATTAGTGGCTTTAAATGCTCAGATAGAAGCAGGCACTGCAATCATGATAAATCATCTCCAACATATGCCCGGCTCCTCCAAGTGACAGATGACAAACAAAAGCAGGACAAGGTCCTCCATCACAGGCAGAATCATTGAGTTAATGGAAGAATTATTGCTTCTGAAATCCACTCCAGTCCTGTTGAGGGGAACGTTCCAATTTATCAAAGCCAAATGAACATTAATTGCAGCGGTCTGGTAAGTTTTCCAGACACTATGACCTTCATTGAATTTTAATCCAAAACAGATAAGATTTCCTTGCACACAAGCGGAAACAACACAATTAGCTCAAAATGACAGCGAGATCACGGAGCAGGCGTACACAAACAACGCACACACATTCACACGCACGCACACCCTCAGTGAAAATATTGATTCTGCCCGACTTAAGATTCAGCCCAAAGGAGGAGGGCAGAGAAGAGTAAATATACTCACACATCTGCATAACACCCGCACCCTCCCTTCAGGAGAGAAATTTTGGAGGCAGAAGCCAAGATGGAGAAGGTGGCAGGCAGTAATGGAGACAGAATTTCCATTAACTGCCATAATTAATGTTATGTCTCATTGGGGAGAGATTAGGGGGAAAAAGAGAGGGAAGGAGAAAAAAAAAACAAGTATTTTGCTATTAAAGACACCCTTGGGCTGGGGAACACCAACAGCAGAAATCTGAATTGTGTAATTGTTTGAGTGTATTGGTATATTGGTAGCCTTGCAGACAGGATGATTACCACAATATAGTTAAGTACTGTTGTGTTGAGCCTGAGTGTTCACGGCTCCCACGACACGGAGCAAGGGGCTGTCTGCAGAATGCGGATCACAGCTGGGGAAGGTTTAGAAAGACACACACACACACACACACACCCCACCATGAGATCTGGATGGGAACATGCACCGCCACATGCCACAAACTGAGTCAGTCTTTGAAAACCAGTCTTCGTTTCTATATTTGTTTTCACTCTAAAATAAAAAAGTTGGATTCGATGAGTTCTAAAAGAGATTTTTTTTTTTTTTTTTTTTTTTTAGAATTATGTCAGAAATTTCCACTTCCTCCCTTTTAAGTGTTCATGGTCAGGAGAAGCAGCTGCCTTCTCCCACGGTGCAAGATTAGGCCTGCCTTACCACACAGAGTCGGGTAACTGGATGCTTGTGGAGATGGGTCCCTAAAATGCCCATATACACATCCTTGGCCTTGTAAGAAGAGTGAGAAACCACTGGGAATCAGAAAACTTAAGTGTAATTCTGGGCTCTGGCTCTACCTGTGTAATCTCAGAAGAAAGCTCTCTTAATTTTTTAGGTGTTGGTTTTATCATCTGTGAACTACAAACAACAGCAGCAGTGTTAATGAAATTGAAGATATAACAATATTTGTGTAGTTGTATAGTAAGATGTTAACTCATTTTTAATTCCAGGAGGTAGGACCTATCACCATCAATTTACAGTGGAGGAAACTGAGGTACAGAACAGTAATGCAACCAATGTCGCACCAAGAGCTAAGTGGCAAGGCCGGGATTCCAACCCAGGCAGTCCCGTTCCACGGCCAATACCTTTCTTTGTCTTTAACTCTTTTATTTTGAAATGACTATATTTACAAAAAAATTACAAAGTTAGCACAGACTATACTCTTCACTCTGCCTCCCCTGAAGTTAATGTCTCACATAACAAAATAGAATCAGCACAACAGGGAAATTAACAAGGAAACAGTACCAGACCTTATTTGAATGTTACCAGGTTATCCACTAATATTCTCTTTTTGGTCCAGGACTTAACTGGTCCCACATGGCATGAAGCTTCTCCCTAACCTCATATCTGCGACAGTCCCTCAGACATGCCTTGCACGATCCTGACACTTTTGAAGAGTGCTGGTGAGTTGTTTTGGAGAATGTCCACACTTTGCGCTTGTCTGGTGTTTTCTCATGATTAGGATGAGGTTACATGATTATGTCAACCATGGAAATGTCCTTGTACCCTCTCAGTGAATCCCGTCAGAAGACGCATGGTGCCAAGATGTCTGACTTCTGGTGACGTTAACCTTGGTCCCTTGGTTTAAGTCATGTGGTAGATTGAATGGCAGACCCCAAAAAGAGACAGTCACATCCTAATCCCTGGAACTGGTAAGTGTGAACTTAGGTGGAAAAAGGGGCCTTTGCGATTGTAACTACGGTAAGGATATTTCAAGAAGGACATCATTCTGAAGTATTCAGGTGGGTCCTAAATACAAGGACATGCGTCCTTAAGAGGCACACAGAAGAGAAGACACAGAGGAGCTGGTGATAGGAAGACAAAAACCAGAAATCGGAGATATGAAACTGCAAACCGAGGAATACCTGCAGGGGCCATAAACCTGAGAAGGCGAGGAATGGACTGTCCCCAAGAGCCCCCAAGAAGGCACACAGTCCTGCTGACACCTAGGTTGTGGACTCTAGGTATACAAATCTGTAAGGGAGTAAATTTCTGTTGTTTTAATGTCCCCAGTTCATGTTAGTTTGGTAAGGCAGCTCTAGAAAGCTAATTCAGGGTAGCCACCCCAAATTCTCCACTGTAAAGTCACCATTTTCTCTTTGTAATTAATAAATATCCAGGGGGTGATACCCTGAGACTCTGCAAACATCCTGCTCCTCTCGAAGTTGCACCCATTAACTGTAGTATATACATCAGTGGCTCTTGTCATTGGTAATTAGTACAGTGCTGACTATCTAGTGGTGATTTTCTATTTCCCTTCGTCCTTCTACATTTATTAACTGGGATTCTGCTGTGAGGAAGAACAACCTCTTCTACCTCATATGTTTACTTAGCCGATCATTTACATCGGTATTTTAAAGTCGGTAACAACTCGCCCGATTTAGTCCAAAGGATGTTTGTGAATGCCCAGCATGAGGAGAGAATAGTTTAAAAGGCCAGAAAGGAAAGAGAGATACCTTCCCTAGTGCTGTTTTAAGATCCTTCATGTGTCTTTTGTCATTTATTCCCCCACTCAGCCCCGTGAATGTGGGATCCACAGTTCAGGAGAAAGTAAGAATCAGAGAAGTTTAGGACTTTGCCTCAGGATGAAGAGCAACGAGGTAAAAGTCATGATTTGAAACCCATATCTGTCTGTCTCCAAATTCACTTTATTTCCACCAAGGAAAGCTGCCTTCTGAGGAAGGGGGGGTGGGGGTGGGGTAAATGGGGCTTAATGGAAGGGAGAGGTGGAAGTATAATGTGCCCTAAACTAGGCTTACTTTCCAGTTTTACTGTTGGCAGACCTGGGGCACGTGACCCCTGCACCACACATGCGCGTGCACACAGACCCCCATGCATTCCTTCATCGATGTCAGAATAACATACCAAAGCCCCAGGTTCCTGAAGAAAAATAAAGTGTGAAATAAGAGGCTGGATCAGAGAAGGTGGAGAGTGGGCACTGAGGGGACATTCGCCTTGACTCTTCTGCCAGCCCGTCTGCCCCTCCACACTTGGCTTCTCTGCAGGATCTGGATCTCCCTTCCCCCTTCCCTTATGCAGGACTCGGCACTGAGGCCCCCCCCCCCATCCCCCTCTGCCACCTCTTCTCCGATCCATGGTACCTGGTACCCCACCTCAGACCTGCCCAGCCTCAGTCTCTTGGGACACTGCCCCTCCGCCCCCACTTCCTCTACAGCCGCCCATTCACCCCAATGCCCTTTCCATCAGGCTGCAGCCCCATCTACCGCTCTTTCTTGGGACTGGGGTCTACCTGCCTCTCTCCCGCTGCGGCCTCTCTTTCCCAGTTTACGTCTCTCTGTGTGGCTTCATCTGTTTTTATTGTCTGTTTCCTCTTTTATTGCTAAATCCTTTTATGCCTGTTCCTCCTAATTTCTCTTTAGTTTTGCACATCTTTCATTGTCCTTGGTTCCCTTTCTCTCAATTTTCCTTTATCTCTCTCTGATAGTTTCTATATGCCTAGTATGGAAGAGTTGCCTGATCCATATTGATGAACGTCTATTTTTCCTGTCTGTGTTTCTGTGTACCTCCCTCTGATTCACATTATGATTTTTTTTCTTTTCTTCTTACATTCCTATCCTGAATTACATTTTGGCCACAAAAGAACTATAATACTTTCAAGTCCTCCTTCCTGAGTTACTTCTTGCCATCTCCAGATGCCTTTGTGATCTTTTCCATCTAGGCTGGATTGTTGGCAGAGGCCAATGGTGTAGGGATGGACAGCCCATGTTCTGGTCTTGATTCCTCTACCTGTAAAATGAAGGTGGGGGAGAGTCTATTGCCATTTGCCATGTTGGCAGCATGCCCATTCTCTTATATAAAGGATTAGCCACGCCTGCCATTGGCTTTGGGCTTGGCCATGTGATATGCTTTGGCCCCCAGAATGTGAGAGAGCCCATGTCTGAGCATTAGCTACAGGAGACATCCTGAATTCCTGCCGGCACATTTGCTCATTCCCTCTGCCATGAAAACCAAAAGTCTCAGCCTGGGGCTCCCTTCAGCCAGTGCCAGAATGAGGAGACATGCAGAGCTGAGCCACAGAGACTACAACTGGGGACCTTGATGTGCATGAGGAATAAAATACTGTTCGGTCAGTCACTGAGATGCATAGTGACTTGTTTGTAGAATGAACAAGTCAAAGCTGACTTATCTAGAAGAGTGGATTCTACAAGGTCTAAGGTGCTTTTGGATCCAACATTCCAACCATATTTTATGGTTTCATTGATTTGGGAAAATCTAGCCAAATGTTTTTTTTGTGCATTATCTCAGTTCAATGTTATGGTTTTAATTTTATTTCCATCTTGCAAATGACCAAATGGGAAGCTGAGGAGAAGTGAAGACTTGTCCAAAGCTGGTATGAGATAGAGTGTGAACTTGAAACCAGGCCTCCTGACACCAATCTCCATGCTCACTCTACTTCCCCATGCTGTGCACCTAAATGTTGTGGTAGATAGCATGTTTCCTGTAGACAGAAGGCATGGTTTATTCTCCTAAATTTCCCATAAGCCTAGTTAAGAGATCTTGCAGGCTTTTAGTGAACTCTTGTTGAGACAAGTCAAGGCCAAGCTATAAGGTTCATGTGCAGTACATTTGCAAATTTAAAAAAAAATGTGATTTTAAAACTTCCACTTACTATTAAAAAAAGTAAATAGGATTCATGAGTTATGGCTCATTTAAATAAAAATGTACTAGGGATAATTGTAATGTCAAACTTCATCACATCTTGTCAACTGGTATAAGCTTGATGATCTCAATTTACGGAAGTGGAACCTAAGGCTAAGGAAGGAATGTGACTTGCAGAAGGTCATGGAGCACATGAGTGGCAGGGCTGGGATGCCTAAGTCCCAGGCCATAGCTTTTTGAGCTATGTATAGCCCATGGCTTTTTCACTACTAGATTTTTCTCTTTTAAATTAGTCCCTCTTAGTCAGGATGCTTCCCCCACTATCTGCCTTCTCTCTGATGCCTTCTCTCTGGCTTCTCCTACCTGGTTTCCTTGGGCATCCTTCACTAATATTGCTTATAAGTAACACAGGGATAGTATTTTATTGTTATCAGGTAAATTTTGCCAACCCCCAAAAAGAGAAGATATGTTGGACTCCTAATCCCCAGTAACTCAGAATGTAACCTTATATGGAGACTGGGTTGTTAAAGAGGTTATCAAGCTATAAAGAAGTCATTAGGGTAAGCCCCAGTGGAGTATAGTTGGTGTCCTTATAAAGAAGGGAAAATCTGAGCAGAGAGACAGACATGCACACAAGGAGAATGCCATACGAAGACTGGCCTATGCTGCCATGAGCCAGGGAGCTAGCAGATGTTGGGAGAGAAATGGAACACATCCTTCCACTAGCTCCTTCAGAAGAAGCATGACTCTTCTGACACCTGCCCTCAGACTTCTAGCCTCCAGAACTGGGAGACAATCAGATTTTGTCGTTTTAAGTCACTTACTTGGTGATCCTCTGTTGGCAAACCTAGAAAACTAATACAGACGTAAACAGCAGACCTCACTATGTGTCAGACACTAGCATATGCACTTAGTGTGCATCATGCGAGGTGACTCTCACAGCAGCCCCCTTCGGCAGACCCTTCCACTTCACTCTGTTACAGATGAAGAAATGGGAGAAGAAGAATGTGCGTGTTCAAGCAGCATGGCCAGTAAGTCAGTTACAGAGGCAGATGGAAACTTCCAGATGCCAAGTCCACAGCTCTTACACATTAGTTATGTTCTCTGTGCCTACATGTTCTCAAAAGTAGAACAGGAGCAATAATATGTTGAATTAGAACTGTTGTAAGAATTAAATGAGCTAACTTTGTGTCAATTACTATAACACTAACTAAGCATTATAAGAGTGCTGTTAGCATGATTATTTTAAGGTTCTTCACAGTCTGGAGTATTTTCTCAAACCATTTCTAGCTAGTTATTATTCCTCCTGATGTGTAATCCCCACAAGTAAACAAACTATTTCAAGTCTCACAGAACCTCTAAAACTAGTTGAACAGAAAACTAGTCTTTTAGCAGTCAGATCTCATATAGTTGGCTTCTTCTGAGCCTGTGGTTGATTTTTTTAAAGCTTTTTTTTTTTTTCTTTATACTTTCGTTTTCACAGACAGAATTTTCATTGTTAGGTGTGGTGGACAAGTAAACCACTGCATGATTGAGTAACCAAATCAATAAGCTAAGGAATGGATGATATACTGTGAATAAATAAATGCAGTGGTTGGGGAAGTGATCTAAAGCCATTTTCACAAAAAGCTTTAAAAAACATTATCCCCATATCACACATATCCTTTAAACAAAGATATTGATTGAGAACAGTAATAATAATTTCTCAGATTTATGTGACATTTTATAATCCTGAAAGTATTTTTCTATATATTATGTCAGAATCATAGATCTTCCAAGTTGGAAGCAACTACAATAGCCATCTAATTTAACCATCATTCCTCTCAAAGCCCTGATGAATAGAGCTTCTAGGCTTTGCTTGCATACCCACAGAAACAGGGAACTCACTACCCCCTGACTCAGTCCACTCTGCTGTTGTACAGCTCAAACACTTTGAAAGGTTTGCCCAGTGTCCTACCATGAACAGGGGCTCACCATTAATGAGATCCCGCACCATTTTCTATGGAATGGTCCTTTTGAAAGAAACATATCTTCAAAGGTCAGGATTCTCTTCTTACATCAAATCCAGTATTTCCGTTCATCCCCTTTCTCTCTGCATCATGCCATCTACATGGCTGAGGTGGGCATGTGATTGCTCAGGGTAGCTGAAGCTGGAGCAGTGGACTAGCTGAGATGACCCTCTACTCTCTCTTTCACACCTGGGTTCCACTGAGTACCTCCTCACTGCATCATCCTTCGAATATTACTAGTCAGAGGACACAACCTTCTGGGACAAAGTAGATGTTCAACTGAGGTCTGAATAAGCCCCAAAGAGTCTGCTGGTTCCCTCCCAGTAGGCGTGGGTGTGGCGGCTTCCAGGGGCTGAGCCAGAGCTGGTTGCCCGGCATGGATGGGCAGAAGTCTGTGCTAAGAAAAGGGAATGAAGAACATTGACCCTGACCTACAGATTTCTTTGACATTTGACTGAGTGACTTGGGTCTTCTCACAAACAATCTCAGATTTTCACCAAAGATGAAAACAACTTTGACAGAGGGAGTGGCACGGTCTCATGAGTAGCCATGAAACATGAGTTTGGAATCTTGGGAAATGCCTCCTCCTAAAACTGCCCTCCTGTTAGCCATGTAGCCGTAGTTAAGTCAGTTAAACTCACTGAGTCTCATTTATCATCTGTGAGATGGGGAGACAGATCCGAGCCAAGACCATTCTGTCAAGCTGCTGAGGGCAGGGGGTGGAGGGGAGCAAATTCTACTTTTATTCTTGCTGAATTGTCTGTGGCCAGAATAGCAAGGACAGAGTCTGAGCCACAGAGAGGCCTATTATCCAGGCCAAACCCTGCTGACAGGCTGGGAGATCCTGGGCAAGCCCTAACCTATACTTGGATCTCAATGTACCCATCCATGAAAAGAAAGAACAGAATATAATATATCAGCATGTCTGGATAATAAAAGTGCCTCTAATAATAAAGCGAATGCTCTTATGCAACAAACTCCTCTGATCAAAGTACTTGGTGTACCTTCACAATAAGGACTAGTGTACCCCTCATTTATAGATGATAAAAGCAAGACATAGTGGGGTTAAATACTTTGTGCAGATAACTCAAAGTGTTAAGTAAGTGGCAGAGTTCACACCCAGGCATGTGGGCTCTAGAACCTATGCTTAGAAACTCCATGTCACCCTCACTAGAGACAGGGCAGAGTCCTCTGAGACATGTCCCACCTGTGGGAGGCTGGGCCGTCATCAATGGATACCTTAGAGTTCAAAGTTTTCTGGGCCTGACTCTGTCTCCTGAGGGTAAGATAAGGGCAGGAAAGATCCATACTTTGAAGCCCTGAAGGAGGAAAAGAACTGATGGAACCATAAGGTGGTAGCCTTGGCCAATTTAGCGCATGGGCAGAGGGGTCTAGACTGTGCCATCCCCCACCCCATGGATCTACTCTGCCAGCCGCATCCTCAGTGACAGAGACCTTCAGAGTCACCTGAGTCTCAGTGAGTTCTTCTTTCCAAGCGGATCTTGCTGAGCAGAGGAGAGAGGCGAAGAACCCCGGCAGCCCTTACAGATGCAGTCTCATTCGGCAGAACTAACACTGGGCTTGGAGGCAGAGACAGCGCCCTCAAGATCACTGATAACAGAGACAGTACTATCTAGGTTCCTGGGTTATGGCAAGGATGTATGTACGGAACTGCAGTGCCAGAACACATACAAAAAAATGCTTAATACATATTAGTTTAAACTGAGCTTTTCTCTCAAACGTTAAAAGAAGAGCAGTCACGTACCCTCAGTCCTTCTTAACACATTGCGTATGGGGGTGAGGGGGGCGAGAATTCTCGTCATTTCTAAAAGGCATTTAGATACCCCGGTACGCCACGTGTTAATACTCGATGGTGCCCAGGCTCCATGAGGAACTCAGCAAGTCCGCTGAGATGGTACTTATAAACTCGCACCCCAAAGTTAGCATGCAGGTATCCACTTGGCTTGACACGCGGCTGCATCATTCGCTAAATATATACATGGGAAAAGTCTACCACACTCATTCCACGAATAACACAAAGGCCCTGATTTGTTGCTCCACGTGATGAGCACGCGTTAGGTCCAAAATTAACACTGCTGTCTAGCTGGGGTTTGTGTGTATTTTTCCAAAAACAGAAAACGTCCAAGTTCTTACTCAGCCCTCATCAGAATGTCTAAGGCACATTGTTAGCTGGAGAGGAACCAGGAGAACAAAGACCAAAAGCGAAGATCTGCTCCACGGGAGACTCTCCCGAAAACCTGCTGACTGCTAAATCGGAGGCGGAAATGAAGAGGCGGGTAGTAGCCTTCCTTGGTTTTGTGGCCTGTGCCAATCCCCTAATCCCTCAGAGCCACACCTTCCTCACACAGTGGTTGGGAGTCATATTTCCTACCCTCACCCATCTGGCCGGGCTGTGCCAAAGGAGAAAAGAACGTAAGGGAGGCTTGAGGACTGAAAAGCACTAGGGAGGGTATCATCTACAGTTATTATCTGATCTCTTGTCCGGCCAATCCGACCTCGCGCATTCTGCATACTGAATTTGTCTTTTTCCATCTACCTTGCGACGTCATTAATCATAGCTTTTTAAAGAAACCATATGCAAATGAGCCCACTTATATTTTAGATTATCATTCGCCCTAGAAGCCTTCATGGAGGAGGCAACAAATTCATGGAAGTCCCAGATTATGGAACCAACAGAGGGAGAAGGCCACTTCGCCTCTCTGTGCCCATAACGTCACCTCCAGGATAAAGGTGACATGCCAGAGTGCATGCATTCTTGGTGAGAACACAGTGAGATAACGTCCACAGGTGTGCCCAGCACAGCGCCTGATTGGTGGGGACACGCATTAAATTCTCACGCTGACAGAAAGAGCACAGAAGATGGCATTTAGCCTTTGTAGCCAACACACTTGCGTTTGAAGAGCATGTCCTCTCTTACTAGCTGTGTGACCTTGAATGAGTTTCTCTGCCCGCTTTATAGTATTCGCAACTATAAAGCAAGGGCAGCAAGGGGCTTCTGTGTGCAACTGCACCAGCTATGCCCAGCCCAGCTCCAGGGGCCACCACGCAGTGTCTGTGCGGCAGGGGGTGCCGTGAGGGTTAATGCACCTGGCTCCTCCAGGGCTCTTGGGAAAGCGCAGCCTCATTCATTCCGCTTTTGTTCTGATTTTGTTTGTTCAGCCATTCTTGGAAAGGCCAGCTGTATTTTGGAGTACTGAACCTCAGCCCTCAGCAAAGCAGGCCAAGCACATGACAGATGTTAAACAGCTATTCCCAGAGATGTCAGCCAAAAGGCCAAGGAGTTGGAGACCCTTTATTTTCTTCTCCGAAGCTCAATTAGTTTGTCAGAGCTGACAGATGACGGATGGGCACGCATCAGTCCAAGTGACATCACAGAATCCATCTGACCTTCTCTTTATCATGCTCACCTCTAGCACTCAGCCAGCTCTTTCCCGTTACCTGCTGACCATCCCCTGCTGCCCCTCCATCCCCCCTCCACCTCCAGCTCCCTGACCCCCAGGCCCCCACCTTGTTCCCAAGCACTCACCATCACGGAAATGTGCAGAATGTGCATCTGCTCCTCAACGATCTCCGAGGGCTCCTGGAGGGTGGGGGCGGTGGCCGGGGCCAGCTGCCCGGAGCTGCTCATGGAGACGTGGAAGTACAAGGTGCCGTTCTCCAGCCACTGCTGCCTCCAGTGCACCAGCGAGATGTCCGCCGCCGTGCCTGACATCTCTGCAAGACAAGACCCAAGGGGCTGGGTGAGCTGCACTCCTGGCCTCAGTGCTCGAGGGAGGGAAGGAGCCACACCTATTCAGGAGCTCCGAAGGTCCCTTCTTTGTACCAGGAACCATGTTCTCCAATCAAAGTGAGGAGCCAGAGGTCATCACTTCCATTTACAGATAGGTCAGCTGTGGCCAAGATTCACCCCAAGCAACGGAGGAGCAGAGGCAGGATTGGAACTTGGATCTGTCTGGTGCCCTTTTTCATGGCACCATGCATGATAAGGCAGTTCCTTCTATGCCAACAACAAAATCAAACTAAGCAAGGGGGTCAAAGTGTTCACAGTTATCTGAGGCCACAGAACAAGAAAATGAAGGGAGGGCATCATTGAGAGCGGGACTTCCTCAGCGGCGGAGCTGGAAGTACCCAGAGCAGAACAGCAGACCCTCGGAGCTGCAAAGGCCCGAGAACATCAGCCTGGCCAAGGAGCTCAGGGGCACCCTTTATGTGAAAGGAGCTGGGCAAAGGGGTTGTTCTGAGCCTATTTCTTCTGCTTCAATCAGAGCAGCTCCACTTTTTGGTAGCGTATGTACTACACTTCCAAGCCACAGGTATGTTGGCACAGAGGTTTCTGTGGCTTACAAATACTAGAAGAGCCACTGCCCTACCCCAGTGTTCCAATATGTAACCAAAGGAAAGTTAGGACGATCTAATAAACTGGGAAGTCACCTGACTTGAAGTTCCCCTTACCTCTATGCTGCTTTCCCTCTGTACATACCATTTATTTATAATTTTAATAGCTCTTCCATTCCACATAATAATACCTACATACCTCTGTATTAAGTAGAAGGCTGATGGCATAAAGTACCAAAAGTGTCCTTGCACTGGGATCATACAATCTTTTCTTAGCTCTGTCTACTAAAGGGATGTGCCCCTGGAAATGTCCTAGAAGGCACGGTCTATCAGTGAGGTTTAGGAAGAAGAGGGAAGGGTGGTGGTATTGTTGGAGCATAATCAGGTCTTCGTTCAAGTGACATTTACGACAGGACACATAGGCAATCCAACAGCAGACGAGTGGCCTTCATTATGTCTGGGGCTTGGACCTCTGAACCCTCTTCCCAAGACAGGAATCTGACCTACAGGCAGTATTCCTGTAGTCCCTGAAGGCTTTATAGACACATGCATGTGCACTTGCACATGCACACGTGCGCACACACACCCACCCACACACACTCTTGAGGATAGGGAGGCTGAGCTTGAACTTCTTATCCAATCAGATCTCCCCACGCCCCACTGCAGCCCCCGTTATATCTGGTGACACTGAATACAAAAAAGTTGCCTTGAAGATATGAGATGATGCTTGTCCACCATATTCTACTGTATTATTCTTCTATCATCCTTTCCCAATAGACTAACTCCATGAGGTTCACAGATAAAAGTCCTTAGAGGAAGAGCATCTGGCACTTAATAAGGGCTATAAAAAGGGAGCTATTAATATTTATTGTCACTATTATTCACAGGGATAAGATCTAATTTACCCTTCAGCTTCCCTGAAAAAAAAAAAAACCTTGAGACATCCTTGACTGCTTGCTCTCTCTCCCACTCCTCACCCAGTCCATCGGGAAATCCTTCGGAAGCCACCCAGAACTCACCCCCTCTCACCTCCTCTGCTGCAGCCACCTGGGCCCAGGCACCAGCCTCTCTTGCCTGGCTTACTGCAAGGGCTTCGTAACCTGACTCTCTCCTTCCACCTTCATCTCTCCTGTCTACTCTCAACCAGAAGCCAGAGGAATCCTGCCGCAGCATAAAGAAGCTCATGCCACTCCTCTGCTTGCAACCTTTCATGGTTTCCCACCTCATTCTAAGTAAAACAAAAAGTGACCAGAATATAGTAAGTTAGTCCAAGTGCAAACTTGCGTGGATTTCCCTTGCTGCACCAATTGCTGATCAGGGTGGAGATAATCATGAGAGTTCCCTAACTCCCAGAACATGGGCCCTAAAGGACCCCAAGAGCTCTCTGTGCGACCCCAGGATAGGAGATGGATGAGGTGTGCCATCTGCGAAGCAGGGCTCCCACCACCCAGCTCCTAGCCTCAGCACCGGAGACCTCGGCGGGGCTTTCCTGGCAGCCAGCCAGCTGGGTCAAGGCAAGGGGAGAACTTTATGGTACCCATAAATGACCTGGTTTAGTACTTCCCTCATTTTTTCTCTCAGTGCATAAAAGCCCGGAGTCAGAGGCCAGGAAACCCATGGCTGAGCAAACTGCCTCTGGAAACAGCTCTCTCTCATTCAGCGGGGTTCGCAGAGGGGGATCCATATGCCATGGGGTGGGTGGGCACTTACTGCGCTAAGAGACTAGGGGATGGCACCAACAGAAAGGCCCGGGGCAGGCTGCAGCTGGCTGACACACCCTGGTATAGACAGGGGCAGAGTAAGGGAAGGAATGCGTGCTGAAGCCTGCGTCCCTCACTCCCAGACCTCTCCCCAGCCTGTGCGTGAAGTCCCACCGTTTAGAGGCTTGCCCTCCCCGTGATCAGATGAGAAAACAGAGGGGCACAGAGGGCTAACGACTCGCCTAAGGTCATCGGTGAGCCTGTACCAGGCTGGATTTCCAGCCTGCGCGATTTCTATGATGCCAGTGGCTCTTACAACGTCGCCTTTCCTTTGACTAAATTAGCCCAGGAACCAAAACTTGATTGAGCTTTGTTTGCTACAGTGATGACTGCACAGTCAGCAGACAGTAAATGTCAAATGATAATAACAGTGTGTGAAACACAGTAAATATTGAATCACAGAGAACAGTTCTGGACTTACTCGATTATAAAGGAAAGCAGCGGTTGTTGGTTGGAGAGGAAGGGCATGAGACTTCACACAGAAACTTGTCTTGGCAGAAACAGAAGACCGTGATCATTCATTCATTCATTCATTCACTCGTTTGTTTCTTTATTCATTCAACAAACCTTATTAAGAACCTTCTCAGCTACAGTCAACTTAGTAGCTCAGGATATGAAGTCAAATAAGACACAGCCTTGCCTTCAGGAAGCTGAGTCCTTTATTAATAAATTCTACTTGCCCCCCCCCCCCACCAAGTTACTGTCCGCATGTGTACACACTCTCCATTTAATGTGGCCCAGGACACTGTGAATTAGTGTGACCTACCTCCTGCTATCGTCATCCCCTCATCATGTGCTCCAGCTCTGCAGGACTTACAACTGTCCCTCCAGCAAGCCAGGCTGCCTCCTATCTCAGGGCATAGGTGCTTTCTGTCTGGTCTCTCTGGAACTCTCCACCCAGAGCTGCAAGCTGGCTTCTTCTCAGCATTTGTCTCTCAGGCCAAATGAGACCTGCTCCGAGAGGCCATGCCACTCTTGCTAAAGCATCCCCCACACACCCACTCGCTACTATATGCATTTCACAAAACTTTCTACAGCACTTGTCAGTGTGAGAAGTTGACTGTATGTGTTTTCTTATTTTTGTTTATTCTATTACAGTTGCCCCAATTTTTCCCCCTTTGCCCTCCTCCACCCAGCTCAGCCCCACTCCCACAGTCAATCCCTGCACCATTGTCCATGCCCATGGGTCATTCATACATGTTCTTTGACTAGTCCCTTCCCCTTCTTTCCATGATTGCCCTTCCCCTATCCCCTCTGGCAGCTGTCAGTCTGTTCCTTGTTTCCATGCCTCTGGTTCTGTTCTGCTTGTTAGTTTACTTTGTTCATTAGATTCCTCTCATAAGTGAGATCATACAGTATTTGTCTTTCACCAGCTGGCTTATTTCGCTTAGCATAATAGTCTCCAGTTCCAACCATGTTGTTGCAAAAAGTAAGAGTTCTGTCTTTCTTTCTGCTCCATAGTATTCCATTGTGTAAATGTACTACAGTTTTTTAATCCACTCATCCATAGATAGGCACTTAGGCTGCTTTCAACACTTGGCTATTGTAAATAATGCTGCTATGAACATAGGGGTGCATAAGTTCTTTTGAACTGATGTTTCAAGCCTCTTCGGGTAGTGTATGTACTTTCTTGAACATGTGTTTAATGCCTGTCTTTCCAGGATAGCAAGCATTAAAATTTCCTGCCATATCAAGGACTTCAATAGCTCTTGACACAAAATAAGGGCTCAGTAAATAATGACTCAATTGCTGATGAATACACACCCATGTACTTACACATAGCCAAGATAAGATGAGGGAGGTAGTGTTAAATTTCATTAGAGACTTAAAGAAAGAGTAAGTAAAGATTCATTGGGAACTCAAAGGTGGGACAGGACTCTCTAGCTTGGAGACCAAGAACTACTCCAGAATCACAGTGATATGTGTTGCAGAGGACGGGCATGCTGTTGGCCCTTCGTGGAGAGCAGGAGACACAGACAGCAGCTGAGGGGCTATAGGTATCTCAGGACAGTGAGGCCACATGTTTAAGTAGCAGTGCAGGCAAATGTCAGGTTGAAAACGTAGTTCAGACACAGAATTAAGGGCTTTAGAATGCTTGGTAATGAAGGGTATTGGATTCCGTATGCAGTAGGGAATCAGCGGAGTACACTTGATCAGAGAGCCAGTCCTTTGTCCATTAAAAACAGGTCAAAGGAATAGTAGCAAACCAAAGCCAGCTCTTGGAAGTCCCCGCTGATTGATTTTCCAATTGCATTTTCCCTTTCCTTTTTCCCTAGTCCTTCCTTATGAACATTTCATTGAATTCTTCAAGTCATATTACAATCAAACTTAAAGCAAAAGGGGGACTAAACACATTTGGTCGGGAACCAAGACGATTCCCATAAAGGCAGATTATGCTGACATGATGAATATAAAATGAAACAGCAGATATTAAAGTGGGAGAATTGGTGCACCATGCCTTCCGGCTGTAGGCTGATTGCAGCGTCTGCTTCCCTCCCACCACAAAGAGCTTGATTTGATATTGGAATCATAAAGAAACACAGGGATTGTCTTTTCACCTTCCACTGTTCTACCCCCCTGGGTCACAGCTCGTGAAATATTCAACAGGCTCAAATCCCCTCAACCACTCTGCTAAAGCCAAACTACAGGATCAGCCTTCATCAGCGATTCTGGGTAGGCCACCACCCTGCCTCAGCAGCCTCACGTGCCTTTCAGCCTCCTGGAGAAGAAATAAAAAATCCCAAAAGCACGTTGTGCTTTTAATTGGCTTGTTCTTCCTAATCTATGGCACTCGTTGTATTTTTATTTAATTCCTGAAGGTCATTATGAAAATAAGCAGCTCTCCTGATCACCAGCCATCTTGGTAACATCTCCCAAGTGGCTAGATAAACCGCCTTCTGATTCCACAGCACCAGCTGACCCTCCTTCTGATTATTTGCAGAAGGCCAGAGAGCGCTTCTGATGAGTTTGCGAATAGTATTTCCCTGGCTACGGAGAGCAAACATTATTGGAGATGAACTCACTGCCCAGGCAGAAGGAGTTGGGACAGTTAAGTGAGAGTGACTTTGACTTCAACTACCCTTGCCATTAGCTGTTCCAGCATTCATGGGTGGTCATCTCCATGCAGCACGTCCCACTGAGTGGACTTGGGAAATATATCTGAAATACGTGTCCTTATTTTCATCTCTGCGATGGTTGCCTTAATGCAAACCTTTAGCATCTCTCGTGGATTACTTCAAATGGCTCTGTGAGAGACAGGGTCTCATCAGAAAAAGCAAGACACATTCAGTAAAGCCATTATAAAGTATTTAAAGAGGGGGCCATCTACAAAGGTTTTGGAAGTGTATTAGGGTTCTCCAGAGAAACGGAATCAGTAGAACATAAATAGATATATAGAAAGAGATTTATTATGAGGAATTGACTCACATACTTATAGAAGCCAAGAAGCCCCACAATCTGCCACCTTCAAGCTGGAGACCCAGGAAGCCAGTGGTATACCTCTAGTCCAAACCCAAATGCCTAAGAACCAGGGGAGCTAATGGTGTAAGTCCCAGTATGAGTCTGGGTCCAACAGCCCCAAAACAGGAGTGTTGATGCCCACGGGCAGGAGAAGATGGATGTCCTGGCTCAAGCAGAGAGCAATTTTGCCCTTCCTCAATCTTCTGGTTTTCTTCTGGCACTCATGAATTAAATGATGTCCACCTTCATTAATGAAGTCCTTTCTCTTTTACTCGGTCAACTGAGTCAAATGCTAATCTCTTCCAGAAACACCCTCACAGACAAATGCAGAAATCATGTTTTACCAGTTCCTTGGACATCCCTTGGCTGAGTAAAGTTGACTGAAAAAATAGATCATCACAGGCAGAGTTAAGGCAGACCAATGATGAAGCACATCAAGGCGGGCCACAGCAAGGAGCTGTCACCACCCTAGACCTGAAGGGGCAAAGGGAGGAGAGGTGTTGATAAAACTCTGAAAGAGTGACAGCTGTAAGAAAGCCATGGCCACCATGCAGGTAGTGGAATAATAAATGCTCCAACGTCCTTCCTCCTCTGCTTGATAATCTCTGACAGGTGGCTTACATAATCCATCTCAACCAAACACCCAAGGGTGAAATGTCATACAGGTCAGCTTTCTAGGACACATAGCAGGGAGGGAAGAGCTGAGGCGTGGATCTCAGGGGGCAAATGGAGACTAACCAGAAGACCCCAACTGGTATCCTTGACTCCAGGCTTCCTTCCTTCCAGCAGTCCTGCAAATGACTACCAGGATTTAATTTATAACTTGTAAATATGGCCATATCATATCTTTGCTCAAAATATGTCAAGGGCTCCTGATTTCCCTCAGAATAAACCTAATTTCACAAGCCTGGCCCCTGGGTTTCTCCCCCAACTCACCTCTTTCCATTCCTTTCCCTGCACTTACATGTTACATCTGATCAAATATTTATGTATTCTCCCACAAATACCATGGTGTTACCTACTTCGATGTCTCTGAAGGTATTTTTTCAGAGTCTGGAATAACCTACTCTGCTAAATCCCATTTCCTGCCCCGGAAGATTTCCCTGACCCCAGTATGAGCTAATTGTTCCTTTACGCTTCCATGAGGCGAACACACTGCATGTTGCATAAGATCACAAACTCTGGAGACCAAATGCATGAATTTGAATTCCAACTCCCCTGTGTTCAAGCTGTGTGTCTTTGGACAAGCTTTTCAGCTCCTTTGTGCCTTGGTTTCCCCATTTGTCAAATAAGGCTAATAATAATAGAACCTGGCCCATAGGGTTGGGAGAATTAAATGAGATGATACAAACGATTTAGCTTTCAGTATTAATCTTGATCCTTGGTAAGCACTCACCTGTTCCATTTGTTACGCATGATTCACATACACTGTTGATAGCATGTATTTTACCAGTGCCTTGGTCTTGGTATTTATCTGTGTTAAAATGGTCTGTTTATATGGTGTCCTCTCTCACTGGACTCCAGTGCAGGGACACATCACAGCCACCTGTGTAGCCTAGTGCCTGACGCAGTGGCCAAATACAGAATAGAGGGGTCCGTTAAAGTTTGGTGAGTTGAACGGAGCTGTCTGCATATTTGAATTCAGATGGGCATCCCACATGAACAGAGAGAAGAGATGGCTACTCAGGATGTCAACGATGGCTTGATTCCCACATAACAACTCTACAGAAATTTACTCAGCATCTCACTCAAATTTAGGCACCCTGGAGAATGCAAATGAAGAGAAAGATAGAACTTTAACTTTCAATGAGCTTGCATTCTCATGAAGAGAGAGAAAATTTTTATACAGAAAAAAGACAATTATCTGATTCTAGTTGGACATAAGCATGTATGTATACAACTGGAAAGAAATATACTAGAATAGCAAGAATGATACTTTTTAAATGGTGGGATCAGAGGTGATTTTAATCACGGTCTGATTCACTGTTTTCTACATTTTCTACATAGAATATATATTATCTCTGTAACAGATGCAAATACATGCTCATTTTAAAGATTCATTTAGTCAACCAACCTTTTCTGAGATCTGGCATTGAGAGACTCTATCCTTGAGAGTTCAGTCCAAGGGATGGAGAAAAAGCATGATATAAATATGTATAAGTCAAAGTAGGAAGCTTGGAAAGGAGATGACTTCTGCATGGATCTTGAAGTTTTCCTGGAGGAGTCTTAAAGGATGGACAAGACTTTAACAAATAGCCGCGTGACACAGGGTATTTCAGATGGAGAGGTAGCACAAAGGCAAGAGGGCAGGAGGGTTGTGAATGTGGGCAAGGGCGCAGTGGGAGGATGCCATTAGGGAATCTAGAGGCACAGCACTACAGAGGAAACAGAGGCTGCTTCGGCAAGTCTGTGGAGAAGAAAGTAAGAAGGGGGCTACCACCTCTTACCTGCGAACTATCTCCTAGCATAAGGAAAAGCGCCGGGTCCCACTTGTGACTCCTTCATGCCCTCAGATCAAGCCCTAGTTCAGAGGCTGATGAAGCTCTTTACATGCCATGAATTAAAATAACAAGGGGATGGATGGATGAATGGATGGATGGATGAATGGATGGATGGATGGATGGATGGATGGATGGATGGATATATCTCAGTCTTTCTGACATAATCAATAATCACACATCTTGGGTTAGTGAAAAGACCACTGAATTTGAAGTCAGAAGCTTAGACTTGTGTGATGCATCCGCAGCAACTAGCTGGTTTACCTGAGGACAAATAAAAAAGCATCTATGGTTTTCTTTCCTTTTATATGAAACATTTTGGGGAGGTATTAATGATCTGTCCTATTTACATCACATCTAACTTCAAATTAAGGGAAAATAAGGCCAGACCCAGCAATATGCTTGGAATTGTGCCAAGTCCCACAGTTAGCCCTGAAAGCAAATGCAATCATTATCCCCCTCACTCAACAACATACCTCCCATAAATATTTCTCTTCCATCCAAAACGCGCCAGGCACAGGGTCGGGCTTGTGACCAGACTGGATGAAAAGGTAAACTGGATGGCTGCCCTCACAGACGTCCCATTCTAGCCTGCAGGTTCCTCACTTCCCACTAAGCAGCCGCAGCATTTCCCTTGCTTCGGTGTCTTCATTTATTCATCCATTTAATCATTATTAATTCATTAATAGCAGACTGTGTCTGTCTGGGTAATTGCTGTCCTCAGTGCTTAGCATGCAGTAGGCACTCAAATATTTTCTGGAAGAACTGCATCACTCAACACTCATGTTAATAGTTCCCTGCCCTCAAGAAAACCTCTATCTAGGAGAACAAGAAAAGGAAAATCAATGAAGGAGACGATGGTGCGGTACTGGCCAAGGAAGAGGTGTGTGGGGAGTTACAGGAACATGCAGGAGGCATGAGGTAAGCCCCTCCACCTTTATCAGGGGTTTGGACGAGGCGAGCAGGCAGAGTCTACAATGTAGACATTTCACAAACTTAAGAGATCCTGATATCAGGCCAGGTTAGATGCCCACAGGATGGCAGCATGGTGATGCTGGGTTTGGGAGGTCTCCTGGGGGTGGGGGTGGGGGGCAGAAAGTACAGAGTTGGCGGGGGCTCTGACACAGCGAGACCCTGCAGCAGCATTGAAGAATGTCCCAGGAGGACCTCAGACCCTCCATCCCTGTCCCATCTGTCAGTTCTGATCTCTGCCTTTGCCTCCAATCTGCCCATTCCCAGCTCCTTGGGGAACTGCATCTTTTACACAGAACTGTTTTCCCCGACCATTCGGTGGAGATAAATAATACAGTTATACCCGATTAAATAAGGGAGGGAAGCATAAGAATTAAGAGATATTGGCAAGGGAGAAAAGCATATCGTTTTCGATTAGATTTGAAAATAGATGGAGGGTTGGTGGAATTGATTCTCATTACTCCTGGTTATTCTCTCCTGAACCATTTCCCCTCGCTTCTGGCTGCTATTGTCACCTGGTCTTCCTTTGTATTTCGCTTCACTCTGCGTCCTTGGCTTCTCTGTGTGTTAACTTTCTTGTCTTTTCTTCCCCTTCCTCTCTTCCTCCTCTTCCTTCTCTCCTCTTCCTTCATCTTCCTCCTCCCTCCCTCTTCCTCTTTGCCTTTGCCTTCTCCTCCATCATCGCCTTCTTTTGAAATCTGTCCAGTCGATAATTTTTTGCCTTTTTCTCTTCCCTCGTTGCACAGCAGTTTGCAGGCTGAGACTACCTTTCCCCAACACTTACTCAGGTGCCAGGCGCCAGGCCAGGGGGCTTTCATGCGTTGTCTCAGTTACCCCTCACGGACACCCCACAGGAGTCAGACTGATACAAGAACACCCATCTTTTCAGCTGAGATACCTGAGGCCTCTATCTAGTAAGTGACAGAGCAGGAATTCAAGCTCTGGTTTCCTAACTCCAAATCCCATGTTGTCCCCATTATCCTAACTGGGCTGAGAAAAGGAGTTTCCCATTTGAGTAGAAAGGCTGAGGTATACAGTCCACACTGGAGAATGTGATGATCAAGGACCAGGACCAGCATCCTCCCGGTCAGTCAGATGCTTTTCACCCTTCGTCGTCATAAGGCCATTTGCTGGGATTAAGTGTCGCCCCCTCTCTTTGAAAGATGCGAACTTCTCCTGGGAGAGCAGTGTATGAAGCATTCTGTCTTACGATAAATGCACTTTTTAAAAAATAATAATTTATTTATTTGTTTGTTGTTTTGTTTATTTATTTATCTTTTAGAGAGAGAGGAAAGGAGAAAGAGAGGGAGAGAAACATCACTGTGTGGTTGCCTCTCACTTGAGGCTCCAACTGGGGATCTGACGTGCAACCCAGGCATGTGCCCTGACCGGGAATCGAACCAGTGACACTTGGCTCACAGGCCGATGCTCGTGATAAATGTACTTTTAAGGGCACTTGCTCCTTCCTGCATGTCACTGGATGACCTATAAGAAGCTAAGTGTATCTCTCTAAGGCTCACTTGCTTCATATGGAGAATGGGAATCATGGAAGCAACCTCTTATGATGGTGGTGAGTATTCACGGGATAAAGTGCCAGAAGGAGTCTAGCACAGTACTTAGCACACGCATATTCCCTGTCAGCTGTCTGTCTGCTCTTCACTTCTTCTATTTCGTCACTGTCAAGACAAGAAGAATCAGGTTGTTTTGAGAGTAATGGGAAACGACAGTATCCAAAACACAGAAAAAGGAGGCAGAGGTCACAGACATAAAAGCTCATAATTCAGCTGGAAAAAAAGTATCTTAGCCCTTTCCATCTGGTCCCCAGTGTCACCCACCCTTTTATAATCATCCTGATTGTCTATGGCCTGGAATCATGGAAAATCACAATAGAAAGGGAGTACAAAGGGATGGGAATCAGTGATCTAATCTACTGTTTCACTGATCACGAAAATAAAGTCCAGAGAGGGGTGGCAACTTGCCCTAAGTCACACAGCCTCATAATTCAGTGCTCTTCAAAAATGACAAAGGGGTCAGAGACAAGGACTTACAAGGGAGCTGGGACAGAAGTGAGAGATGGAACCTCCACATTCCTAAAAGTGACTTAGCAGCATGGGGCTAGAGGTAAAAGGGTGGTGTAGAATTTCCTCCCAACTCCAGGGCTCCCTCAGCCTCTCCTGAAGATGCTACTAAGATGGCTTCTCAGGCCTCTGTTCCTGACACTGCACAGAGCCCATTGCCTCTGTCCCATGCCACAGTCCACCGGCACGCCAGCCTCTGAGTCTTAGTTCATGCTGGGCCTCCTGCCTAGAACACTCCTAATCTCTTCTTCTACACACAGAGACATGGCCCAACTTTCAAAACCCAACTGAAGTGACTCTCCAAAGAGCTCTGCCCAAAACATCCCCCTCCCTCCTCTAAGCTCTGAACTTTGAACTCCTCTGGCAAGCCCCTACTCCCTGCCCTGTCTCACTAACCTCACTGGTCCATAATTTAGCAGATGCTTCATAAATATGAGCTGATACAAGATGAAAATAGAAGCCCAAGAGGATGAGAACCCCGATTCCAATTTCACAGATGGGATTACTGAGGCACAGTGGCTGGAAAAGACACTTCGAGAGACCCAGGCCCGGACGCGGGAGGGACCGCGCGAAGGTCCGCCATCCCACTTTACAGCTCCTTGCAGCATCTATCAAAACAGCAGCAGCCTGGATCAAATGGCATTCACTATGGTCGAACCATGACAAGAAGCATCCTGTGCCTTGCCTGCGTCTCCCGCTGTGTCGTTCTCTCCCTGTTCCCTGCCTTCAGAAGCGGGACTCCCCGCTCTTATTCATGCTGTTCTCTCTACCTGGTCTGATCTACTTACTCTTTTTTGCCTGCCTAAGTCTTAATCTTCAGAACTCAGCTGTGAGGAGATCAGCTCGACAGTCAACAATTCTCTTCCTCCTTACATCTACACGGGTGTATGGGGTATTGCGGATCCCCCATCAAGAGGTGAGTCTGTTTCTTCTCCCCTTGAATCCATGTTGTCCACACGACCTCCTTTGCCAAAGGGACAATGCCAGAAATGATACTAGTAGACTTGCAAAGCGTTTGTGTACCAGGGCTTACGCTCTGTCTTCTCTTGAGAAGCCTGCTGGGGGATGAGAGAAATGTGGCGAGTTTGCCCATGTCACGCCCAACAAGCCTGCTGCTAACCAGCAGACATGTGAGGGAAGCCAGCCTAGACCACCCGGCTCCCAGCAACGCTGCCAGCTGAACACGGATACATGCGCGAGATCTGCCAACAGCAGAACTGCCCCACAAAGCTCAGCCTGAACTACCAGCCCATGTAACTGGGAGCTAAAAAACTGTTTTAAGCTGCAAAATATTGGGGGTGTTTGTTACACAGCAAAGCTAACATAAAAAGCAACACAGAGGTGTGATGCCTGCCTCCCCACCAAGGCTGGGTGGGCGCCCCTGCTCAGTGCCTCCTTTCACACAGTGTGGTAATCATCCGTTTAGCTACTTCACACCTCACCTACCACCTGCTCCCCAAGTCTCTCAGCTCCTTAAAACTCAAGGCCCAGTCTCCCTTGCTGCCTCACCTAACTCAGAGTAGCTGCCCAATAAACAGTATAGAATAGAAATAAACGGACACTGAAAATTTCCCCGAGGTGGGATGCCACCATATTTCCATCAATGCCTCTATCTGCTCATCAAAATCTCTGTGGCCCTGATTTGAGAGAGTGGGTAGGTATTGACTGGCTCCAACGGCACCGGTTGGGGAGCGTAATCGGCCTATATATTCCTTAAACAAGCTCCACGCCTTTCCAGCATTCACAGCAGCCTTGACTGTAACGCAGCGTCTACTCCACGACCCTTACTTACCTATAATGCAGCTCTACAGCTCCGGAGCACAGAGCCCCAGGCCGTCGGTGGAATGATTATGGGACCCTTTGGCTTCCAACTGCACACCATTCAGTCCAATTTAGATTTGACACAAGACCATGAGAGGGTGTTGGCCTGGGGGTGGGAGGAAGGAGGGACCCTCCTGATTGTCTGACAGCATCAGAGACACATGAGAAAAAGGCTCAGGTGCCTAATGTCCCTCCCAACCAGGACAGTGATTGATAGAGCCAGGCGTGAGGACTCCTGTCACCAGTCCCTGGACGCCTTTTTACTTGATTCAAACGTCAGACTCCTCTCCCCAGTGAGATGATGGAATGGTGTTCCCACACTGCCAGGTTAGCAGCGGCCGGGAAAGTCCGTTCCCCTCTGGTCTTGGCTCTGTGACCTTAGGTGAGGAGTTTGTACCTGTGCACCTCAGTCTTCTCCTCCGTCAAGTGGGGAGACTGACTCCCTCCCCTGATTCCTTCACTAGGTCATGGGAAGCAGCAATGGGAGAAATTTATGAGTAGGTACACCGAATAAAAGGCTCTCTGTGCCAAGGTTATAATTATGATTTTAATGCTAATCAGCCTGATGGAACATATTTGGACACCTGAAACCAAGTGAGTCAGTGAGAAAGGCTAAAATCCCCTCCAATGTTTATTACCCCAGCACTCTAACACAGCACAGGCTCAGGCTCCGATTCTAAAACCAGCCACCTGGGCTCCCACCTCTTGACTCTCCAGTTATTAGCTGAGTAACCTTGCAGCCAAGCTGTATAGACTCCGTCTTTCCCTTGGACCCTTCAGCTGCGAAGAGAGGGGGGGTCTGCTGCATGGGCAACAGCAGACCCTCCATATCACCCTGCCCAGGCTCTGTAGCTTCAGCTTCACTGGAGAGGACACTCCAGCGTCATCGCAAGATCTCGATTCAACACGGGAGGAGACAGATACCGTGTCACTCCCGAGTCGGACTGCACAGCCATTCTCGGCGGTGCAGATAGACTCTTAAGAAGCTACACCATCGTCTCTCGAGACGGACGGCTGCCGATCGATCGAACCTTGCAGAAGTTAGACAGCTTCTCAAGGTTTCCGTTTCCTCATATAAATGGGAAAGAACAACGTCATAATGATCGCTGGCATGTGAATGCCAGGAAGGCAGAGGCTGCATATCCTATTCATCCCAGTGCCCCAGTGCCTAGGACAGAGCCTGGCACCGTGTGGCCACTTCATCTAAAATAACAGAACGACTGACCCTTGTTAAGCAGTTCAGTGTTCGAGGCTCTGTGCCCAGCTGTTCGCACATATTACCTCATTTCATCTTCCCAGCATCCTCATGGGTGACGGACAGCACACGGCGTTGAGATAAACTGTCAGCGGAAGGCCTGGCCCCAGTCTTTGCTCCGTGCAGTTGGCAGTAGTGCACGCTGCTCCTGCTCCCACCTCTTCCGTGCTCCACAAATGTGATTTTTTTTTTTACTCCACAGACTATGGACTCGGAAGCACTAGGGCCTTTCTTTTTTGTGAATTTCTGCAGAAGAGGAATCACATCTATCCAATGGCCTCTCCACAGGGCACTATGGTTATAACCCAGACTACCATCAAGGTGTGGGCTTAGGAACTATCGCTCCTCCCCCATCCTCACCCCACCTTTTGGCCCCACTTCAGAAACACAGAAACTAAACTTAGATTGAGTCAGCTCAGCAAATGTGCCTGGAGAACTTCACTGCACCAGGCCCTTTGCGGAGAGCTCTCAGGCATCGTTTCCCTGAGACTCGCTGCTCATTTAGAATTAAAAAAAAAAAAACCCTGAAACTCAGAGAGGACAGGGAGCTGTTCCGGATTACACAGTAGGTCAGGAACTGGGCTGGTGAAAATCCAGCCTTTTGACCTCAAGGGCAGACTCCTGTACTCTACTCGCCAGGTTCTGAGCGGCTTCCTGACTCCGCCGCTGACTTGTGTGTCACCAGAAAGAAAGTGCTCACCTCTCCCAACCTCACTTTTCTCACCTATAAAAGGGGAAAAGTCATGCCATCCGCAGAGGCTGTTTACAGGATTTACTAGAGAATGATGTCAGTGAGATAGGAGCTTGGACCTTATTCTCTGTCTTCATGGAAATTGTCACGCTATCAGACAGCACAGAGAACGATGCCCTCCACTTCACACTTTACGGAGGGATCTCGGTCGTGGATTGTCAGTTCTGTCACAGGACAATGACAAATGGGAACTGAGAAAAAGGGGCCCACTTCCATGGTATCCCATGCACTCATCCCATGAACCTCTGTTAGAGGCTTTTTGCCTTTTCTGAATGTTTCTCTTTAATGATTTGGTGGTTTAGCTCCTACCACCACCACTACCACTGTGGTTCCTGCCCACAGCGTGGTGTGAAATACACTAGAAGGAACTCATTGCCAGAATGCCCATGTGGCGGGCAGGTGTGCCAGGCAGTTTGCTGGCATTGGAAGCGAGGACAAATTAAATATATCATCTCTGGAAAATATACAATCAGCTCAGAGGAGTCATGGGTGCATAGGAAGTCAAGTGTGCGCAACCCACAAACACCTTCAGAGATGCGCAGACAGGGGAGCATACAGGTTTATAGGTCTGTGCTCCCAAAGCCCAGTGAGCTCCTAGACAGGCACCTCCTCATGAATCTACACATCTGTATAACACCGGAAAACATCTGCATCTCTTTGCCCATACAAACACTTGTGTTCACATGCAGCCACCATCTCATGCACATGCATGAATGCAGACTGATGTGTTCATGTATGAATACAAACACAAATGCAAAGAACATGTTGTTACATGTAGACTCATGTGTACAAACTGCAAAACTGCTCTCTTCCTTACACTGGCATCATAAGCATTTGTGCATGTGTGCACTTCCATGCATTCCCTGACATGTAAAAACAGGTATCTACAGGAACATGCACACATACATATATGGACACTTTGACAACACAGCAGCCATTTGCATATGCAGGGCTGCCACACATATACACGTTCAGTGTGTTCACCTTGTTCACCCCATTTACACAATGTCTTGCGCGCTCCATCCTACATGTTCAAACTCACATTCATGCATGTGCACACATGTGCTCAGACATGCACATGCCTACAGACGTGGGCACACTTAGCCTGAGGACATACCCAACCTCTCGTTTATGTCCTCGCATATACAGGCACATATTTGACACAGGAAATGTCCCTCTGAGACCCAGGAACATCTCTGGATGTGTCCTCCAAGAGGCCTGGATTTATGCTCAAGGAGAAAGACCAAAGCCTCTCCCACACGGTCTCTGAAGCTATTTCTTCTTCTCTGGGATGACTGACGGGCCACATGGAGCAAAGGACAGCAGGACAGGCTCTGTTCCAAAGCTGTCCATCCACTTAATCCTTCCTGATTTGGTTATGGGGGAAAAAATTCCACCGATCTGCTATTTCACCCCCTCCACCTGATGTCCTTGAAAGAGACAGACTGACACTAGGCAGAAAGAGGCCTGCTGACACAGCGCCCCGGGAAGTGTTGGTGACACTCTCATGGGGCTGCAGCTGCCCAGCGCTGTGCAGGAAGCCTGGCAGGGACACCAGAGCCGGTGCCCTCGCCGTAGAGGCAGCAGAATCCAGAGCAGAAATAACGCATTAACACTCCTCGCTCTCTGCTTACAGCCACGCACTGTGCTCCGCACCATTGCACACGGCAATCCTTTTCATCGGCAGCGCTTTCCCAAGGGAGCTAGAAGGAGCCCATTTTACAGAGAAAGAAACCCAGAGGGAAAGACAGACTTAAGGTGCTACTGCAGTTAACAAGGAGCAAGAGCGAAGATCTGAATTCAGGCTGGCATGCCGCAAAGCACTTTCTAAACCCAGGTGACTCTGGAAGGAAGCTGGCCAGCCACGTGTCACGGCCTGGTGTCTGGAATCGTCCTCGTTTCAAATGCACCTTTAAGAGTATCATTCCACAGACGAGTCCCCTGTGCCTCACTGAGGCATTTTCCCAGCCTGATCCAGGAACGGGGAACTGGATAAGCAGATCAGGAAGGAGAGAATATTCAGGTGACAAAAGGGGAAAATGAGCAAAAAAAGGAGAATGAAACAATGTCAAGAAACGGGGAGGAAGGGGAGCTGGAGAAGGAAGGGAACGGCTTTAAGACACGGCAGAGCTCATCTTTCCTTTTTTCCTGACAGCATGCTCTGAACCACCTCTCTGTGCTGGGCCCTAAGAGATGCTAACAATGCCAAGGGGACAGGGCAGGATTTGGGGGCTGGGGGCTGTTTTATAGATCATGTTAAGTCTTGACCAGACATTTTAAAAATACCTATACAATTAATTTCCAAATCAATGAGGAAAGAAAGATGCAAAAATGACCTCCAATATCCCCCTGTTCCCTGCCATATGTCTGTTCACAACGATGAGCAGTGATTAATTATCCATCAAACCCATGACACACAGTTTCTCACATAGGTATCACAACTACATTTTAAGACAGTTATTATATCCTGGTTTCTATTCATATAGATATGTGTGTGCACATGTACATAAATGCGTGTACATAAATACCTGTCGGGCTCAGAAATTAAGACACTAAGTGAAAATCACACAGGGCTTCAAGAGCAGAGGCAGCATTCAGACCCACTTAGCCCAACTCCGTGGTCAATGCCCTTAGGTATTCTCCTTACTGCCCCTCCGGCCACAGCACCCACTACCTGGGGTGGCCAATGTTCCACAATATTGGCTATTTAGCACAGGCTAGCACATCTGGACGAACCCTAAGAGATCATCCAAAGATAACAAAAAATGAGGCTGGGAAAAGGGGAGGGGCTTGGCCAAGATCATCGTACAATAAATGTCTGGACTGAGACTAGGACCTGCCCTTCAGACCCAGGACTGACAGTCTTTCAAGTGTGCTTTCTGGCAGGCCACGCATTTTCAAGATGAGAAATCCTCACCCTGCGGTCACTGACCCAGAAAGCAGGAAAGCAGATAGGAAAGGGCAAAAGGGCAGTGCCTTGGGCTCTCCTCTCCTAAGCAATGGGTAAAGTGCCCCAGGTAAGGAAGGCAATCCTTCCATCCCAGGGGCAACAGCATTAGCCCCTGTATTTTATAGCTGAGCCAACTGAAGCCCAGAGAGAGGAAGGGATTTACCTAAGAAAAAAAGAGAGCAGCCTTTTCAAACAAAACCCAGGCTTCTTGCCCATGGAATCTCCTCTGAAAACTCCCAAAGCCACTGAGTGCTATGGTTAAAATGACAAGGGTTGGAGATGGGCAGAGGGGTCATTTAACAGCTCTAAGATCTCTGACCAGGGATAGCTTCATGGGTTTATGACTTGTGAAGTCACATAGGGTCTGGCATTCAGAAGCCCACCTTGCTTAGTTTAAGGCTCTGCGGTCACCATCTTGAAAATCTTACTAAATTTGAACAAGGGGCCTCACACTCTCATTTTGCAAAGGGCCCTGCAGGTGTGGTAGCTGGTCGTGTCTTCGACTCTTCCCCTGTCTGAGCCTCAGTACCCTCGGCTTGAATGAGGTCAGTAATGACGCTAACTTGGCAGGGCGTGCAGTGCAGTTGACCCTGTCTGTGACTCACCCACATCCTCCTTGGCACTCAGCTTTCCATACAGGTCAACAGAGCTTCCACCTGTCCATACCTGCACTCTGCCCAGGGCTCCCCTAACCTTCATTCGGGGCAGGCCAGAAATGCCAGGGAGTTCCCTTCCTGTCCCCATCCCTCAACCTGGAGGAACCCTTAGCCAATGACAGGAAGTCAGGTGAAGGATACATGCCTCAGCTTGGGATGCTCCTGGGCTTGTGCTCTTCTGTCCTCCAGCATTCCTCCGGGGACAGAGCCACTGTGGCCCACAGCAGCACCCGGTCAGCTACGCACCCCTCACCGGCTCACTTCCCTCCCTGTGCCACTTGTCCTCCTGGTGCTTCCTGGGACCACGTCCGAAATAAATTACCTGCACTCATCTCCTCACCCCTGGGTCTGCTGGAGAACCCAATTTTAGACAGAGTTGCTGCGAGTTTCATCGAGATAATGCATGTAAAGTGCTGAATACAGCATCAGGCATAGGCACAAGCCCTCAATAAGTGGTAGGCTTATCAAAAAAAAAAAAAGCCACTTTACGAGAAGACATGAGAAAAACAACAGAACATTTATAATTGATTTCTAAATTTATCCTCCTAATGAAATCATTTCTGGCAGGCTCTGCTCATGACCAGTCAGAAATGATTTTCAGGGCCCCACCTGCCACCAGAGACAGATGCCAGTCACTCTGGCTCCTCAGACCCAGTCCAAAGTGAAAGTTCATGCAATCATCATCCACAGCCTTCCTGGCCAGGGTAGCAAAGGGGAAGCACGCACCTGCCCAGCATCTCAGAATCTGGCAGTCAGACATCTTATCTACCCCTTTGTTTCATAGATGCAAAAACGGAGGGACAGAAATATGACCAGAGGAGGAACTAACGCGTGAAGGGCAAGTTCAAAACAATCAATCAGGTGGCCTGCCACGTATTCTCCTAATGGACCTCAGCATTTACCAATGTATTAATTCTTTTTAATTGCCCGTGCACACACATAACATACTAGCAAGTATAGCTCCAAAGATGCAAGACACTTGCCTGTTGTATTCAATGCTGTATCCCTCAGAAGCCTAGCAGAGTACCTGGCACATAATAAGTGTTCATTAATATTTATTAGGTGAGCAAATGCTCACTTAATGAAGCTCTTCCTGGCCTGCTTCCAGGAGAACAACACACCCAAAGAGCCTCAGAGCCCCACCCTCATTATGATCAGAATAGCATGGTGAAGAGCATGGCCCTGGAGCCAGACCACCAGAGTGGAACTCAGTTCCACCAATCCGTCCCTAGGAGGCCAGATCCCTAGGAGACCCTCAGTCTCCCCATCCGTAAATGGGGCAGCTGCCAGTATTGACCAAAGGAAGTATAGTATGGAAAACACCAACCCCAGGGTAAGCACTCAGTCGAGATTAGCTATGATTAATGTAAAAAGCAAAGCCCTTCTGTCCCTAAGGCTCTTCCCTCGCAGCTGATATATTAGAGGACGTTTCCAACGATTTGGGAAAAATGCACTAATGCTGTTGCAGAGCATGAGTGCACACAGTCCGTTATCACCAAACTAATGAACAGAGAATCACAAGGAGAGAAAGTCATATCCACACCTGTGTCTTCCAGTCCTCACTCTGGACTCAAGGAGGAGGTGGCCGAGACAGGTGCTACACTGTCCCCAATGACCCAGAGAGGGCGGGCCCAGGCTCACATGCCCTGGCTGCTAGCCCCAGCTGGCTAGAATGTATATAGCATTATTTGCTTTCATTGTATCTATTTTTATAGTGGTCACCTAAATTTCCCAAGTGATGCTGGTTTTCCGTTTATGACTATGATATTAAAATTCCCATTTACAATACACACATTAATGTAGAAAAATAAATATGAAGTAAAAAAGAAAATGCAGATGTACATCTGCAGAATATCCAATAATCAGATGATGTCCTGAAATGACTGAGGTTTGGAATTCTGACCTAATGTGGGTTTATAAAGCCCCTTAGGACAGGTGCAGGTATTCCAAGGCTCCTACCCAGCCCTGCCATTGATTCAGGCTGTTTGACTTTGAACAATCCTGTCTCCTTCCCTGGGCCTCAGTCCTGCTATTTTAAAATGAAGGCATCAGAAATCCAAGGCTTCTGAAAAACTTTGAAATGTGTTGAATCCTTTCAGGCTTCCAATAAAAACGGTAACAGACTAATGGGAAATACATCAAGGCCATGTAACCATCCTGCCTGTCTCCATGATGTCTCACTCCCAGATGGAAGTCTGCAAACTCCAGAGACTTGTTGGAAGCCATTTGTTTATTAACATGGATTCACTTTTAATGTCACTTCCTCTCTCCCTGCCCAACTCCTGACAAAGGAAACAAAGCCAGCATTTAAGAAGAACCCATGTTAACCCTGGCTGCTGTGGCTCAGTGGACTGAGTGTCGGCCTGTGAACCAAGTGTCACTGATTCGAATCCCAGTCAGAGCACGTGACTAGCTTACACGTCAGGTCCCCAGTTGAGGGCGTGAGTGAGAGGCAACCACACAGTGATGTTTCTCTCCCTCTCTTTCACCTTTCCCCTCTCGCTAAAAATAAAATAAACAAACAAACAAATAAATAAATAAATATTTTTTTTAAAAAAGAACCCATATTTAGAAACCTCACTCATTGTATCACCCAGTGTTTCGAACGCAAGGTATAGGGGCCACTTTCAATCTCCTCTGCCCCTCACTGTCCACTGTCCCCTCTGTGGTGCTGTGATGGAGAGCCTTGCAGAAGGCACATGTGTGGTTACAGCTGATTCTCAGGACAGTGGATAGATACCTGGGCTTTGGCTCTTGTGTTTGGATTATCTCATATTTACTAAGCTCCAGCTCCAAGGCAACCTGTGATACCAGGAGACCAAAAGACAGGGAGGAATCAGACCAGGTCTCCCTCCGCCCCAGTGAGGCTTCCGATTGGTGGGGTGGCCATTCAGTGCAGCAAATGCACCCGAATGCAGAGTGAGAAGTGCAGCCCCAGAGGCAGAGAGGAGACAATGACGAACTTTGCCTACAACTGATGTCTGCGTGCAGTCATGAGAAGACGGTATTTGCCAGAGGAAGGCAGGGAAGGATTTCTGGGCACAAAAATGCAAAATCCTGTGTTAAAGATATACTTGTGTCTACAAGTCATTGGGTGCCACTGGCTCACAAAATTGAGGCCGCTACCTTCTAGGTGACCTTGCAAAGTCACCAAACCTCTCTGAGATGTGAGCTTCCAGTGCTGCAGAGTCCCAGCAGGCACTGGGCACTGAGGAAGGGCTCACACAGGAGATGTGTCATCCATCCGTAACAGCAGACAGCTCAGGATACAGTCGTGGATGAGCCTCGGGGAGCAGGACCCCAGCGTCCCGAGGTAGGTTGGAAGAGGGTTGGTATGGACAGCCTTGACAGCCGGAATTTATGAGACCTGTCTCCACCTTCTAAATTTTCTCCGAATCGTCCTTTATTTCCTTTGTGCTTTTAAACTTGTGTTCTTGCTTCCTAAATTCTCCTTCCCACCCCTCCCTTTGCACAACTCCCCTCCTTTTCAGGAACAAAAACACTATGTATCACTTCCCTAACTAACAGGCAGGGGCTTTTAGCAGGTTTATAATGCACTGCTAGACGATGCCTTAAGTCTGGAGTCCCCAAGGACACCTCGCTGCAAAGAGAGAGAATCCGTACTTACTGGGGCTTTGGATTTTATTGTTTTCATAAAACACTGCTAACAACTGTCTATTTCACTCACTGGTAGATACACACAGAGTTAGTCTACTCGCCATAGCCCTAAATGTTTAAGTGAAGTGATAGATCGATGAACAAACAGCACCCGAGGAGGATCAGGGTCTGCGTCAGCAATGATGGTGCAGGGTTCAGAGAACAGTGTCAGGGGCCAAACCTAAAAATCACTTCTACTCCCCCAAACCCCCTTCAGACCTGGGCTTGCTCAATGTGTCCCTGTTCAGCTCTAACTTGAGTAGGGTCACTTAATGACAAACTCTCTCAAATCTTTTCTCTACCGGTCACCAAAACCTCCCCTGCCTGTAATATTTTTATAGGCGATGGTACAGATTCCTACTGATTAAAAAATGTACCCAAGACTATTTCCGGAGGCTGCCTGTCAGGAAAGAAAACTCTTGGGAAGTGTTTCCCAATGGGAAGAACTAAGAATGATCTGGAAGTGAGAGATACCGTAACAGGTACAGGAGAGAAGAATTTCTCAGCTTGGCTGGCTCCTTCGAACACATCCATGACACTAATAACAAATACTTACCCAATGTACCCTCATGATGGTTTTACCATCAAAACCCCCAGAATTTAGAACCTCTAGCCTCACTGTAACTATAAGTGATTACACCTTCCTGAATGGTCCAAGGTATTTCAGTGTTATATGAACTTTTCTGTTTCAAGCAATAAGTGAACAGCAGAACCAAGATTTTAACTCACATCTCCTGACACCAGGCTCATTTCTTACTCCCCGCACTTTTGGGACTGGGGGCCCCAGACCTTTTAGGAAAGGTACTGAAGGCACACCCGTGAGCCTGCAGATTCTCTGGAAAGGGGCGGCACCTCCACCAATCAACACCGCAGCAGAGACCAGCTTCTCAGGTGCCCAGCCTCGGGGGAACTGATGTCAGGACTCCCTGAGAGCTGGGCCATGGGAACAAGAGCAGCACTGCCAGGACCCCTGACACGCTATGAAGGCAGGCCAAGTGCCAGCCCTTATCTGTCTACTCCAGACATGGGCTGTGATCCAGGGCAGAGAGCTGGCAAGACTGAGTGCGGGTAGGGTGGTCAAACCCCTGGCTGGAGGTGCTGGGAGCTCAGCAAGATACCAGGTCCAAGGTGGCCAAAAATATCTCCCCTTTTCTTTGGATCCCTATAGGAGCCACAGGAAAATGCAGGCCGAGTGGAACAGTACTGCCGAGTTACACAATACTCATTGGTGAGGCAGTGTGGCACAGAAGTAAGGGCGTGGTCTCTGGGGCCACCCTGACTGGGTTCAAATCCCACCTCTGCTCATCTGATTTGTATGCTTCTCAAAAGTTGCTCAGGTTCTCAATGCCTCAGTTTTCTCATCTGTAAAATGGGGATGCTAGTAATGCCTCTGTCTCTGAATTTTGTGAAGATGAGATACGTTATTATACATAACACACTTTGCAACTTTGCCTGGAAGAAAAAATCTACATTTTATAAATGTTAGTTACCATTGTGTCCCTGAACCCAACATGACCCCAGCTGTCTTACAGTATCGGTTACTCCAAACTCCCCGGGTTCCCACGCAAGGCTTGGCCAGTTTAGACTTTCCGTCCTCCTGGCTGGAGGAGGAAGACATTTGGGAGAGTCTACAGATGCTGAAGAGCCTCTGAAACAAGGAAGGCGACCATCCAATGTCTAGGCTAATGGCCCTCTGTGCAATGTCACCCTTTTCTGTTTACCCAGGTTGGGACTCTCCCGGCCAGACTCCAGGTTATGAAGGAACCAACACAGCCTCTGCATGTGATGCTGGAGGGGCTTTAGGAGGAGTGTATCCAATGCCCTTTTTTGGATGGAAAACTGAGGCCCCAGCGGGGAAGGGTCATCTCCGCAGACCCAGAGCAGGTGCCCACACCGAATCCTGTGTCTCGGTCATTCGCTGCTGCTTCTCCCGCACGGCACTGCCCTGCAATAGGCCTGGCGTTGCAGGGCTCCCCAGATCTTATTGTTACAAAGCAGTCTGTGAAAGTAAAGTACTCCAGAAGGACCTAGTCTGGCAGTCATTCTCCTAATTCTATGAAGGGAAGGGACCCAACTAGTCACTGCGGGAGGCAAATTAAGGCACATTTGTTTTATATAGGGCACCACTTAGAAAATTGCTTCTTCCAAAGACTCCTGGGAAAACTTCCTTCTCTTCCAAGGGAAGAGTCATTTGCTTTAAGAGAACCATTTATTCTGATAAGATCAAAGTAATCATTAGGGCTGTGCTCCTCTCTGGATGGATTTTTAAAAAATTAAATACAGTGCAAGGCCCCATAATGGGGGGTTTTATGCAGATCTATAGTCACACCTTCCATGTGAAAGTGTAATACTCAATCACTGCTCACCTCTATTTGAGTCTAATGCCTTCTCTCAGCAGCACAGCCAGGCACGTAGCACGGCAGAAAACAATAAAACAAAACCTGAATTCTAGCACTTCATAACTGTATGGCCTCGGACAAGTTATTTTACCGCCTTACGGAGTGGGAACACCAAGTTCGTCCCCCTCTACTTCACAGCATGGCATCGGGAGTAACCAAGGGGCCCAGGGTCACTGTCAGTGTCCCTCTTCACACAGCAGGAAACTGAACACGGACGTGGAGACAGCAATGCCCACGAGACATGTCATGAAAGGCGTAGGCTGCCCACTTCCCAGCCCCAAAACTTCTCTGCGACGCCATGGGTTTGAGTCAGTAACACTGGAACAGGTGCACTGAAAGCTGATTCGGACGTAGTGGTTGTTTTATTTTGGTCGGGATAATCCCAGGTGCAGGGGTTCCACAGTGCAGGGCAAGATGTTGAGCAGTACCCCAAGCATCTGCCTCCTGAATACTGGTATCATCTCCCCATCTGCCAATTGTGAGAACCCAAAATATCGCCAGACACAGCCAAATGTCCCCAAAGGGGCAAAAGTGCTTCCCATTGAGAACTACTGCGTTAGAGAAAAATAATCATAAAAAGAAAATGGCTGGCCTCGTAATACAGAACGGATCCCTCACCCTTGAACACGCCATGGGACCTCTTACCACCTGTTCCGGCACACTGTCTCCTTTACCTGGCTTCTCTCCTCCTGCCCCGCTGCCACCTCACCACCTGACAAAACCTTTACTGTTCTTCAACTCAGGGGTCACTTCCTCTGCAAAAACTGCCCAGGGTCCCCTACAGCTGGGATGGCAGAGAGACACTCGCCTGGTTTGAAAGCAAGCTGTGGTCCTCTCTATAACACCGTGGTTACTTCTCTGGACCCTTGAACTAAAACTGGCATTCCTGGAGGGCAGGGTCTCTGCCTTGTTCACAGTTAAATTTCTAGCTCCTAACAGCATGGGCTAGGATTGAATAAACAAATGCATGAGCAGAATGTTAACACTTCATCATCATGACTACGTGTCAAGCCCATCATGCCTCCTATTTCAGCACGTCCTCACATAGATGTCAATGCTGCATCATAAGCTGTCACCACCATGTGTTTCTAGAGAGTAATTAATGCCCCGAGAGCAGAGAGAACTCATCCAGTGTCTCACAGGCTATACACAGGGCACCATGAGACTTGGGAACTTCAGTCGGGGAGGCTCCCACTTTGCCAGTCTGGCCTTCTGTCTTGCCACTCCTGTGCTTGCAGGCCCTGCTCCTGCAGTAGCCCAACCACAGAGCCTCCGCCCTGGGCCCTCGGGTCCTGAGAGCCCCCACTGCTTCCTTTCCCTGCGGCCTGACAGGTGGAGCCCAGGCAGGGGAGCAGCAGGCAGGCAGGTGTGGGTGGTGATGATGTGTGTGCCGGCCCTCCAGCACAGGCATGGGTGGGCTACGGCCACGCAGCCCAGCTTCTCCCTGCAGCAGCACGGACCTAAATAAAGGACTGTGGGCATTTTCAACACACTTTCTCGTCTCTGGCGGTGTTATTACACTCCTTCAGCCTACCTAGTAATGGGAACCTTCGGGGGCTGGAATAGAAATAATGACTTTTTTCCCCCTCCTTCTCCTAGAGTCAAGACCAGAATTTAATAAAGGTTAAAAAAAAAAAAAAAAAAAAGTAGTAAGGTATTCCAATTCCTTCTCTCTGCAGATTTTTTTTTTAATTTAGTTTTAGCCATGATGTTAGATTGACAGTCCTGAGGGCTGAAGTTTATCCATTTTCATAATGGGTCGGGGGCAGACATAGAGTGTGTCATGTTTATGTGTGTGCATGCATGGACATGCAAACACCATGAAAAGAGCAAATTCTTTGTTTTTAATCACCCTCACTGAACTGATGGGGCACAGTCTGTCTGCCCCACCCCTGACCCCTGAAGCCCCATTCTCAAATAAAAACTGACATTCCGGGCAATCAATCCAGACCTCCCCTCTGGCAGACCACCACCACCACCACCATTTGATCCTCCCTGGTTTCACTCAACGTCTAGAATCGATCTCTTGCTATGGCTTGTCCCAGATAGAGTCTCTTTGGGGAACATGGATCTCAGCTTCCAAAATGTTCTATCACTTTGCCAGCCTTAGGGCCTGCAAACATTGCAGGTAAGGGGCTCCACGGCTGCCCCCCACTCTGCAGAATTCAATCTCACCTCCTGCTCTCATTCTAAATCATCAGCACTGGATTCACTCAAAGAGGCTGTGAGAGGGTGGGGGAGGATTCAGTGACCACAAAAACCATCAGCATTAGAAGTCAGTGCACTTTTAGTGTGAAGTATATCCAGGATTGACTCTCATCTGAATATTAATTATTTCCCTCATAGGGAAGCACGTGGCAGATATTCTGTTTTTCTTACTTCTTCTACATCTTTACCTGTTGTCCTCATTGTAGGCAGTACATATTATGAAGCACACACTTTATAGATGAGGAAATAGACTCAGAATAACACTGAGTTGACTCTACTTACAGCAATTTATGTCATCAACCAACAAACTGCCCAACAGTCAGCTGGATGCCTGTGCTAGACTCAGGAGACACTTTGAGAAACAGGACAGGCATGGCAATGTGGGGAGAAACGTGTGCCAGGCAACCCATTGGGTGCCCAACGCCACGGCAAAAAGGATTTGATGGGGTAAGCACAGTGCAGCTATGGGAGTCAGAGGGAACGACTCACCCCAGCAGGAGGAGGGGGCATCTACACTGAGAGCTATAGGATAAGCAGAGTTTCCAAGGGGAAGAAGTACAAAGTGTTCCATCCAGAGGGAGCAGATGTGAAGATCCAGGAAGAAATACTGACTATAGATCCTTCAAGAAACTGGGAGGGAAAAACTCTGCATGGCTGGTACATGCGTTGAGGAAGCAGGGACAGTCCACAGCAAGTGACGAGACTGGAGAGGGGCTGGACTGGGTCATGCAAGGCCTTGCAGACCATGCTCAACATTTGGAACTTCCCCTGATACCCAAGTGGAACCACAGCAGAAATTTAAGCAGCTTAGAAAGAAACAGGGACGCCCTGACTGGTGTAGCTCAGTGGGCTGGGCATCATCATTCAAAGTGAAAGGCTGCCAGTTCAATTCCCAGTCAGGATACATCCCTGTATTGTGGGTTTGGTCCCTGACTGGGGCTCCACCAACAAATCAATGTTTCTTGTATCTATGTTTCTCTCCCTCTCTTTCTCCCTCTCTTCCCCTCTCTGTAAAAATAAATAAACAGAAAAAAGAAGAAAAGAAACAGGGCACACATAGGTTGGCTCTCTGCCTCCAAAAGGAAGTCATAGAACCTAAAGGCAGCTGGAGTGGGGAGGGAGGGGGGTTGAGGGAAACTTACTAAGAAAGGCAGGACATGTCCTGAGAGACCCTACAACTGGAGAGGCAGGAATGGGTTGGGCATTCTGAGAAATAATGTGTCTAAGACACTGCATGTTGTGTTTCAGGGACATTAAACTTGGGAAGACAGGAGTTAGATGCTGCTGCAGCAGCTGGGAGGCAAGACTCTGGCATCAGCCGTGTAACTTATTTAATAATAAAACAGGCAGACAGGAGACGCCGTCTGAAGTGTAGATTCTGGGCCCCGATCCCTGTGGGAGAGGCTGATGACAGCCCAGGCTCCTGCCGGTCCGGACAGCACAAGACCATTCCAGGTGATCCACATGAGGGCGTCTGGGCCACAGTGCAGGGCTCACCTCCCACCTTCGAGCCCCCAAACCAGACAGACAGCAAAGCCCTCCTTCCCCCTCCTCCATTGCCATGGGCTCTCCAGGCACCCTCTCTGATGTTCATGAGAGCAGCCAGCCCAGGCGGTCCTGAGTCAGTGATGGGCCCACCTGGACTGATCACGTGACTGAGGAGATGGGCATGTGGGCCCAGAACCCCACTCTCCTTCCCGGATGCAGAGTTTCCTGTCCCCGTCTCCTGTTACCACCAGCGTCCTTAAGCAGGAAGACTGTCTCATCCATTCCCGTACTAATTTCCTGCGGTCTGTCCTCACACAGACTGATAAGGAAGTAATTAGGATGGACATGCAGGGATTACAGGAAGGGACTATGTACCATTGTCAAGATAATGCCATTTTCCCACCACCCCTTCCCTGACAAACGACTGAGCAGGATTCAGGGATTTTTAAGAGATGGAGAAAATAAAAGGGGTGTGAGAGAGATTAAGTGGGAGAAGGGGAGGGAACTGCACATTTCAGAGCTGAAATGGTCCTTGACCGTCATCAAATTCAGGGGTTCCAACCTCAAAGCCTACAGACACCAGGCAGGTAGTTCAATGAATGGAGTAGAATGGATAGAAGAAAAATCGGCAGGACACATATGATGATGAATGACAAGTAACCCTGGGCTTGTAGGAGTTGTGGGGGGGAGGGGGGAGTTCACACCCCTTCAGAAGAAACAATCCAACAGCCCCATCCACACATTGCCATGCTGGAAGGAAGCCCAGTTTTGGCAGCTCTTCTCATTTTTCCAGAGAAGCTGGAAATCCAGCTGTTGTGTGAAACCTCTCTCTCTCCTCCTCTCTCTCCTCTCTCTCTCTCTCTCTCTCTCTCTCTCTCTCTCTCTCTGTCTCTCTGTCTCTCTCTCTCTCTCTCTCTCTCTCTCTCTCTCTCTCTCTCTCTCTCTCTCTCTCTCTCTCTCTCTCTCTCTCTCTTTCATTTTGGAAGCCTCTCCAGTTTTTCTAAAAACAGACAGTGAGAACATATAAGCCATGGTCCTGGGACAGAACTGCATGGGGGTCTATGTAACTGGGAAATACCGGTCATTTTAGCTGCAGCGTATATTCAAGAACATAGCCCCCAAGGGAGGAAAGCTGAGCCCACATCTGACAAGGCTGTGTGCCAAGCAAAGAGGTACGTATATGCTAGTTAGGAAATGGGCGGCTACTAAAAGTCTGTGAGTGAGGAACAGAAGTGGAGACGCTATCAGTGCTGTATACCTGGCAGTATACAGTGAACTGCAGGAGCCCTTTGAGGGGTTGCTAAGAGCTCACACATCCTCCTTCAGTAAAAATCTGTTGAACAATTACCATGTCCCAGGCACCGTGCTTGGGGCTGGGGATGCAATGATGCATAATGCAGGCATTCAGTACCTTTGTTGTGCCCCTAGTATGAACCAAGCACTCTTTGAGAGCAAGGTTTCAGTCATTCATTTTAGAACCAAGCACAGAGCTTCATGTATACACTAAGTGGTCAGTGCTCCATCTAACTGAACAGGATCAAAGGGTAAGTGGAAGAACCGAGCTTGAGTAATTCCAGCAGAGCTCAGACAAGAGAGAAGATGCATGGTGGGATTAAAGATCTCTGGTTCTGAGAGCTTTGTCTTGAGTCTTTGTTACATAACCTTGAATAATTTCCTTCTCTGACCTGGGCGGGGGTTGGGGGGAGTGGGTCACATCTGCAAAATTGAGGAACTTGGGTCAGTTCTAAGTCCTGAAAGTCACATAGGAAATTGAGAGCGTGATAAAATGGAGTAGATGGGGATGGAGGGAACTAGTGTAGAATATGCACAATCTCTGAGGATGGAAAAGTAATGTCAAAAAGAGGAAGGGGAGGAAAGCCAGATTTGAGACCTTTGGGGCTACTCAGGAGCCATGAAGCTGGATATATGTAGGCCAACCTCTGAAGTCACCTCGCTTCCTTGTCCTGCCGCTGGAAAGACCTCAAGCTAAAGGGCCACTACTGTTTCCCATCACTTACATTATTGTAATTACGGAGTTCTCTAGGTATTCTATACATGGTGGAAAGGCACTTTCCCGGTGACTGTTAATTAATCTTTCACCGCCTCCCCCTACCCATGCATGGCAGAGATGGCTAAGAGCCTCATTTTTCACTCCAGGGGAATGGGCACAGAAAGGGTCTGAAGGGTCACTCAGGCTAAGACTGACTCAGGACTGGAACACGGTGGCTTTGTCGTGCCACTCATCACGTTCCTAGAGGTTGACCCTGCTAGAGAGGCACAAAGTGACGGAAGCTAAACAACGAGTTGATTCATGAAGGAACTGATGGCAAGTCCTTACCACAGTGAGGGAGGAATAGCAGTCTCATGGAGAGGACAAGAAGAATGGGTGCCTTTGGAGACTAAAAGGGAAGGAAAGGTAAATTGGAAGGGTGGATCACATCCCAAGAAGTCTGGACTTCATAGAAGGGGTCTAACCTGGGATTCAGAGAAGCAGGGAGTGACCTCCTGCTGTGGGAGCCGAGACAGGTAACCCCTGGTAAGAGGGTCATGGGAGGCTCACCTCACTGAAGGGTCAGGAAAGGGTGACCACTGGCAGGGAGAATGGAGAAAGGTGACCTACACCTAGAAGAGTAGGGAAGGGTGACTTCCAGCTGGAGAACCGGGGATAGGTGGCCTTGCACAGGAGGGCTAGTAAGACTTCCAGGAGGAACAGGTATTTGAGGTGGCTGCCCTTAAACAAGAGCAGATGAAAAAAAAGACAAAAAGCAGACAGACCAAGCCACTGTCACAGCTCCCAGCAAGAGGCGGCTGCCCTGACTTCTTCATTCTTCAGACTGAGCAGTTAATTTGTCCAACTCACTGTTCTCTAGTTCTTCACTTTTTAACATGTGTTCAAGGTCCCTGTCACCAGTGGCTTAGGCTGAATTAAAATTGAGTTTTGAAGGAAGGCAGAGAGAAAAAGAACCAGCCGTGAGAGGTGGGGAGAAGAAACCCTGCTGTTTTTAATCAACTAAGAGACACAGGAGGAAAAGCTTGCAGAGCGGGTGAAAAGAGGGGCTATATCCATACATTCACTTCAAGATCACGGGGGCAAAAGGTGCTAGCTCTCAGGACGCCATATCAAGTGGCCTGTTCAGCTGCTGCTGGGATCATAAATTCAGGGCCCAGAAAAGTCAGGAGCTTATCATGATAACAGCTACCATTCGTTGTTTATGGTGTTCCAGGAATTGGACGCCGCACTAAAATAATAACGGACATGACAACCTTTTATAAGGACACACAGTCCTAGGAGCCCGTGCCTGGCACGTCTGTAATGCATTACCACTTTTCATCCTCAAACTGCCCTACAAGGTAAGAACTGTTACCGTTCCTATTTCCAAGCAAAGAAACCGGGACTCGGAGGCGTTAAGGAGTTTTAACAAAGTCGCCAGTAACTGGCAAAGCATGGCCTCAAGCTCAGGTCCTTATGATTCCACAGCCTTTGCCCTTCACCGCTGTGCGCCCATTGAGAACTCACTTCTCTGTACCTACAGCTTCCGCATCACCAAGGAAATAAGCGGATGGGGCTGGCGTGTCCCTGAAGGAGAACCTACCCAACAAGCTAAAACAAACCCTAGGTCCCTAACACAGAGTCCCACAGCATGGAACACCGACAAGCGAAACCAGCATGTCTCCTGCGCAAGCCTCTGGAATGTTGGACTTTCTGTCACTCAGAGCGGAACCAATACTAACACAGGGAGAAGGAATTAGATAGTGAAGACTATGGTGTCTTGACACAGGAATCACATTTCTGATGTCTTGTTTACCCCCAAACAGTGTGTTTTAACAGAAAGATCAAGGGTTTTGGGCAGACAAGAAGTCCAACAGGGTTTTACCGTTTACTAGAGAGGCTTAAACTTACTGAGCCTTAGTGTTCTCATCCATTAAATGGTGCTCTGAAGATTCAATGTGATAAGCTGTGTCTGTTCATTCATTGGCCTGTCTATCCAGCCACACTAGCAAAAATTATTTTACACACAGTAAATGCTTGATAAACAACAGGTGAATAATGAATAGTGCACGCTAAGCATGTGGCCAATTGTGGATGCACTTGGAACATTATTAATTGCCTTCCCCATTCAAACTTTTGAAGATTAAACCAAAAGCCTATCAAAGAAGGAGTGGGAGACCTAGGTCTGTGAGTTAAATGCCTGGGTTTTGCTGAAAAAATACTTAGGGTCTCTTTGCCCTTTTAAAGTTGGGAAGCAAAAAAGAAAATTATCTTTCTACCGCCTTCCTACTCCCTCTCTCTTTAACAACCCTCTATTCATGCTCCATTTAGTTTTCACACATATTCTAAGATGCTAATTTCCTTTCAGACTTCACTAGGCAGGCTCCTCAGCTTCTGTCTGAGACAGAAAGAACCTCAAAAGCTGTAAAATACAAGGCCCGTTATGGAAGAGCGGGTCCCTGCCACCAAGAAGCCTCTAGATCTAACACAAAAGGGGGAGAAGAAAAAGAGAGAAACTTTTTGTTGTTGTTGTTCTTCAAGAACCTGTTTTGTCTCATAATAATAGTAAACAACTACTTATCAGATATATATTCCACGTCAGGCTCTGTGCTGGATGTTTTACCACATGTTCCCTTATAATACTCACGACTAGCCCACAAGTATTAATATATAGCCTCAGCCTATTGAACAGATGGGGAGAAAAGGTTCCGGGAATTTAAGCTACTTGCCCAAGGCAAGAGTTGATGCCTGCCTACATACGAACTTACACATGAGTGTTTATAACAGCCTTATTTACATTAATCAACAGGCTACCATACAATAGGATATTAGATGGTTTTAAAAAGGAAATAAGTACTGACACATGATACAACATGGATGAACCTTGAAAACACTGTGCTAAGTGAAAGAAGCCCGTCACAAAAGACCTCATCTTGTGCGATTTCATTTACATGAAATGTCCAGACGGTAGATTAGTGGTTGCTTAGGGAGGTGTTAGCTAAAGGGTATAGAGTTTCCTTTTGAGGCGATGAAACTAAGACAGACGAGTGACAGTTGGCACATATTTGTGAATACACTAAAATCCATTGAACTGGACACTCTAAATGGGTGAATTAGACAGTATGTGAATTATATGTCAATAAAGCTGTTTTAAAACAAAATCTTGCTGCCTCAACCCATGTCTGGAAGGCTCCCAACTCCTGTTTATTCCATCTCATCACCTGGCCCTTGGCGTGTGCACCTCATTGAATTCTCGGATGGCTCTGGGAGGTGTAGATGGCTGTTCTCATTTCATAAATGAGGACACTGAGAGCCAGAGAGGAAAAATAATGTATCCGCTTTCCAAAGAAAAAATTAATTTACATAGAAGAAAACTGATTTTCTCAGCATCTCTATGTATGAGCTACCCACCCATGTTCATGATAAACAGAGAATGTGAGACCCAGAGCAGACCCTCAAATGATCTAATCTCACGATTTTCAAATTGACCTCAAAGTGCCACACCCTGAAGATGCCCATGAAGGTGCTCAGGGGCCAATTCAGGGAGCTTGGAAGGTTCAATTAGAGCAGTTCGCTACTTTTTATTATTATCATTATTTCTATGTGTTGAATTTGTTGGGGCAATATTGGTTAATGAGATTATATAGGTTTCAGGCGTACCATTCTGTGATACATCATCTGTATACTGTATTGTGTGTTCAACACCCTTAGTCAATTAGAGCAATTTTAAAATTCTATTTTAGATACTGGGTTTCCACATAAGACTTTAATTGAAAATACTGCTAAGATAGTTGGAAAGGTACTGCTCTTGTTCAACCTTCCCATTTTAAACAAAAGGTAACTTAGGAGAGGAGAAAGGTCTCTTTGAGTCATGAGGTAAGTTAATATTAGTGCTGGGCAAGGGGCCAGTTTTCTTCCTTCTCCACCTCACACGTTCCTCTTAGTCCAGATTGATGGCCTGATGCAAGAAGACTAGGCTGGAGAACTTGGTCCTGTTCACCAAGTCATGTTCCAAACCAGAGGTTAGCAAACCTTTCTGCAAAGGGCCAGATGGGTAAAAACTTTTGGCTTTGTAGTCTCTTAAGCAATAACGTGGCCACTGAGGTGGGACAGCAGCCACAGATGATCCATAAACAAGGGGTATGGCTGTGTTCCAATAAAACTGGGAATGGGGACCATAGTTTGCTATCTCTTGTCCACAACAGTCCCTTCCTATTGGGTCACTCCTCTCCCCAGGGATGAAAGGGATACGATATGATGAGGAAAGTGATCCTTCCTCAGTGCCTTAGTCTGTGCTGGCAGTGTGGTTTGGTGCAAAGCACCGCTCTTGGAGCCAGGCAGATCTGCTTCCAGGCTGGGGCTTCTGCCCATTTACCTCTGAGTGGAGGCTAAGTCTGCGCCTCTTTGAGACTTTCCTTTGTTTGCAACCTGGGGACAACAATGTTCACCCTGGGGGATAGTGCAAGGACAGCATGAGATGTGAATGTCAGGGCTTCCCTTGACCCTGGGGAGAACAATGATGATAAACAAAGCCAGCCCCATCTTCCCCTTCACCTCCTGTCATTCTGCTTCTCCCTCCCCACCCCCAGCTCCAGCCACAGGGGCTTTCTTGCTCAATTTCTGTCCCACACACCAAACTTGCCCTGACCTTGGTGGCTGTACATTCACCACTGTTTCTCCTTGAATTGTTTTCTCACCAGACTTCTCGTGGCTCATTCTTCTCATGTTCCTAGTCTCTGCTCAAGTGCCACTTCCTGGCAGAGTTTTCCCGATGACACTATCAAAAATAGCACCCCTTACCCAGGACTCCCCGGGCACTCTATCACATTACCCTTCTTTATGTTCTTCAGAGCCCTTCCTGTTATCTTAAATGTCAATGCTCATGCATTCATTTGCTTGTGTATTGTTTTTCTTTCTCTGCCCTAAGTATCTGAGTGGATCTTTCTGGTTTCCTAGAATCAGGAATAGTGGCTGGAACAGTAAGCACTCAGGAAATATTTGCTGAAAGAAAAATAAGAGAATGGTGATCTTCCCAATTGCTATAATTTTCTGAATTGCCTTCTCCACCTCAAGCTCCTGTGTTTGGTGAGTGCTAAGTCTGAACACAACATAGACACCCCACCCCCATGTTAGAAAGGTCAATCCACTGATAAACCCCTCAGAGATACAGGTTCACTTGGAGCACAGAAATCTTGTGTTTGGAATGATCTGAGTCTCTACTGGCATTGATTGCCAAGAGCTGCCAGTGCACCCGGATTGTAGGAAGGCCATTTCATTAACCTCCACAGTAAATTAGACCTGCAAGGGTCCTTTAACTCCATCTCTGTGTATACTTTGCTGATGGGAAAATTGAGGCTCAAAAAAGAATGGACTTTCTCAAGTCTTGTTCTTCATTGAATGAGGAACCTTTTACATCAATCATCATAAACATCTAGAGCCATGGGTTCTTTAAAAATCACCCATCTGATAATACAAATGGCGAACTCAGAGCAATAGAAAGAGATGGACTTGTCCAGGATCACACAGTCATGCCAGTGTCAGAATGAAGACTCGAACCCCTGTCTCTTTGCACCCAGAGCTGAAAACTCACTGCTCGCCCCCCCCCCCCCACTGCTCTTTGGACAGAAACAGAAAAGAAAGAAAAGGAAAAGGAATTATTCCAGGCACACATTTAGCAATGCCCATAAATCCTGATGATATTAACAACACACGACGGCTCTGTTAAATAAACTGGCAGCCAGTATAGGCAGCTTAAAGAGGCAGGAGGTCTTCAAAGGGAAAAACAAAACAAAACAAAACAAAAAAGTACCAGGCACACAGACATTTTCTCATTCTGCTCTTTTCTAAGTCTGTCCATAAACCAAGGGCTCACACAGGAGATGCTGGGAGGATGGCAAGAGACTGAAGAAGGTTCACATGTGGTCTGTGACTGCGGTGCGTCTGTACGCGCATGCATGTGTGCACATACACAAAGCTCCCTAGAGACTGCACAGGGAATAATCCATTTGTAAGATGTCACTCATCTTTTTATACAAATTAACCTCCACCCACCTCCTGCCTAGATTAATTTGCTATTTGTTTCCTTGACACTCAGCTGGGGAAATCTCAGAAGAATTAAAGAAAGTTCTCCAAGAGGTGAAAAGGGGAAGTCAGGGCTTCGGGTGCCCGGAACCTGGGCCGGCTTCCCCGCGGAGACAAGGAAGAAGCTTGCCTTAGTCCTTATCTCCTCCTATCGTAGGGGGAAACCCATCTCGGTCTCCAGATCCCGGGAATTAATAATAATGCCTCATATTTACTCTGCGTCTGGTCTCCGCTGAGTGCTTTGCAAGCATCATACCGAGTCCCACCAACTCTCTGCCAATCAGGTTCCGGCCAGCTGAGGCCTCCCACAAGATTCCTGCCCTCATCCAGGATGCTTGATTATCTGGCAGTAAAACTCCAGCCCATTACTCTTCCCGCTTTCCAGATGGCCTCCTACCGCTTTGATCTATACTCAGAGGCTCCAGGTCCATGAGTGTCTATGTCTTGAGAGGACCCACGTCACATCAGTCTCCAACATCTGCAAGCTTTAGCCACTGGGAAAAGTTCTGCCACGAAGGGTGGGCTTAAGGAGAAATGCAAAACACCATCGGACACATACCTCAAAACAGGGCCCTCCCATTTTGCCACTGAGCTCTGTATCTATCAGCTGTTGCAGTATGCATAAACAAATAAGCCATCTAACATTATTTTGGGGAAGAGAAGTAATATAAGTAAATAAACACATGAGTAGGAGTAAATAATGCTAATATCAAATTAATAAAAATAGGTTTTAGAAACACATCAAAGCAAATCACATTTAATGTGAGAAATCCAAGAAGTCAACATATCCCCACAATGCCTGTGCTGGATACTACCAACTACCGTGAAAATGGGTAGTTCCCATTGCACAGATGGATCCACAGAGGCCCCATGGGGAGAAGGCAGCCATAAGTTCAATGGCTTAGTCAAGGAATTAAAGTTATTTAGTAGCGGAGAAATAAGCTTGACTTCTGGGTTCCAGAGATCAAAATTCTTGTACGTTAAGCCCAAACATTCTTTGAGAAGTTCAAGTGAAGAGCAACAAAAAGAGAGGTCATTTTCATTTCTTTATCCTGTACCCTATGTTGCCCCAGACCACTGCATGATCTTTCCTGGCACTAAATTGGTGGTTTGCAAGAGTTATTTCATTCAATTTCCTTTTTCAGAAAAAATTTGTATTCATTGATTCCTAGAGAGAGAGAAAGAGAGATTTGTTGTTCCACTTACTTATGCATTCACCTGTTGATTCTTGTATATGCCCTGACTGGAGATCGAACTCACAACCATGGCATATTGGGACAATGCTCTGACCAACTGAGCTACTTAGCCAGGGCCTTCATTCCATTTTCTGAACCATCCCTGAATTTAAAGCAGTGCACACAATTTTCAGATGAGGATATTGAGGATGAGAGAGGGACAGCGGCTTTCTGGAGGTGAAACAGTTTATAAATGTAGTCTGTACATTGGCCCAACTCCAAGACATCCAATTTTCCTTTGATGACACAGATATAAGGTACAATATTAGCATTTCCCATTTTGCCAATGAGGAAACCGAAGTTCATAGAAGGGAAGTGATTTTGTTCCACGTCACAGAACGTTTACGAGTCAGGAAAGGATTGTAAATGAGTCCAGGTCTGCACAGAGTGCTATTTTCACCACACCACACAACATCAGAACTGAGACAGGAAGGATCCGTGGGATCTGTGTATTATACAGGCAGGAGGAGGCAAGGTGACTGTCTCGCACTCTGAAAGGTCCACTGTGATCACACACACACACACACACACACACACAATCTGTTGCTACCGCATCACTGATGTCATCAGACCATGAGGAAAACATGTTTTGTTTTGTTTTCTTTTTCTGGAGAAACCTTTTCTCTGTTAAGAAGAAGCAACAGCTTCCCCAAGATCCATTTTTCATACAATTAATGTCAGGCCTCCCATGTTTCCTAATGAAATCTGACACTAACAGAGAAAAATGAATACATTAATATTGAGTTCATTAGTAAATAGATTATCCAAATGTTTAGGGTGAGTAGGGGAGGAAGGTGAAGGAAGAGGGAGAAAGGTGGAGAGAGACACATATACCCACTCAGCTGTTCTGTCAAGAGCCTCTCCAAGGACCACATGCTGATCAAATATTTATGGATTTTTAATGCACTGGTCTGTTAAGCCCGGAAATATTCTCTATGACCAAAAAATATTATTGTTTTTTAAAGAGAGAAGACCCCAACTGATGCTATGGCATTTTACTGAGATGCAGAGCCCAGAGAAGAATCTTTGTGCTTTGCTCCCTGGAGAGTAAGTATAAATGACTGTTCTCCTGAGACATCACACAAAGCACCCCTGCCCACACCCCTCCATGGCAAGAGAAAGTGACGCAGACAGGAGGGGAGGTACAGCCACAACCCCCCGTGGGCAGGAAGAGTGGCTGCAGAAGAAAAAGGGCCCGTACACCCTGCAAAAGTCTTCCTCACCCTCTAGAGAACCAGTTAATTGTCCCATGGTCACCAGTTTCTACCACACTAAGCCCCGTGTGGGGACTGAAGCCAAACATCAGCAGCAGAAGCACAGGGTCCCAGCCCAAAGAGCAGGAGTCGGGTTCTGCCCCTTCCTTGCTAGGTTACTTGGCTAGCTCTCCTCACGCCCTGTCCTTGTACACAGGAGACGTTAATGGTAGTCTTTGTCTGTCTCTCAGAATCACTGCCGCTATGGGCAAATGAGTTCACGGGCAGGGAGGTTTTTAATATAAACTGTAGATGGCCATAAGAGGCATTATGTTACTGTTTTTACAAGACATGCCCATCCCTTTATGTCTACGTGATGAGGTGGAAAGTGAAAGCAAGGTCCCGCTCAGCAGGCTATTATGTGTGACCTTGGGCAGCCAAGCAGCCATTACATGTGACCTTCATCCCTCTGGGCCTCAGACTGCCCATCTAGCAACATAGCCAGGCTGGACCACAGCTAGAAAACCCCTCAGGGCCTTTGCACAGCCTGGTACCTATGACAATCAGGAGGAGATTTCAGGAGGAGGCCTGGCATGATGATGCTGGCTTCTCTAGAGATCCAGGATTATCCTTGATTAAGGTCGGAGTGGAAAGAGAGGGGATCGGATGATCTCTGGGAACTACTACAGCTCTCACATTGTATGAGATGGAACATTTGTGTCTCTTAAAATCCTGAGCAAGGAAATCTCCTGTCATGCTCCAAGGAGAAAACAACTTAATAAAAGTAAGGACAGAAAGAAAGAAGGAAACAGCCCAGGTAGAAATGCGCCCCAGAGAGAGTCTATGTTCATGAATCAAATGGTTTCCTTTCTGGTCGCTGCATTTCTCTCTGTCATGGGCACTTTATTCACTGAGATACGAACGATCTGCCAAAACATTTTTACACACAGGAGACGGAGATACACAGACAGATGGTGAGAGAGAGGCAGGTGCAGCCTCCACACTGGAGGCAGAAATTTTCCTGTTCTTCAGGAGCAGGAGGTGAAGGAAACCAAAAAGAGGAAGAAAAAGAAAAAGACCATGCCACATACAGAGCATGGTCCTTGCACTCCAAACAGCAGTGGCATTTCCTTAAATAGCAGGATGAATTCTTTCACATGGGCCTTACTATATGCGCCTCTTGCCACCCCATCTATTAGAGAAAACAGAACTGCATGGAAAAGAAGGCATAGGGTGTATGGGAGGCTACAAAGCAGAAACCAAAAAATGCATTTTGTTCCCCAAATCTTCTCATGTGACTCACTAGCTCTATTGTGACAAAGTGAGAAGTCTCTGAGTTCATTTTATGTCTCAGCCATCCTCAAAGTAAAGGGAAATCTCACCTTGTTTCTGCAAAATATCGGCACACACTGTATGCCACAAACACTCAATTCCATTAGACATAATGGAACAAGATTGTCCCAGAGTTGTTTTCAATTGCTTGAGTGCATCCTTCATTTAGGGAAACAAGAATATATGAGCTATTTGACTCAAGCTGAAATGCGGACCCGAGTCTGCAGCGATAGCCATAGCTATTTCCTTTTTTATAATTTTTTAAATAAAAATTTTATTTATTTACAGAAAGAGTGAAAAGGAGGGAGAAAGTGAGTGAGAGAAACATCAATGTATGAAAGAAACATTGATTGGCTGCCTCCTGCACATGTCCCAACTGGGGACCAGCCAGCAACACAGTCAGGTGTCCATACCTGGAAACAAACCAGTGACCCTTTGCTTTGCAGGATGATGTTCAACCAACTGAACGAACCACTCTGGTCAGGGCACCATCGTTATTTTCTTACGCATGGCTAGGCAGAGACCTGGTCAATTATCACCTCTCCCATGGATGAGGAGATAATATTCTGCACCCCCATTTCCTGTCATATATTACAAAGCAGCACACAGCTATTCATTAACTGTTGTTAACAGAATGTAGGACCCTGAGTGGTCTACACCCACAAACTCATTTGCATTCTGTGACTGTGACCATGAGGTTCAGAGATGAAACAACATTTAAGATAAAGGGCCAGATGGACGGGAGTCTGAATCCCCCAATCTACCATGTCTAGCTGAGTGTTGGCCAGTCACTTAGCCCTGGCTACACTCAGTTTTAAAATGGAAAAAACATGGTACATGCTTGGTGGGATAATTCGAATTAATGTGGCAAGGATGGTGAAAATCCTGAGAGAAGTGACTAGAACCTTGGAAAGGCTAGTTATGGAGCTTCCCAAGGTAAGTCCCTCCAATGAACCAATCTCCCCTATGTGTCAGCTTAGAATTGGGGTTTCAGGGCCAGGAAGAGGAGTCAAGAGACCTTCATTTTATTTTATTTTTTAAAATTATGTTCATTGATTTTAGAGAGAGAAGAAGGAAGAGAGAGGGAGAGAGGAAGGGAGAGAGAGACAGAGAGAGAGAAAAATTGCCTCCCACACTTGCCCTGACCCGGGATGAAACCTGCAAACTTTTGGTGTACAGCGTGATGCTCCAAACAACTGAGCCGCCCAGTATTTTATTAAGAACCCCCACAAACATGGGAGCAAGGGAGAGGAGGGGAGGGGAGAAGGGGCCCAGGAAAAAGCAGTCCACGGAGATGCTGGATCCACGCCGGTGTCGATTCCGTGTGGAGAACGCTGCGGCAGCTCAGACGTCACCGTCCACCAGACCGGGGTCCATGAAGAAGTAATGACATACGGTTCTTTGCATGAAACTAATAACTTTAGAAAGGTTTTCCACAGCGGAGACTCACAGGCCTCTCACATTCAACCTGTGTCAGATTGAGAGTTCTCTCCAGCCGTCTTCCTTCTTTCAGAAATGGTCACTATACGCTTCCAGTTTCCAGAACAGAAACCATGAAGCCATCCTTGACTCATCCGACTCGTGAGCAAAGCCTGAGCCCATTTCTCACCTTCTCCATGCCACTCCCGCGGCCCAGGTCCTACGCATCCCCTTACGCATCCCCTGCCCGGACCACTGCTCTGGCCTCCTCCCCGTCTCCCTGCTTCCCGCCATGTCTCTCTTAGGTCTGTTTGCAGCACAGCTGCCGGAGGGAGCCTGTTCACATAAAAGTCAGGGGACATTATTTCTCCGTCCAAACCCTCCATTGTTCTCTTACTTCAGAGTCTAAGTCAAGGGCCTCACAATACACGAGGAAGTTTGAAAACGTCTTTCACACTTTCCTCTCTTCCCACATTTCCTGCCACTTTTCTGCTCTCCTACTCTGCTCCTTGACCGATCACGCCTGCCCCCACCTGAGGCGTCTGCTCTCCTGGCCCCAGGGCACGCACTATATTCTCTAGATACACATAAGCCTTTCCCTTTCACCTCTTGTAGGATTTTACTGAAATTCAGAATCTTGATTGAGGTAGTAATTTCACTGGTTGTAAAGAACAACTTTGTTTTCAATGAATTCTTAATAGATGTAGCTCAATGCAAAATTTGGCTTCTTTTTATCCTAATGACTTCTGCAAGATAGCTACTATTTATTCATTGAGTACATGGACACAGTCTGATGATTTCTTAACACTATCTGGAATGATAGTCAGTGCCTTTGTGATAATGCAATCCAAGGCATAAACTTACAAATCCCTCTTTGTAGTGAAGAATTCACATTAAATATGCTTCTCTGTAAACACAGTGATTGGAAATGGAGGGTTCAACCAGCTGATATGAAGCCTGATTAAGACCAGCTCTGCCCCAGTGATCCCTGGGATGCAGTATGCTCGTTATTACATCATCCCCTTCAACTGCTTCCCCATGGTCCTTGGGATGGAGGCCAGAATCTTTACCACGGCCCATAATCTGGACCCTGCATGCCTCTCAACCCCATCTGAGGCCCTGCTTCCTCTTTGCCCCCTGCCTTCCACACATTCTAGACTTCTTTAATGAACATGCCTTTCTTCCTCTTGTCTTATGACTTGTGCTCAGGGCAGTCCTTTAGCCTGGATGCTCTTACTTCCTCCTACAGGAATTGTGGTAACTCCTACACTTTAAGTCCCACAGCCACGGTCGCTTTCTTTAAGGACGTTTTCCCTGACTCCATTCAACAGGTAAAATACTTCATCTTCTCCTTATATACTCTTATAATAACATAGTCCTTTCCTTAAAAGAATCCATCATAGTTGTGACCTGACATGGATTAGTTTGATTCTTTATTTTTTATCTCATGAAACTGGACAAGTACAAAAAATCTGTACATGTTTGCTGTCCAAACCCCAGTATCCCACACAGTGCCACATCCATTTAACCCTTTGAGTGCCAACGTAGCTGTGAGCGATGCTGACAAATTTCCCCAAAAGTGCCAGCATCGCTCCCAGCGACTATCTTTTCAATGGGTATAAATGTAAATAATAATGTAATAACTCATATTTTATGTTTTTTTTCACTTTTTTTGTACCTCAGGTTATATGTCGATATAATTTTTTCTCATGTTGAACCAAATTTTGAATTATGCATGGCACTCAAAGGGTTAAGACACTCAGTAATTACTTATTACATAAGTAAATGGAAAAACAGGTATTAAAATAAATAAATAAACAAAAATCACAGTTTGGGTTTCTAACGGTCTCAGTCACCTCTTAACAGAATATCATCATCATCCCATATCCAGAGCTTTTTAGTCTTATTACTTCCAGGCTCCCAGTGTGATGGCATGCCCACAAAATACTAATAATGCATAATTCACATGTGATTTTCAGCTTTCAATGAGCTTTCACTTTCATTTCTACATTTCACTCAATTTACTGATAAAGAATCTGGAGCTCAAAATGCCACATAGTTAACAAGACACAAAGCTAAGGCTAAAATTTTACTTACACCAAAGCTCCCACAAATATAAAAAGGGGAAGATGAGGAACTGGAAATTGGGTACAATTCCAAAGGCCCAGGGGAACCATATCTACACATAGAGTCAGCTCTCCAACTTCAAACATAAACAAAGATTTAATTCATTAAAGGGATTATTTCATTAAAATTGAGTGAGATTGGGCCACATGCCTATCTTACCAGGGGATATATCTGGTATGAAAGTGTAAAAATTCAATCATTCCAATTCATGGCTTAGATACCAATCTTTACTAATTTCTTCTTTATGTATCTGTTTTGTGCTTATTCATTATACCGTGTAAGCACCAACTTAACATAGACTCTCCTATTTGCTATTTGTTTATAATGCAATTTAGCACATCATTTAGTGGCTCTCAATGTTTCCTGTGTATACATTTAGTCTCAAGACTAAAATAGGAATAGATAGGAGCTATGTCTTAGCACAACTCAGTGCCCTGTACTTAGGGTCTTAAGGACCATTTGAGCCAACCACCTCTTTTAACAGAATTCACTGGGCACTAGGAAATCTCAGAAGAGATGACTAAGAAGCTGAGCAGAGATTTTGAGAGCATTGAGTTAGAAAGACAAAAATTGGAGTACTGAGGACTCCAAGGATGGGAACCCTGGAGATTCCCCATGCTTTGTTTTGGGTACCGAAAAAAGAGCAATATACCATACATAAATAAATCTTTACAATGGCAAAGTCCTGCTTCAGATCATCCCATCTTCAAATTTAGGTTAAGGCTATCCAGGATTTCTAGAGGCTCTAGCATCCTGCTAGAAGGAAAAATATATCCTCTCTTGAGGAAGACCATCATAGATCTCACGTTACCTGACATCATTTTTCAAATACAGTTTCTGGAATTCTATAAGAAAACAACAAAGCAGAAGGAGAAATAATACAAAGGGACCATAAACAGAAAAACAAATACAGTGTAAACAAACTCACATGGGATGCAGATAATAAAGTCACGAGACACAGAATGTTTAATATGTTTAAAGAGGTAGTAGGCATAATTGAAAAGTTGGACAGGGATCTGGAAACTATTAAAAATAACTAAGCTGAAAAATATAATAATTGAAATAAAGAACCCCAAGGTTTTTTTTTCCCACTGATGTAATTTTTATTTATTTATTTATATTGTTGTTTCATTACAGTTGTCCCACGTTTTTCTCCATTGCTTCCCCCCACCCCACTCACCCCTTCTCCCACAGTCAGTCCCCACTCTGTTGTTCATGGGTCATTTATACATGTTCCTTGACTAGACACTTTCCCTTTTTACCCCCCTTCTCTCCCTCCCCCCTCCTCCCTTGTCACTGTTAGTCTGCTCCTTGTTTACATGTCTCTGGTATAATTTTGCTCATTTCTTTGTGTTGTTCATTAATTTCCTGTATTAGGTGAGATCATATGGTATTTTTCTTTCTTTGCCTGGCTTATTTCACTAAGCATAATTCTCCCCAGTTCCATCCTTGAGGTTGCAAATGGCAGGAGTTCCTTCTTTCTTTCAGCTACATAGTACTCCACTGTGTAAATGTACCACTTTTTGATCCACTCATCTACAGATGGGCACTTAGGCTGTTTCCAGCACTTGGCTATTGTTAATAGCACTGCTACGAAAATAAGTGTCCATAGGTTCATTTGAATTGGTGTTTCAGGATTCTTCGGGTATAATACTAGCAATGGAATTGCTGGTTCAAAAGGCAGTTCCATTTTTAGTTTTTTGAGGAAATTCCATATTGTTTTCCATAGTGGCCGCACCAGTCTGCATTCCCACCAACAGTGCAGTAGGGTTCCCTTTTCTCCACATCCTCGCCAGCACAAGTTGTTTTTTGATTTGTTGATGATGGCCAATCTGACAGGTGTAAAGTGGTATTTTATTGTGGCTTTTATTTGTATCTCTCTGATGGCTCGTGATGTTGAGCATTCTTTCATATGACTATGGGCCCTCTGTATGTCCTCTTTGGAGAAGTGTTTGTTCAGGTCCTTTGCCCATTTTTTAATTGGGTTGTCTGTCTTCTTGGTGATGAGTCGTATAAGTTCTTTATATATTTTGGAGATCAGTCCCTTGTCTGAGGTGTCATTGGCAAATATGTTTTCCCATATGGTTGGTTCCTTTTCATCTTGCTGATGTTTTCTTTTGCTGAGCAGAAACTCTTTAGTTTGATGTAGTCCCATTTGTTTATTCTTTCCTTTATTTCCCTTGCCTTAGGAGATATATGAATGAAAATATTGGTATGTGGGATATCTGAAATTTTCCTGCCTATGTTTTCCTCTAGGACTTTTATGGTGTCACGGCTTACATTTCAGTCTTTGATCCATCTTGAGTTTATTCTGGTGTGTGGTGTAATTTGGTGGTCTAGTTTCATTTTTTTGCATGGTTCTGTCCAGTTCTCCCAGCACCATTTGAAGAACAGGATCTTTTCACTCCATTTTATGTTCCTTCCCCCTTTGTCAAATATTAGTTGACCATATAGACCTGGGTTTATTTCTGGGTTCTCTATTCTGTTCCATTGATCTAAATGGCTGTTCTTATGCCAGTACCAGAGTCTTTCGATTACAGTGGCCTCGTACTATAGTTTGATATCAGGTATTGTGATTCCTCCTGTGTTCTTCTTCCTCAAGATTGCTGTGGCTATTCGGGGTCTTTTTTGGTTCCATATAAATTTTTGAAGTATTTGTTCTAGGTCTGTGAAATACGTCACTGATATTTTAATAGGGATTGCATTGAATCTATAAATTGCTTTGGGTAGTATGGACATCATAATGATGTTGAGTCTTCCCATCCATGAACATGGTATGTGCTTCCAATTATTTATATCTCCCTTAATTTATTTCTTCAGTTTCTGTAGTTTTCCAAGTACAGGTCTTTTACTTCCTTGGTTAGGTTTATTCCTAAGTACTTTGTTTTTCTTGTTGCTATAGAAAATTGGATTGTTTTTCTAGTTTCCATCTCTGAAACTTTATTGTTGGTGTACAGAAATGCCTTTGAATTTTGAATATTGACTTTGTACCCTGCTATTTGGCCAAATTCACTTATTTGGTTGAGTGGTTTTTTTGGTGGCGTCTATAGGGTTTTCTATGTACACTATATTGTCATCTGCAAATAATGACAGTATTACTTGCTCTTTTCCAATTTGGATGCCTTCTATCTCTTCTTCTTCTCTGATTGCTGTGGCTAGAACTCCCAAGACTATGTTGAATAGGAGTGGCAAGAATGGACATGCTTGCCTTGTTCCTGACCTCAGGGGGAATGCTCTCTCTTTTTGCCCATTGAGTATGATGTTGGCTTCAGCTTTCTCATATATGGCCTTTATTATGCTGAGGTATGCCTGTTCTCTTCTCATTTTGCTGAGTGTTTTCATCATAAATGGGTGTTGTATTTTATCAAATGTTTTATCCACATCTATTGATATGATCATGTGATTTTTGTCTTTCATTTTGTTTATGTGGTGTATTAGATTTATTGATTTGCAGATATTAAGCCATCCTTGCATCCCTGGGATGAATCCCACTTGATCATGCTGTATGATCTTTTCAGTGTGTTGCTGGATATGGTTTGCCAATATTTTGTTGAGGATTTTAGCATATATGTTCATTAGCAATATTGGCCTGTAGTTTTCTTTCTTTGTTGTGTCTAGACCTGGTTTTGAAATTAGGGTAATACTGGCTTCATAAAAAGTTTGGGAGTCTTTCCTCTTCTTGGATTTTTTGGAATAAGTTGAGAAGGTAGGTGTTAGTTCTTCCCTAAATGTTTTGTAAAATTCACCTGTGAAGCCATCCGGTCCACTATCCAGGGCTTTTGTGTGCCGAGAGGTTTTTGATTACTGCTTCAATTTCACTCTTTGTTATTGGTCTGTTCAGGCTTTCTGCTTCTTCTTGATTCAGTTTCGGAAGATTATATGTTTCCAGAAATTTGTCCATTTCATCTAGGTTGTCAAGTTTCTTGCCATACAGTTGTTTGTAGTAACTTCTTACAATCGTTTATATTTCTGTGGTATCGGTTGTGATTTCTCCTCTTTCATTTCTGATTTTGTTGATTTGGGTCCTCTCTCTTTTTTTCTTGATGAGACTGACTAAAGGCTTGTCGATTTTGTTTATCCTTTCTAAGTATCAGCTCCTTCTTTTGTTGGTCTTTTGAATTGTTTGTTTAGTCTCTATGTCATTTAATTCTGCTCTGATCTTGATGATTTTCTTCCTTCTACTCGCTCTGGGCTTTGTTTGTTGTTGTTGTTCTAGTTCTTGTAGCTATAGGGTTAGATTTTTTTATTTGAGATTCTTCTATCCTTTTTAGGTATGCCTGTATTGCTATGAACTTTCCTCTCAAGACTGCTTTTGCTGTATCCCATAGTTTTGGACTGTTGTGTGTTCTTTATCATTTGTTTCCAGAAACTTTTTGATTTCTTCCCTGATGTCATTGTTAACCCATTCATGATTATATATCATGTTATTTATTCTCCACGAGTTTGAATGTCTTTGAGTTTTTACCTTGGGGTTGATTTCTAGTTTCAAGGCATTGTGATCTGAGAAGATGCTTGATATAATTTCAATTTTCTTGAATTTGTTGAGGCTTGTTTTCTGTCCTACCATGTGGTCTATCTTTGAAAATGTTCCATGTACACTTGAACAGAAAGCATGTTTTGCTTCTTTGGGGTGAAAAGTTCTATATACATCAAGTAAGTCCATTTGATCTATAGTGCTGTTCAATGCCTCAATATTCTTGGTGTTTCTTTGCTTCAAAGATCAGTCCATTGTTGACAATGGGGTGTTAAAGTCCCCTACTATGAGTGTGTTGCTGTTGATATCCTTTTTGTAGTCTTCCAATACTTTCCTTATATATTTGGGTGCTCCTATGTTGGGTGAGTATATGTTTACCAGGATTATATCTTCTTGATGAATTTTTCCCTTAAGTATTATGACATGTCCTTCTTTGTCTCTTTATATGGCCTTTGCTGTGAAATCTGTTTTGTCTGATATAAGTACTGCCACGCCAGTTTTTTTTATTTTTAATGTCCATTTGCTTGAAATATTTTTTTTCCATCTCTTCACTTTTAGTCTGTGTAGATCTTTTGCTCTCAGGTGGGTCTCTTGTAGACAGCATATATGTGGGTCATGCTTTCTAATCCATTCAGCTACCCTACATGTTTTAATTGGTGCATTTAATCCATTTATTTTTAAGGTTATTATTGATAGGTACTTATTCATTGTCATTTTTCCCCTTTGTACCTGTGTTCCTCACTGTCTCTCTGTTTCCTCATCTTCTTAAAGCAGACCCTTAGCACCTCTTGCAATGCTGGTTTGGTGATGTATTCTTTTATCCTTCTTTTGTCTGGGAAACTCCTTATTTCACCTTCCATTTTGAATGAGAGCCTTGCTAGGTAGAGTAATCTTGGTTGTAGGTGTTTGTTTTTCATTGCTTGGAATATTTTTAGCCATTCCCTTCTGGCTTGTAGTGTTTCTGTTGAGAAAACTTGTGATAGCCTTATTGGAGCTTCCTTGTATGTTATTAGCTGTTTCTCTCTTGCTGCTTTTAGGATTCTCTCTCTGTATTTGAGTTTTGCCATTTTAATTATGATGTGTCTTGGAGTGGGTCTGTTTGGATTCATCTTCATTTGGGACCCTCTGTGCTTCCTGGACTTGCATGATATTTTTCTCTCATAAAGTTAGGGAAGTTTTCTGTAATTACTTTTTCAAACAGATTTTCTATCCCTTGATCCTCTTCTTCTCCTGGTATTCCTATGATATTGATATTATTATGTTTCATGTTGTCCTGCAGCTCTATTAAAACCTCTTCATTCTCTTTCAGTCTTTTTTTGTTTTGTTGCACTGTCTGGGTATATTTTTCTATGTTGTCCTCCAACTCCTTGATCTGATTTTCTGCTTCCTCTAGTCTGCTTTTAATTCCTTCTACTGTTTTCTTCAATTCAGAAATTGTATTCTTCATTTCCTCCTGGCTCATATTGATAACTTCTATGTCCTTTTTAATGCTGGAATAATTCTCGGTAGGTTCTTTATAGTTTCCCTGTAGTTCTTTGGAGTTTTCTTTGAGCTCGTTGAGTTCATTGAGCTTCCCATATTTTGAATTCCGTGTCTGATAGTTTTCTTTCTTCTATTTCATTTAGCATTCTTTCTGGGGATTCCTCCTTTTCTTTCAATGGGGGGTTGTTTCTCTGTCTCCCCATTTTTGTAACTCTTCTTGTTTGTTTCTGCTTCTTAGATTGATCTGAACTTCCTGGATCTACCCTTGGTAGCATCAGATCATGTATCAGTCTGGGCCTGGGCAGTCAGTTGGAGACTACCAGAGATCTACTACTTTTGCCTGTCTCCTTTAGTTGTTATTCTATTCAATCTGTGATCAGTTCTCAGGTTTAAGCACTGAGGTGGGGCAGATTAATTCCTGTGGGTGGGGCTATTGCTTCCCTTCAGGTTGATGCCACTCAGAGGGGAATGGTCTGCCTGCAGTGTGGGGAATGAGTCAGCACCGGGACCTGGTTGGCTGCTCCTTCAGTTTTCTCCTCAAAGCCACTGCCCCAAACTCTCCTTGAGCATTTCCAGTCCTCTTTGCCCTCCCTCTGCTTGAGCCCAGGGTATGTGGGTGCCAATATATTTTTGTATGTGATCCCTTTAAGAGCTCTTGGTCTCTAGCTGTTTCTTTTTGGCCAGCAGGACGGGGGGTTGGGGGGGCGGGGACCCTGAGGCTTTTCACTTTTAAAAGCTGGATCCTATCTTAATTTCTGTTCTGTTGCTGTAGGTTGGGAAGCCCAGCTGGGGGTTTAGACCCTGCACTTCTCAGGGGGAACCCCGGGCTGCTGAGCTGTTTCTCAGTCCCTTCAGCTGCCACCTGTGGGAGCCCAGCCAACCTTTTTGCATCTCCACACTTCCTACCAGCCACATTGTGATGAAGCAGCCTTTTCTGTCTGTCTGTGGTTATAAGGCTTCTCTCCAGCTAGTGTTCAGTTGGTTATTCCAGATGATTTATCCACAATTAATTTTTAATTCCATACTGGTCCTGGGAGGACGTTAGTGTAGCTTCTACTTACTCCTCTGCCATCTTGTATCTGTTTTTAAATTCTACAGATTCAAAGTGAATTCTCCAGGGCCGCTGTCACTCTGCTCATCTGTCCCTTTTGTTGGAACTATACTCAGCTCTTACCTCAAGTTCACTGTTACACAGCCTACTCATCTTTAAGAATCGGTTTCAAATAACTCATCCAAGCATCTTTCTCGGATCACCCCAGTGCCTGAAGTTGCTCCTCCCTCGCAGAGACGCACAGAAATTACTAGCTGAACTGTCATGATGTCATTGAAAAGTGGTAACAACAGATAATGTTTGTGCAGCACTAACTAAGGCTCAGGCATCGTTCTTTACTTGAACATCGCTGCATTTTCACACACACCCTTTGAACTACATCCTGTTATTTTAACCTCTTGTTTATAGATGGGAATACAGAGATTTGGAAAAGTTGAGTAAGTTGCCCAAGATCGCATAGCTAGCAAGGGGCGGAGAGAGCACATATGGTTCCAGGATCCTCACTCTCAACAGCCTATACTGTTTACAGTCCTGTTCACTGCCTTCCTCATAAGCCCATTCTCTCCAGCATTAGCTAGTTCTAGACCACCTTTATCCTTTCTCTTAGAATGTGCCTGTCTTTAAGGCTGAGCTAGTGCTTTCTGCCTTTTTGTACCGCTGCCATGCCTGGCCCTGGTCCCATGAATGAATGAATGAGTGAGTGAAGAATAAATAAAGAAAATTAAGAAAGAAGAGATCAAAGGAGGCAGCAAGGACAGGAGAAAGTAGAAACAGGAGAGAGGAGGGAAGGAGAAAAGATGAATGTCTGGAACAACTCAGAAAATATCACCCAGCGTGTCTTCCCCTTAAATGTTACTCCAAAAAATCCGGAAGCAGGGAAAGCAACTCCCAGAGTGGCTGCATCAGTTCTAGTAGAGACAAAAACAGAGGAAGGGAGCGAGGAAATGAGGGAGAGATGAGGGAAGAGGGAGGGACAGATGGACAGAGAGAGGGAGAAAGAAGAAAGAGACCTTCAGCATAGCATGACTGATAAAAGCAGCCAGCAAAACTTCACAACCACCCACACAGACATGCAAAGGAAAAATCCATCCCCCAAAGCAATGTAACAGGAGAAAATTAAACCCTCCACCATGGTCCTGCTAATAAGACTTCAGAGCCCTCCACATATTGAAATGAATCCTGCAGGCAGGTCGGGAGTAGAACGCCCTGCATCAGGGCTGATGAAAACATATGCGGTGCAGAGCGACTCGAAGCCATAACAAGCTGAGGACCCCAGAGACCCTCCCCTCCCCAGCTCCACTCATCCCCAGGCCCTCGGGAATCCCAAGCAGGAAAGGGCTGCGTTCCCTCTCAGTACTACAAACATTTGGGGAAGATGTCTAGGTTCTGGAAGGCAGCAGCATCCAGGGGTGGCGGTGTTAATTTGTATGGACACACACAACCCATGTTCTGCTCACACGCGTCACAGAGCAACCCGGAATCAAAGACAGCCTATATCCCTGCCTAGGAAGCTATGTTGCCTTTCTGCAATCCCCCCACCCAAGCTCCTTGATGATTTATTTTGTTTTCCTGTCTTCATCCCTGAGCCTCAAGCTAAGGAAAGAGGAAAGAATAAACATGGGTTTCAACTCTAGACCTAAGAGTAATGAGAAGGGTGCGGCAGGAGTGCAGGGAAGGGAGGCAGCCCGATGGAGGCATTGTGTGCAATACTAATGCGAGCACGGCCCTCCCGCCGCTCATTCTTCCTACGCGTCCAATGTATTTTTCATCCAAACATAACTTAGTTGTGCTTTTTGTTTGTTTTTCCTCCAGAATGTGGACAATGCCACTGACACAGGCACCTGCATGAGAGCGGGGGACGTGTTTTCCTCCCTAGGCCAGCGACAGATTGTAGCGACGTGAAGAGACCCAGGATCCTGAAACACCGAGGGTTACTTTACGCTTGAGGGTCCATCAGAATAAATGAGGCCACCCCAGCGTTTCTTCTCGGATCTGTGTTTCCTGCAGCAACTGACTGCCTAGAGCCAAGCCTGTAGCCTATGGATTCCACAGCCTGAAAAGCTTGTTCTTGATGGTTACTCTTGGTTTTTTGTTTGTTTTTATTATTTTTTACATTCATTCTTTTATTCATGCAAACAATATATGTTGAGTACCGAATACGTGTCAAACAGGCACTAGGTTCTGGATGTTCAGTGGGAAATAAACAGACAACATCCTTACCGTTATGGATTTAAAACACAGAGGAGGGTGAGGGAAACAAATATGAATCAAAACCACAGCTGCTTTTTGAGAGCTCTCCATGTACCTTGCAACATCTGTAGATGATAGATGAGGAAACTGTGACTATGAACTTGCCTGAGGTCACACAGATGGGAAGTGACAGAGCTAGGTTTTCAAACCTAGGCAGTCTGTCCTTAGCCCACAGTTAAAACAAAGCAAAAATAAATACATAGTTACAACTGGTGGTAAGAGTAATAGAGGAAATAAACAAGATGCAGTGAGAGAATAACTAAGGTTGGGGTTCCTTTGGATACTGTGGTCAGGGAGGGCTCCTCTGAAGAGGTGACATTTAAACTGGAAGAGGTGGCAGATCAAAAGAAGGCAGCCATGTGAAAAGCAAGAGGAAAGATTGTTTCAAGATAACATGCATACCCCCTTAGTTAACGCTCTTAACTTCATTCTTTCTTCCACACCAACCTTTTATTCCCATTCCCTCCATCATAGCATCCACAATTCTGTAATTTTCGCTCTCTTCTCTTTTACCTTCATGCTCCTATTTCCTCTGTGGATTTCAGGGTCATTATGAAATCTGCCCAAAGCTGCATGGCCCACAGGTATTATAGTCAAAACTTAACTCTCGTGTACTAATTCTTTGTCCAGTACAGCAAACTATTCCACTAGAGTTTCGCTGACTTTTGAAAAGATTTGCAGATATCAAATCAAGGTAAAGCATAGGAAATAGAAAATAGAGTATGACCAATATAGCAGTTCTTAGTTTCTCAAGTAGAACTCAGATATGTACCTCCTACTAAGCTTTGAACTTGACCACTTATTTAGAGTCTTTGTCTAACCAACCAACTCCTAAATGCTCCCCTACAGTCATTCTCTAGAATTATAGTATCTTAATGCAGTAAGGGTTGCCTAATTCCTTCATTTTGTAAACATAGACACTGACCAAGCCAAGAACAGAAGTTAGGTTTACCGATACATCATTAAGCAGAAATAGCAATTAAGTATGGAAGAAAAACCACTCTACCATCTTATATGAGAGAGTAAGGGAAGTGACCTAGATTTTCTCTGCCACCTTCTTCTTCTACCAGTGGTGTAAATGAATCTGCCCAGAGCCATCTCTGTTTTCTGAAGGTGATGTACATAGTTCCTGGGTATGGAAATCACACAGGCTTGGGCTCAAATCCTAAAACCGCCCACCTAGACCAATTTACCTAATTTCTGAGCTTAACTTCCATTATCTGTAAAATGAGGACACTAACACCTATATGTTTAAGTTTGTTATGAGGAGTCCATAGGAATACATGTGAACGAGTGGATATAATGCTGACAAATAATCTGTGCTCAATACATGCATAATCCCATTGGCTCTTGGGGAAAATGAAAGCCAAGGTAACTGACCAGAGTCAGAGATGCAGCTAATTATCATTAAATTGGTCAGAACTTACTAGTCTGCCACCAACCTCCAACCTGAAGGGCATCTTGCTGCTTCAGTGGTGGGTGTTACCTGAGGCGGAATGACCTGGTATATCTATCTATCTATCTATTTATTTATTTATTTATTGGTTTTTCAATTACAGTTGTCCTGACCTGGTATATCTGGTGCCCATGGACATCCAAGGAGAGGGCTTTGGAGTGGAAAACGAGAAAATATAACGGAGGTGAGGTCAAGGAGGAGAGACACATGCAACATTTCTCCACACTCATTAAAGGGCTGACAGTGGCATTCTCTATAATGACAAAGAGGCTTCATGGAGAGATGTGTTTGTTGGGTGCGACACTTTAGAAATTACTCAATAACCACATTATATTGAGGGCTCCCACATAAATAGCTCAACGCAGATGCACTTCCCAGTTCAGCATCTCGTTCGCTCTCACCAACACCCCGAGAGACTGTCCCCGTGATTCGAGAGTCAGCTCTGCACCGTGCGTACTCTATGCGGGGCACCCCTCACATTCTCACAACAACCCGGCGTGCACAGCCTGTCGCCAGTCCCACTGTACAAAGGAGAAAATCATGGTTCAGAGAGGTTAACAATGTGTTCGGAATCATACAACCAGTTAGTAAGGTCTCCTGCTTCATCTAACGCAATTCCCTTTTTCCATTATACTCAATACTCAACTCCCTGTCCTTTATACACAAATACATATGTGTCTCTAGAAACAAGAAACAGGTCACAAATAAAAAGGGAGAGGATAGTGGCTGTAACCACACAAAGACAGAAGGAGGCTCTGGAGAGCAGAGAAGGTGTGACTTGCTAAAAGGGAACAAAAGGTGCGCCCGACCTCACACCTCTGGAGCAAAGCCCTCAGCACCAGATGGCAAGGGTGCATGTGCGAAAGGGCAGCAAAGGCCCAGGGACCGAGGTGTTACACGTCCAGCTTCCTGAAGACGACGATGGTACACTAATTTAGATTCCAAAGCCCTGTCATGCTGCTTAGCTGGAATCCGAAGGAAACACAAAATAAATTTTTAAAAAAGGAAAAAAAAAAAGAAAAGAAAATCAGAGACCGTATTACCAGATCAGAAGAGTGCAGTTAGCTTGTTTATACTGTCATCATGTTTAATGTTCTCAACCAACACAACACTAAGCTTAAAGTCAGAGAGGAGTGTAATCCATTTGTAAGTAAGTAAGTAGGTCATCGGGGAGGCCTGCTCAGCCTGGGCCTAAAGCTCAGGTTAACCCACCTGCCAGGGTGGGGAGGATAAAGCAACTTGGCCAAGGGCAAAATGAAGCAGGGATTCAAGGCAGTTTTCCAGGTACCGTGACCTAAAATTTACTACTCTAACTAAAGAAGCCAGACAAGTGAGGACAAAAACAAAATTTTGGCTGTATCTCCTTTATAACACTACAGATTGTTACTTCAATTTGCCACTCTGAGTTTGTATAGACATGATCCAGGAGGTGCTGGGCAGTGTCAGTAGCAGGCATTTTTCTGAAAATGTATTCCAAGAAACCCTGTATTCATAAGTCATTAATAGGAAAGAGGATATTCTATGATCAAATAAATTTAAGAAATGTTCAAATAAGCAAAGAAAAATGGGTCTATTGACTATAAAGCTGCTCAGAATCTAGTTGCTTAAAATGCAGATTTACAGTATGAATCTCTAAGGTGCCTGTATCTGTGTTTGTTTGGGTTTGGACAGCCATTTTTCCAATCTTATTCCGGGCCAGAGCTTGAAAAGTTCTGATTTAGATTGTTCCAGGTCTACTCTACTGTGGAGAAAGAAAGAGAGGCAAGGAAAGACATCTCTGCTGTTATTTAACAGGTGCCCAACACTGTGTAAAGCCAAGGGCTCCATTGCTATGATATTAGGTTGGAGTATCTCATTAATAACTGATCTCCTAATTCATGTTTTATGATCTTGTTAGCATACAGAAGTATTTGCCTTTGCCCAAAAAGAAAGTCAGTGTAGCATCTAATTGTGTGTCTCCCCTCCCTCTGACCCATTAACTTAGAAAAGAAGAATCACTGGAAAAGGTGGACGAAAGTCAGAACAATTGAGTTGTCTCTTTATCGATTTATCGAGTGGCAACTGGTGCCATAGGAGAGCTAGGCGGGGCGGTGAAGCATGCCAGGAAGCCCATTGATCACTAGGCGCCCAGGTCAAAAAGGATTTTATCTTCTGTCCTCAAACCTGAATGGTAAGCTCCAATGCAGATCAGACTGAAGCCAGAGGGAAAAATAACAATTTCGCACTGGAGAAACCCGGGAGACCTTAACCAAGTGATCGGGGCTAGCATTGGGTAGGTATCATACACTCTCCAATATGATTCTTGACATGGGCCCTTCACCTCCGCAGCATGTTACCCCAAATCCCAGAGAGCCTCTGTTTAATGATGAGAAAACGATACCCAAACCCAAGCTGAGAAGCATTCTATATATAAAACACTTTACCAGTGCTTTTCACAACTGTTAATATCATTAAAACAAACAAACAAAAACAAGGAAGAATTAGAATGGAAAGAAGGAAGAAAGAAGGAAGAGAGGGAGGGAGGGAAGGAGGGGAAAAAGGAAGGAAGGAAGGAAGGAAGGAAGGAAGGAAGGAAGGAAGGAAGGAAGGGAGGAAGGAAGGAAGGAAGGAAAGAAGGAAGGAAGAAAGGAAAGAAACTGTCACATACTGGAGGAAACCAAGGAAACATAATGACTGAAAGCAACATGGATTGGGTGCTGGGACAATAAAAGGACACTGGTGGAAATTGAGTGGAACCTGAATAAAGCCTATAGTTTAGTTAATAGCAATGCACAAATGTCAATTGCTTAGTTTTGACAAATGCACCATGGTAATGTAAGGTGTAACATCAGGGGAAGCTGGTTATATAGGAAGTGTCTGTACTATCTGTGCCAACTATCTAGAGATCTAAAACTATTCCAAAATAGAAAAGTCTAAGAAAAAAGGAAAGACACAGTGCTTAGGAAGGGTTTTGAGAGATTACTTACTGCTATGAAGCAGTTTGGGGGAGAGGAAAATAAACCTCAGAGAGGGATGTTGTGGTCAGAGGGAAACAAGCACAGAGGACAGAGGACGATATGTTCAGGACCCTTCGCATCCTTCCTGCGGTGGGAGAGCACCCTGGGTGGGTGGGACTGGCGCTGGGAAACACAGACAACCACAGGACTTTTCTAGAAGGTGAGTGAGTCAACGAAGACTTTAGAGCAGAGAAAGACTGTCAGATATGACCAAAATGGCTTACAAGGCAGATGAGCTGGGACCGACAAGAAGCAAGTCACGTTTAGTGCTGAAAAAGCCAAATGGGGAAAAGAGCCGTAAATTCACAAGGAAGCCTCTGGGCGGCCCTGCGTTGCCATGACCTCTCTGCAGAGTGGCAGCAGGAGCAAGGGGAGCTGCTTCTCATGCCACTGACCTGAAAGCATGAAAGTCCTAAAGGAGGAAGCCTGCTTGCTCATCTTGCACACCCAATGTCTCCACTGCTACTCAGAGAACTTAGAAAAATATCTGGGCTACTAGGTACAAGTAAGAAATGGAGTCGCAAAAACCTAAGATCGATCCATGGTGGCAAATCTATCACCAGATATAAAGAAGTAGTAGAATTTGAAGGAATGGGTCATGGCCATCCTAGCTCAGAAACCTTACCCAGTGTCTTCAGAATAGTCCAAACACTTAAACCTGGTACTCAAGGTGATAAACTACCTTGATATCTCACATCCCTCCTTAGTGAACTTTACCAAAGACATTCCACATCTCCGCCTTATAAAAAAAAAAAAAAAAAAAACCATGAATATCCAATTCCTGTGCTTTTGTGTTACCTTGACTTAAGCCCAAATTCTTCACTATTATTGAGTACCTCATGCACATGGCCACTGCCTCCATGAAGGATTCCAGGACTACACAAGCAATATGAACCATTCCTCCCTTCGATTTTCTAGAGTTCAGCTTTCTCATGCACCTTTACTTAGGACTTCCTTCATTTTTACTATGTTTCTGGTTCACTGGGAGCATGCATGTCTCCCTGCAGGCAGGGACCATACCTTCTCAGTCTCTCTGTTTCCATTACACCTAGCAGCACAGGTGTTCAGGCAAATAGTGTTGACTGGCTGTCTAATGCTCATTCTCTACCCACATCTTCCTTATCTAACGCTCCCTCTAAAGAATGAAAAAGCTCACTTCCCCAGATTCCGCTGCACACAGAGGTGACCAAGTGACTCACTGTTGTCTCATGAGGCATAAAGCAAAATCTTCGAGGCTACTTCTGGAAAAGACTTTGTCTAATAAAGGAAAAAAGCTCCGAAGGAGGGTTCTGTTTTCTGCTAGCCCGCGCCCCTCTTCATCCCTGCTTTAGATGCTGTAGTAGTTCATGACTCCTGAGGTGCTACAGCTACCTTGGAACCTCAAGGAGAAGGCCAAGACAACCAGAGAGATGCCAACCCTGGGCGGTGACATCTTGAGCTGAAAGGTCATCTACCACAGACTTTTTGTCACATGAAATAATGAAATCTCTTCATTGTCTAGGCCCCTAAGATACGGGTAAAAGTATCTGAAGTAAGACACTGCTTAATATCTTTTTAATTGAATCGAATGTAAGAATTTCCTATCATTTGAGTCCATTTGAAGAAGAACCCTGGACTTCTCCATGTACCTCCATCAGAGAGCAACAGTCGCTTGGAACTCAGCGTCTATGCCTCCAGCACTGGGCTGGAGAGAACACAGGGTCTGACCCTAGAAAACTATTACTCTCCCATGTGATTTTCTAATCTGGTCCAAGACACGTTCTTCAAGGCCAAGTCATAATCTCCTTATGACTTCATTTACCTTTAAATGTCAAGTGCTGGTTTTCACCACACTTCCCCTGAGAGGAATGATTAGTTTAATGAGGAACATGGGTCACCATCTGCATCCCAGGACTCATGACACTTGAGAGGTATTATCTCCGCCAACCTGAAACCTCCTATACATTAAACATGCGGAGGTCAAATTAAATATTCTCCTCACATTCTACAGCCCAGGAATCAGAGCTGAGCTAATGGGCCCTGAGAGAATCAACACCTGGCAAACAGTTACTGAGCTTCTAATACATGGGGTCCAGGCACCAAGGGGGCGATAGAGCAGGGCTGGCTGAAAAGGCGGAGGAAAATTAACAACTGTGAACTGGAAACTTTATCTCAATGGCTTTATGTTTGGTGTGTCTTCTAATCCTTACAATAACCCTAGGATTTAAAGAGTAATATACCCCTTTCATTGACAGGAAGCTTGGAAAAATTACAGTAAGTAATAGACTATTCAAAATTACATCACTAAGCCAAAAGGTAGAAATGATTCAAACGTCCATCAACAGGTGAATGAGACAACAAAATTGTGGCATATCCATACAGAGGAATATCATTCAGCCATAAAAAAAAAAGAGTAAGCTCACATCCATAATACAACATGGATGAAGGTGAAGACATTATGCGGTACACCAAAAGATAGTAAATGCTAGTACTTATGTGAAAATATCTAGAACAGGCACATTCACAGAGACAGAAAGCAGACTGATAATACCAGGGGTTGGTGTGTGTGAATGAAACCGGCAGTTATTGCTGGGGTGAGGAAGAAGTTCTGGAACAACATAGTGGTAATGGTTGTCCAACATTGTGAACGTAATTAATACTGCCGAATTTCACACTGAAAACCAGTTAAAGTGGCAAAGGCTATGGATATGTGACTACCACCACCACAACAAAATCACATCACTAATAAATATTTTGACAACAACTTAAAATCTGTCTGACTCCAAAGTCTGTAATCTTTCTAGCAAGCCATAAAGAGGTCCTCAAAGAGTTAGTTCGATGCCGGCCAACAGAGAATTCTGCTGTGACGGAAATGTTCCACACCTGCCTGGCCCAGGATGGTGGCCACGAACCACACATGGCGACTGAGCACTTGCAGTGTAGCTAATGTGCCTGAGCAACTAAAAATTTAATTTAATTTAGTTAATTTATATTTAAATAAAGGTCGCTTGTTGGATAGCACATCTCAAGCGAAGCTCAGATGCCTAAGGAGACAAAATGAGGACAACCTGGCAGCTGCAAAGATAAAAAAAAAAATGTGGACCCAAAGCTCCAGAGATTCCCAGCCCAGCCGTGAATCTGTCTCATTTGTTCCCTTTCACCTCTACTTCTAATCCATCCATCAGGAAGAGTCGCCTTGATAACAGCAGATCTGATCATGTCATCTGCTTTACGAAAATGCCACTAAGTAGGAACCTTAAATGCACACACTAAGTGAAAGAAGCCAATCTGAAAAGGCTACCTAATAGATTGTTCTGATTATGTGACATTCTGAAAAAGGCAAAACTACAGAGACAGGAGAAAGATCAGTGGTTGGCCCAGGGTCAGGGGGAAGGAAGGGACAAACAAGAGAAACACAGAGGATTTTTAGGGCAGTGAAACTATTCTGTATGAATAACAATGGCGGGTATGTCATTACCTAGTTGTCAAAGCCCACAGAGTGTACAACACCAAGAGTGAATTCTAATATAAATTATGGACTTGGGGTGATAACAATGTGTCTGTGTGGGTTCCTCTGATGTGGGATGTTCATAGCAGGGAAGCCTGGGGGTAGGGAGCAGGCATTACAGGGAAACTCCCTGTACTTTTTACTATGAACTTAAAAATGGCCTAAAGAAGTCAATTAAAAAAACAGTCAGTTTAACTGGTAAAACCCCATTAAAGCTCAGCATCCCATGAAACTCCTCATCTGGGTCTTGCCTCTTCCCCAGTCCCCTTTCTCACAGCCCTGTTCCCCCATTCAAGCCATGTATGTGCCAGCTTCCTAAACGCACAGGCAGTTTCTCACCGCAGACCTAGCACGAGCTACCCTCTCTGAGCTGGGAGCTCACCACCTTTCTACTAGAGCTGCTCGGCAGACTCCCTCCTAGTTTTCAAAACCAGAACTCCCTTTTTGAATACTGCCTTAGAGCCAAAAATAAAAAAAAAAACAAAAACAAACAAACAAACCAAAAAAATAACCCGGAAATAACAACTCCCTCCTTTGAGAATGCCCCTGCAGTGAATAAATATTCACTTGGTTTGTTAGTGACCTCTCTCCTAACGATCTCTGGGTTGCTCCAGGGTAGGTCTTACTCCTCTCCACCAGAACCTTTCATGATCTGGCCCCCATAATCTCTACAGGTCCCCATCACTCTTCCTCCTCTCTAGCCACACTGGCCTTCTCACCATCCTGGGGAGCACACAGCTCCTCCCGGCTGCCAGTCTTCAAGCCTCTGCTCCCCTGCCGGAGCCCACACCCCAACTAAGACAAACTCCTCCTTCAGCTCCAACTCCAACTCTCGCCTATGGAAGGCTTCTTTGATATGGCAGAGTAAAATAAATGTCAAGTTCTAAGTTCTCAAAATACGCGATGCTTTTCCCTTCAAGGCATTTTTTTTTTTAAGTGTGTCTAAATAATTATTTATGAAAGTATTTGTTTAATTTCTTATCTCCTCCTTTAGATTTTAAGCTCCCTGTTCTATACTTTCCCCTCACAATTCTATCTATGGTTCCTTTCATATCTAAAGTTTCCAAAACTTTAAATCTAAAGTTTTAATAATTATTTGTAAAGGAACAGTATTCCTTTTATCTCCAGAGACTAGGACAGTTCCTGACAAAGAATGCAAGATCAACAAATTCAATATTTCTTGAATGAATGAATTCATGAATGAATGAGAAATTCAGGTATCCTTGCACAAACGAAGTGCTTCACCTCTTCATGGCAGAAACTATTTTGCACCATACACAGAGTTTCGGGCTGAAGATGCTGTTGCAAGTGTATACAAAAATGCACTTCTGAGTACGATGACAACAGTTCATTTACCAATTATTTTTCAAGCGTGCTTTCTTACCTTACTTGTCAGCCATGTTACATGTTGAGTAATACAAACCCCTGTAAGGACAATGGGGTTTAGAGAGAGAACCTGGACCGCCACATGGAACATAATGAACAAGGGGCCGACCAGCTGCCAGGCTGCCTGGCTCCGGGGAAAGGCACAGGGTGAAAGCTGCCAAACAAGACGTCCCCATTCTTGAGGACCAGAGTGGATGGGAAGAGAGAGAATGGACCCTGATTACAATCTGAGGGGTTTTTTTGCGCTGAAAGAGAGTTGATTGGATCGTGCTGTGATGCCAGGGTCTGTGGGCAATCACACTTCCTCTGGCTACCTCTGAGTTGCTGAAATTAGAAACTGGGGGCAGAGGCTGGCCCGCTGCTGGGGGACAGGATGCAGGACACAGGAGCAGCTCAGCATCAGGCTGCAGCTAACACTGTAGATGACACACTTGTCTGTTCACAGCACTGCTGATAAAAAATGCTCCCCCAAAGAAGCCAGCAAAGGATGCAACTCGCCCCGGGGGCCAGGGACAGAGGGGTAAGGGGAATAACCCTTAATAACTGCAGACTGCGCAGATGCTTACAAAGTGTTATAACTTATATTCTCACTAGAGCCCCCCCACTCCCCACTGAAACCAGTGTTATAACCCCATTTTACAGATGCGAACATCTAGGTTGGTAGAGAGGAAATGTCATCTCAAAGTTATAAGGTATAGAGTAAGAGCCAAGATAAGAATTCCAAATCAGCCTGACTTGCTAAAGTACACTGCAATCCAAAGTAAGAGTCTCCAAAATAAAGTCAAAATCTCAAAATATGGAAATGGGTTAGGTTTTCCCAGAAAGATTCTAATGGATCTGAATTCTTCTCCTAGCAGGTACTCCACATGGGCCATTGGATGTAAACTGTGTGGCTGAGATTATTATCCCCGTTCGATATGATGAAACTGATTGAGGTTATAAGAGGTGAAGTCATTCACTGCAAAATGCAGGGCCAACCATTAAAACCAGACCAAGTCCCAATTACAGGGACATAGGTACAGCATAGGAAATATAGTCAATGATATTGTAATTGTTATGTACAGTGCCAGCTGGGGACTGGAAATATCAGGGGGGTCACTTTGTAAAATAAATGATTGTCTAACCACCAGGCTGTACAAAATAATATTGAATGTCAACTGCAATTTAAAAAATAGAATTTTTTAAAAATAAGAGTCTTACGGAACATAATGATAATACCGTTATTACAAAAAAAATGTCTTATGATTTTTAAAACCTTATCAGTAGATCAAATTTGAAATTGTCTCATAAATGTCATATTTCTCTTTGACAGTTTGTTTAAATCAGAATCCAAAGGAAGTCTACAATTTCTGACTGGTTAAAAAAAAAAAAATCAGGCCAAGTTCTTTAGATTTCACGTTGAAAATGTAAGAAGCAAGAGCTATGCAGGACATTAAACCCTCTTTCAAGCAAAGCACTAAACCTGAACGTGAGGCACATTCTGGCAGCACTGATTACTCATCAGGCACTGCGTTCAGGGCCCAGAGCACTTTTAGGAACCAATGTAAATGTTTGAATGTTTCTGAAAAACGGTAGGAAAAATAATTTTATGTTTAGGTCAAAAAAACTGTTTCTGTCTATATTATTAATATAATTATCTATATAACAACATGACTGTAAAATATTTTTAAAGTAAATAATGAAATAAAATAATTTTCTTTTTAATGTTATGAAGGAACGACCCACAATTACAAAAGTGCGTCAGCCCTTCAGAGCCTTAAAGTGGGCCTGGATGCTCACTTTGTTATGATCAAACCTTGGCCATTGAATCTGGAGCTAAAATGAGCTGATGAGGATTAGTGAACTGGGGAAGAGTATTGTCAGCTCTGCTCTGATGAACTCCTGCCTGGAATTATCAAGGACAGAGTTGGAAATATGCTCCTGAGTGCATGGGGGCATTTGCCCTTTGGCTATGCCCAGCTGCCAAAGCTAAATTAAAGTCACCTTTAGCTTTATCATTTTCTCCATCTCAAAAGTCACACTTATTACAGGGCCTTGGGACATAATGATGCACTGCAGATTGCAATCAATATCTGATCTCTGGTTAGGCAAGCCTTTTCATGCCTCACCCAAATCCTGCCTAGTTCAGCTACAGTCTTTAATTTTGCATTCTAAGGGTGAAAGTCTACAAATGTTGCTTTTCTGGCACTGTGGTGAGGATTTCCCTGTAAGGAGATCCATTAGGGAGTCTGGGAACCTAATATCCTGAGTGATGAACAGGGCATCTGAATGGCACTGAGGAGCTACAGACTGCAGTCACAATTCAGCCCTACATCTCCATGACCTGGGCAAGTCTCGTCTTCTTTCTGGTCTTAGTTTCCTGTATCTAGAAAAGGAGAGTTATTGGTATCTATAAATTTGAAGGACACTCTGATACCAAACATGTAGAACAGTATGGGTGGTCCTATCAAAAATTCCCCTATAGTAAGATCAGTGTTATAATGAGGATCTATCATGTTTGGTGTTTAAGAAGCCTTCTTCATCTAGTTTGCCCAAAAGCCAGGATATGCCTATTTGGTTCTGCATGGGCAGTATCATTTCTAAGAATCTGCAGAGAGAAAATAAAGGTCAGAAAGGCTAGGTAACACACACACACACACACACACACACACACACACGGCAAATCAGGGGAAAGTAAAGGGGGCTGAGCTGTGACTATATTCCCTGAATGAACTGCCATATTACAAATACCTCAATCCCGGAACTGCACACTCTGATTCTGGGCATGACAGCTGAATGAGAAATCCCATTTCCAATCCAATTATTTGAATGACAAAGGGGCCAACATTAAACTGGGGACAACTGTCTTTACATCACCCTGGGTACCACTTCTAATCACAGACTTGCGGACCACCAGCCTCTTGTGGAACTCATATGGAGTATGCAAATGATCATGGCATTTACAACAGGCAGTGAATGAAAGCGACTTTCTCAGCATCTGTTCTCCAGTAGTCCCAGGAGCAAGGAAATGAAGGAAACTCAGGGGGTTGCGGGAGAAATGTAATCTCCTCCAGTTGCATCCAACAGTTCAATAGCTTCCCCCAAACTCTACAAACTGATCTCTTTCCCCTGCTTCCCTCATCCTGTCAGACCTCTCCCTCTCTATGCTGCTGAAGTTCTCCTAGAATGTCAGTCTCCATCACTTGTGAACTGGGGGCAAGTTCAGTATAGTTTGAATTTGACCCCCAATGCAATTACTCAATGGATAATCCTGGTTGGACCCTGATGTCTCTCCAAGCCCTTTTTGTCCTGTGCAACACGCAGCATAGATTCAAAACACGCACTGGCTAAGGTAAGGGGATCAATCTCACGTTCTGGACCCCGTGGTTATCATGCCAGTTCTGCCCCTCCCTAGTGCTGTGCCATTGGGCAAATCCTTTCACACCTCTGAACCTCAGATTTCCCATCTTTAAAATGGGAAGAAGGTGCTTAAACATTAATGCTGTATTTTGAGGATCAAGTAAAGCAAAGAAATGATTATAAGCAGTGATATGCAATACAAATGCAAGAAGTGAGGACTATTATCAATGAGAATAATTGACCCATTAAGGAGAGTAACAAACTTGATGTCTCTCTCCCCTTTTTTGGCTCAAGAATGGCAAACATCCTCTTCGAGATTTATCTGCTGTGTCATGGGATAAGAGTTTAACCATTCAAACCAGAACAAAAAGCTGTTGTTAACCACCTTCTCTGTACCCACCTACGTGCACAGAGAGAGTGCCATCAAAATACCATGCAGAGATCTAAGATGGCAGAGGAGTAAGTGGAAGCTACACTAACCTCCTCCCAGGAGCAGTATGAAATTAAAAATTAATTGTGGAGAAATCATCTGGAATAACCAACTGAACACTAGCTGGAGAGAAGTCTTATAACCACGGAGAGAAAGAAAGGGCCGCTACATCACAACATGACCGGTAAGGAGTGCAGAGACACAAAAGGGCTGACTGGGCTTTCACGGGTGGCAGCTGAAGGGACTGAGAAACAGCTCAGTAGCCGGGGGTTCCCCCTGAGAAAAGCAGGGTCTAAACCCCCAGCTGGGCTTCCCTGCCTACAGCAACGGAGTGGAAAGTAAAATAGTATCCAGCTGTGAAAAGTGAAAAGCCACAGGGTTTCTTGCTAGCCGGAGAGAAACAGATGGAGAAAAAGAACTCTTAAGCGGATCACGTACAAAAATATTTTGGCCTCCACTTAACCTGGGGTCAAGCAGAGGGAAGGCAGAGAGGATCAGAGACACTTGGGGAGAATTTGGTGCGGTGACTTTGAGGGAAGAACTGGGGGAGCAGCCAACCGGGTCCCAGTGCTGACTCATTCCCAATACCGCAGGCAGACCATTTCCCTCCGAGTGGTGAGTGGCGTCAGCATGAGGGGAAGCAAAAGCCCTGCCTACAGGAATTAAGCTGTCATACTCTCGGTTCTTAAGCCTGATGGCTAATCACAGATTGAATAGATTAACAACTAAAGGAGACAGACAAAGACAGTAGATCCCTGGTAGTCTCCAACAGGCTACCTAGGGCCAGACTGGTACATGATCTGATGCCACCAGGGGCAGATCCAGGAAGTACAGATCAATCTAAGAAGCAGCAACAAACAATAAGAGTCACAAAAATGCGGAGACGGAGAGACAACCCCCCATCGAAAGTAAAGGAAGAATCCCCAGAAAGAGTGCTAAATGAAACAGAAGGAAGCAAACTATCAGATATGGAATTCAAAACATAGATTATGAGGAAGATCAGTGAGCTCACCGAGCTCAAGGAAAACTACAAAGAACTACAAGGAAAGTACAAGGAACTCCAGGAAAACTACAGGGAACTTACTGAGAATTATACTAGCATGAAAAAGGACAGAGAAGCTATCAATAAGAGCCAGGAGGAAATGAAGAATACAATCTCTGAATTGAAGAACACAGCAGAAGAAATTAAAAGCAGGCTAGAGGAAGCAGAAGATCAGATCAGAGAGCTGGAGGACAACGTACACAAAAACTCCCAGAGAGTGCAACAAAATGAAAAAAGACTGAACAAAAATGAAGAGGTTTTAAGACAGCTGCATGACAACATGAAACGTACTAATATCCGTATCATAGGGATTCCAGAAGGAGAAGAAGAGGAGCAAGGAATAGGAAACCTGTTTGAAAAACTAATGACAGAAAACTTCCCTAACATGAGGGGAGAAAGGGTCACGCAAGTCCAGAAGTCACAAAGGGTCACAATGAAGATGAACCCCAACAGGCCCATTTCAAGACACATCATAATTAAAATGGCAACATTCAAAGACAAAGAGAGAATCCTAAAAGCAGCAAGAGAGAAACAGCTAATAATATACAAGGAAGCTCTAATAAGGCTATCATCAGATTTCTCAGCAGAAACACTACAAGCCAGAAGGGAATGGCAAAAAATATTCCAAGCAATGAAAAACAAAGGCCTACAACCAAGAATACTCTACCCAGCAAGGCTCTCCTTCAAAATGGAAGATGAAATAAGGAGTTTCCCAGACAAAAGAAGACTAAAAGAATACATCTCCACCAAACCAGCATTGCAAGAGATGCTAAATGGTCTGCTTTAAGAAGATGAAGAAACAGAGAGAGACAGTGAGGAACACAAGTACAAAGGGGGAAAATGACAATGAATAAGTGCGTATTGGTAATAACCTTAAATGTAAATTAATTAGTTGCTTCAATTAAAAGACATAGGGTTGCTCAATGGATTAGAAAGCATGACCCACATATATGCTGTCTACAAGAGACCCACCTTAGAACAAAAGATCTACACAGACTAAAAGTGAAGGGATGGAAAAGAAGTATTTCAAGCAAATGGACATGAAAAAAAAAAAAAAGCTGGGGTAGCAATAGTTATATCAGACAAAACAGATTTCACAGCAAGAGCCACAAAAAGAGATAAAGAAGGGCATTGCATAATACTTAAGGGAAAAATCCATCAAAAAGATATAACCCTGGTAAACATATATACACCCAACTTAGGAGCACCCAAATATGTAAGGACATTTTTGAAAGACTTCAGGAAGGATACAGACAGCAACACACTCATAGTAGGGGACTTTAACACCCCTTTGTCAACAATGAACAGATCTTTGAAGCAAAGAAACACCAAGAATACTGAGCCATTGAACAACACTTTAAATCAAATGGACTTAGTTGATATATATAGAACTTTTCACCACAAAGAAGCAAAATATACATTCTTTTCAAGTTCACATGGAATATTTTCAAAGATAGACCACATGGTAGGACACAAAATAAGCCTCAAAAATCCAAGAAAATTGAAATTATGTCAAGCATCTTCTCAGATCACAATGGCTTAAAATTGGAAAACAACCTCAAGGAAAAATATCAAAAACATTCAAACTCATGGAGAATGAATAACATGATATATAATCATAAATGGGTTAACAATGACATCAAGGAAGAAATCAAAAAGTTTCTGAAAACGAATGATAAAGAACACACAACAGTCCAAAACTATGGGATACAGCAAAAGCAGTCTTGAGAGGAAAGTTCATAGCAATACAGGCATACCTAAAAAGGATAGAAGAATCTCAAATAAAAAATCTAACCCTATAGCTACAAGAACAAGAACAACAACAAACAAAGCCCAGAGTGAGTAGAAGGAAGGAAATCATCAAGATCAGAGCAGAACTAAATGACATAAAGACTAAGCAATTCAAAAGATCAACAAAAGAAAGAGCTGGTTCCTTGAAAAGATAAACAAAATTGACAAGCCTTTAACCAGCTCATTAAGAAAAAAAAAAGAGAGAGAAAGGGCCCAAATAAATAAAATCAGAAATGAAAGAGGAGAAATCACAAGCGATACCACAGAAATACAAAAGATTGTAAGAAATTATTACGAACAACAGTATGGCAAGAAATTTGACAACCTAGATGAAATGGACAAATTTCTGGAAACATATAATCTTCCAAAATTGAATCAAGAAGAAGCAGAAAGCCTGAACAGACCGATAACAAAGAGTGAAATTGAAGCAGTAATCAAAAAACTCCGGGAAAACAAAAGCCCTTGATGGTGGACCAGATGGCTTCACAGGTGAATTTTACAAAACATTTAGGGAAGAACTAATGCCTACCTTCTCAACCTATTCCAAAAAATCCAAGAAGAGGGAAGACTCCCAAACTTTCTATGAAGCCAGTATTACCCTAATTCCAAAACCAGGTCAAGACACAATAAAGAAAGAAAACTACCAGCCAATATCGCTGATGAACATAGATGCTAAAAACCTCAACAAAATATTGACAAACCGGAATCAGAAACACAGTAGAAAGATGATACACGATGATCAAGTGGGATTCATCCCAGGGATGCAAGGATGGTTTAATATTTGCAAATCAATAAACGTAATAGACCACATAAACAATATGAAAGATAAAAACCACATGATCATATCAATAGATGCAGAAAAAACATGTGATAAAGTACAACACCCATTTATGATGAAAACTCTCAGCAAAATGGGAATAGAGGGAGCATACCTCAACATAATAAAGGCCATATATGAGAAACCGGAAGCCAACATCATACTCAATGGGCAAAAAGAGAGAGCATTCCACCTGAGGTCAGGTACAGGACAAGGATGTCCACTCTCTCCCCTCCTATTCAACATAGTCTTGGAAGTTCTAGCCACAGCAATCAGACAAGAAAGAGAAATAAAAGGCAGTCAAATTGGAAAAGAGGAAGAAAAACTGTCATTATTTGCAGATGACATGAGAGTGTACATAGAAAACCCTATAGACTCCCAAAAAAAAACTGCTTGACCTAATAAGTGAATTCAGCAAAATAGCAGAATACAAAGTCAAATATTCAGAATTTGAAGGCATTTCTGTACACCAACAATAAAGTTTCAGAGATAAAAACTAAAAGAAAAATCCCATTTACCATAGCAACAAGAAAAATAAAGTACCTAGTAATAAACTTAACCAAGGAGGTAAAAGAACTCTACTCAGAAAACAACGTAACACCGAAGAAAGAAATTAGGGAAGATACAAATAAATGGAAGCACATACCATGTTCATGGATGGGAAGAATCAACATCATTAAAATGTCCATACTACCCAAAGCAATTTATAGATTCAATGCAATCCCTATTAAAATACCAATGACATATTTCACAGACCTAGAACAAATACTCCAAAAATTCATATGAAACCAAAAATGACCCTGAATAGCCATAGTAATCATGAGGAAGAAGAACACAGTAGGAGGAATCACAATATCTGATATCAAACTATACTACAAGGGCAGGGTAATCAAAACAGCCTGGTACTGGCATAAGAACAGACATATAGATCAATGGAACAGAATAGAGAGTCCAGAAATAAACCCAGATATATATGGTCAACTAATATTTGACAAGGAGGGAAGGAACATAAAATGGAGTGAAAAAAAACCTCTTCAACAAATGGTGTTGGGAGAACTGGACAAGGACATGCAAAAAAATGAAACTAGACCACCAACTTACACCACATACCAGAATAAACTCAAGATGGATCAAAGACTGAAATGTAAGCCATGACACCATAAAATTTCTAGAGAAAAACATAGGCAGGAAAATTTCAGATATCCCATGTAACAATATTTTCATGGATTCCTCTCCTAAGGCAAGAGAAATAAAGGAAAAATTAACAAATGGGACTACATCACATTAAAGAGTTTCTGCTCAGCAAAAAAAAAAAAAAACAAAACAAAAACAAAAAACATCAGCAAGATGAAAAGGAAACCAACTATATGGGAAGACATATTTGCCAATGATACCTCAGACAAGGGACTGATCTCCAAAATATATAAAGAACTTAAACGACTCATCACCAAGAAGACAGACAACCCAATTAAAAAATGGGCAAATGACCTAAAAAACACTTGTCCAGAGAGGACATACAGAGGGTCCATAGGCATATGAAAGAATGCTCAACATCACTAGCCATCAGACAGATGCAAATAAAAACCACAATGAGATACCACCTCACACCAGTCAGAATGGCTATCATCAACAAATCAACAACGTGTCCTGGCAAAGATGCAGAGAAATGAGAACCCTGGTGCACTGTTGGTGGGAATGCAGACTGGTGCAGGCACTGTGGAAAACAGTTTGGAATTTCCTTAAAAAACCAAAAATGGAATTTCCTTTTGAACCAGCAACTCCATTGCTAGGATTATATCAGAAAAATCCTGAAACACCAATTCAAAAGAACCTGTGCATCCCTATGTTCATAGCAGCACTATTTACAATAGCCAAGTACTGGAAACAACCTAAGTGCCCATCTGTAGATGAGTGGATCAAAAAACTGTGGTACATTTACACAGTGGAGTACTATGTAGCAGAAAGAAAGAAGGAACTTCTACCATTTGCAACAACATGAATGGAACTAGAATTATGCTTAGCGAAATAAGCCAAGCAACGAAAGAAAAATAACTTATGCTATCCCCTATTACAGGAGACTAATGAACAACAAAAACAAATGAGCAAAATTGAACCAGAGGTATGTAAACAAGGAGTAGACTAATAGTGATGAGAGGGGAGGGGAAAGGGAAAGAAGGGGGTAAGAAGGGGAAGGGTCTAGTCAAAGAACATGTATAAATGACCCACAGACATGGACAATGGAGTGGGGACTGACTGTGGGAGAAGGGGTGGGCAGTGTGCGGGGAAGCAAGAGGGAAAAAGAAGTGGGGCAAGTGTAATGGGAAATCAAACCAAAAAAATTTTAGTGGGGGAAAAAAAGAAAATATAAAGAATGGTAATGCAATTTTAGTGAATATTAGAAGGACAAGGATTTTCCTTCACACTGTAAATTTTTCTCCCTATCTGATTCCTCCAGAACTTGGCATTCTGAAGAAGTAATGACATATGGTTCTTTGCATGAAACTAATAAGACCAGTTGTTAATACAGGTTTTTTCTGACCAAGACGTTGACTGGAATGTCATGCCTAAAGGAGACATGCTTGGGCTCTGGTTGTTACCAAAAAGCCCTAAGGAACTAAGATTGACTTTCGTAGGTAATAAAAGCCCACAAGAAAAAAGACCTGGTACCTTGGTTGGCTATGCAGTCCATGGCAATCTTTCCAGGGGAGGAATAAAGGTTGTTTTCCTGTAAGATGGCTAGAAGGGTACTTAAGACACAATGGAAAACCTGAAGGACTTGGAAAAGACAGGTGTTGACAGGCAAGGCTGAATGGCAGTTATGTGGCTCAGCTTCTGTGCCCTTCAGGGCAGACTGAAGGTCACCCTAAATGTTCCTTGGGTAAGTTCCAGCAAAGCAGAACTAAAGATTATAAGAGATCATTTGCTGCTCTTGTTGTGTTTATGCAAATGAACAGGATAAATTAAAAATGGACTTAATGCAGTCCCTTCAATGACAAGGAGGGTAATCTTAAGGAGAAAAATTGTGATTCAAGGAAAATCACAATGCTCAGTGGTAGACTATAAAGTAGTGCAGCTAACTGTCTTTAAATTTTATTTGCATTTAAAGTTTGTTTTCATTTGAAAGTTAAACTAGGACTATGGCATCATCAAAGATGCTTAATTTACAGGCAAGAAGAATGTCAAATGCCTTGCAACTGGATGTCTTTCCAATAAGACAGTCTTACAGATTTAGAGACTTGTTTGTGGGTTATATTGCATAAATTAACATGTCTTTTCTATTTTCAAAGGGCGTAAGCCTATGATCTCATTACCTGAGTGATTGTCTGTACATATAGGCCTCACTTAATCCTGTCTGCATCGCTGCCTCCTGATACTCAACGGTGTGGTTGAACTAAGTGGCTGGGTTGGTGAAGAATGGGGTGGTCTGTGGGCTTCACTTTAAAACTGGTTTCCCTTTTCTATCCTAATGGCTTGGACGGAAAGGGTCCAGAGGTCTGAGAGGGGGAAACCTAAAACATTCCCCTCAGCCCAAATTAAGTACAGTGGGCAAAAGGGTTTTGGACAGGTGAGATGTGCCTGGCACACCTTCCTCCAAAGAAACCTTTTTCCCCCTAATGTGGGACATTGAAAAATTAATACCTGCCTTTTTTCATCTAGTGGTTATGGATTGAATGATGTCTTTTAACCCTGTTGCCAAATCTGTTGCCCCCAGATTACACCAAGGACGCCAGCCTGTTAAACCGAGCACTCCATCGTCCGGGGACAGCCAACTGACCCGGAGTCTGCAAGATCCTTCACCATGTGGGAAGGCCACCCTCCCCTCCACACCCCAATTCTTATTAGGGATTTCTGGACCCAAGGGTAAGTAGGACAACAACCATGTCCATCTTAAAGCAGCTAGAGGAGCACGAGACCTTCGCCCATTGTCCTTTATAAGATTATAAAGGGTCTTAAGTCTGAGAGGGGGGATTGTTATTTTTTATTGTTAAAATAATTAATCTTTTTTTTATTTTTAAGGAATAATATAGGAAAGGGTTAAGCCAGAGAACTTGTATGTACGACCCACAGGCATAGACTGGGGGTGGGAGGGATTTCTAGGGGAGGAGTGGTGTTGGGCAGAGGGGAGCAAAGGGGAAAAATTAGAACTACTGTAACAATATAATCAATAAAATATGCTTAAAAGAAACATGCATAGAATTAGCCTCTGTGCCTTAACTCTGTTGAACCACATGGTTCTTAAAGGCTCTGGGTCCCTGTCTGGAGTATGGGAGCTGGTCAGCAGCCTGCACAGTGTCAGTATGTAGTTGGGATTTGTGAAATTACTGCATGAATATTTAACAGGAACTTCCAGTATTGCCATACAGATTTGGGCAGTTCTCTAATTATAATACAAGTTGAAAAAGAATACAGAAATTTAGATGTTAAACAGTCCAAGAAAGGGGAAAGGCATGATGTTAGGGATTCCAGACCCAATTCTGACCTGGCCACTCTGTCTTGGTGAGAGCCTGTAAAATTGACTTTATTTCTCTGAGCCTTGGTTTCCCTGAAAATCAGGAAGGAGAGATGCAATGACTATATGAACCAAAGAGCAACTCAATGAAGAATGAAATAAAGGGGTCGGAGTTAAGTCAAATAACGGGAGGCAGCAGCTTTTCTCAGCAGGAATAAACCACAGAATGAAAAACAAAAGTGGATGCAAAACCCATAGGCTTTGACTGATTGCTAAACATGAAGCAGGAGAAATCAATGAATGTCTTAATGACTCTTTGACTCCTGAGGTATGTGGGCAGCTGCCCAGCACTCAAGAGATCCTTGGATTATACTCCAATGTTAGGCCCATATTGGTTTTACTTTTTTGTGTATCTATCAAACAATCACTGAGTATGTTAGGCCCTCTGCTAAGCGTACTTACTGGGAAAAAAAGACAAACACCACCAAGAGTAAGTGAGAAAACCCCAATTCCTGCTCTCACAGAGCTTACAATCTAGCTAGAAGACAGCTGATTAAACAGATAATGAGAACAAAGTGTAATGTGGACATCAGGAAAGAGTCCAGGGAGTAAGAGGATATACAAAAGGGGGGTCTGACCTGGTTGGCAATAAGAGAGGGTCTCATATTTGAAATATTATGTCACGTTAGAATGTGAGAATTAATAGAAGATAGCCGGTCAAAGAAGAGTGCAAACTATACCAGAGAAAGGAAAGAGCAAGTATGCAGGAGAGAGATTGTGTACACACAATTCTTGCCCTGGTGGAACTGCTATCTGATGGACAGAGATTTGAGACACAGTCATTCCAACATAGTGTTGCATGAGCTCTGTTAATTAGGCAGAATCCTTGACATCTCTTTCCAAGCCCATGACTCTGTATCCATAGTGGACATGTGAGGGGCACATTAGGCTGACCAGTCAACACGATTTCAAGGCGTGGCTGTTAGATGGTCCCCTGAGTGCTAATGGACAAGTCCCTCTCTTCTCTGGGCCCACGCTCCTCACCTGTCAGATGAGGAGGTTACATTGGATCATCACGTATATGCCTTTTAATCTGAAAAGTCTATGCTCCAGGATGACTTAGCAATTTTTAGGATTTATTCTTTACTTCTAATATAATCACAGCTTTTTTTTTTTTTTTTTCCTCCCACATTATACCCTTTTTTCGTGGCATGGTTGACATTATTTATTTCTCATATCCTCAGGACTTAAATCCTTGAATTATTCTAAATCTTGCACAGGCCTGAGATCACAAATAAATTCTCAATCCCAGGGGGAGGGAGATAAATGGGGGCAGCCATGCCTGTGACCTCCATCAGGGATTTGGCTTCAATGCTCTACCCAAGGAAAATGCTGCACAAAATCAGGCTGCAGGAGGAAGGGAGGCATTAAAAAGAAGAAGAAAAAAAAGACAAAAAGCTGGGCAATCATGAAAAAGATAAAAGCAGCAGCTTCCCTCTGGATGCACCTCAATGACCCCCAGAGATGGAAGGGATATTATTTTGGGTCTTTCCTTTTTATTTTGAGAAAGAAAGGAGCTTTGGCCAAAGTGGGAAAGAGCCAGGCGGAGCAAGCCACTCCTCAGCCTGGGTCTTGTAGCACCAGGTCGGAGTTATGTCCCCGTTAGAATCAGGATGAACTGGAGCCAGTCGTTTCGTTCATTCTGGAACTCGGTTTCCTCAGCTGTAACGGAGAAGCCATCATTTTCTCAGGGAATCACCGCAAAGACCAAACAAAATGCACATGTGGAAATGCACAGTGCAGGCATGTGGCACAGAAAGTTTTAATGAAGACAAGCTGAAACTAAACCAGGTTGGGGGATCTCGGGAAAGCTGGCGGGAAAGGTGCAGGCTTTCAGGTCACTGGTACCAGGTGCCCCAGCTTGCAAGTATGCGTAGGATTTGAATATACAGATATAAAAAGGAGTTCAAAGGGAAAAGGGCTACTTAAAGAGGATCTGTTAACACTCCTGGGGCCGTAACATGGACATGTGGGATAGATAGGTTGAATCTAGGCCCTCAAGACCTTGTACGTCACTGGTCATCAGTCCTTCCTTAAAGCAGCCGTGCCCCATCCATGTTCATGAGCATACTTTTTTCCCTGACCCACTAGGATTGCTTTTTATATAACCTCAGTTTCCCTCTCTACAAAATGGGGGCTGTTCTGTGGTATACTCACTTGCACTTGCTTAAACATGGATAAAAGCCATTAGCAGCATTACAGTTGGCAATGGATCCTGAGGTTACACGTTCTAACTCGCTCACAGTAACTTATGTCTCATCTTACCCACCCGTCTTCTCTAGCCTAGGAACCATGTGACTGAAGACATGACCCATATGTGTCTCCCCTGTAAGCCTCTCTAGTACTTACTACAGGCAGACAGCCAATACACATTTTCCAAAGAGAACATAGATGTGGTCCAGCCTTCTTCAGATAACTTAGAAAATCAAGGACCGGCGAGGCAATGAGTTGCCCAAGGTCCCAACCAATTAATGACTCCCTCCAGGTATCAACACAATGAAGACCCCCTGTTAGAACTCGTCACCAGGGCTTGTTTTGCAGGCCACAGGCCACAGTTTGCTGATGCCCATTTGGTATCACAGGTAGGAGGTTAAAACAAGACACAGGCCAGGTGGGTCATTTCTGTGAGCAGAGAAAAATATGAGCCTTTCAGACTTGCTTATTTCTCTGACAAGTTTCATCAAGTATGGAATAAAAGGTAGGCATGATTTACTTAGTTTTCCCAAACACTGTTGATGAGGTACCTCAAGAAAGACTTTGGAAGAGGATAAACAGCTGGGGGATGGAGAAAAAAATGTGGGTGCAGAACAAGAGGTAGTTATGCCTCAGGGAACAAAGTTCTGGTCACTTCAGAGAAGAAAAGATGCTAGTTGAGGAGGTCCAAGAAAAGCATCTAGACATACAGATGTAGCTGGGCTCACACTGGGGTCACAGGACTATCAGGAACTCTGAGCCCCCCCACCCCCCACACTGCATCACTATAAAAAAAACCTATAAAGAGGCACAATAAGTGAGAAACAGACACCCCTCTGTCCACATCAGTTACAGCATTGCTCCTACACCAGGAAGCACTGCAGAGTATGCTTCAGTAATAAGCCCCCTCTCAGGGGCTTGGGGGAGAATGGAGTACGTTTCACATATGCTGTAAGTTCATCCCAGGCTGGGAGAGGGCTGCTACTCCCCCCAGTCTCTCAATGACCCAGGCAGATGTGGCCGCCACCACCTGAAACGCTGCCAATCTCCAGGGAGAGGGAAAGAGAGAGCTGTGGAAGCCTTCTCCTGACAGGTAAACGCTCTGGCCCACAAGTAGCATATAGCACTTCCCCTTGCAAGTGCAACCACCCGATGAGAAGTAGGCCAGGGAGTGCAACCCCAGCACACAGCCAGAAAGGAGGGAAATAAGAAACATTTGACAAAACACAACTACAGTCTGACCAACAGACCCTCGCAGGAAAGCTCGCCATGTTCCGATGATGTGGGTGCCTGAGTGTCTGAATAGAGCAGAGGACGCAGGCAGCTTGGGCTCATCGGTGGAAAGGCACTGGCTGGGAATCTGTAGGTGTCCCACACAGGGCACTCCCCTTCCTGCTGCGTGCAGGTGATGCTCTCTGGGCTCCATTGCAGCACTTTCTAGGCAGCTGGTTCACCTTGGCAGAACGTGACAAGTTAACATAGCATTCTGTATGCTTGGTGCTTGCAACACATTACAGAACTTAGCCTTCTTGTATAGTTATCCAAGGCCTCTGTTCATTGTCCCTTATAAACTCCTTGAGGGCAGAGGCCTTGTCTTACTCATCTTGCAAAATTCAGTATAATTCTTTACATTCTGACGGTGCTTACAGTATGTTTATTTAAGAAACAAACACATTCCATTTTCCGAAAATGATGACTTTCAGGATTCAGTCTAGCCAACGGTGTGTTTCTATGAATATATACAAACATAATGTTGACTATGTCTGTCATCAGCGGATAAATATTAATGATATTAGTAATAAAAATAACATGGCTGGAGCGCTTGCCAATTTACAGATCCTTTTTAATTCTACTCTCTTCTGATGCTCTCATTAACCCTGTGTGGGAAGCAGAGCAGAGACTGTATTCCTCATTTTAAAGATGAGAGAAATGAGGTCCCAAGTGGTAACGAGACCACCCCAAGGTCACCTAGCTAGTTAAGATAGAGCTGGGATATAATTTTAGGTCTTTTCACACCTTGCCCATGATCATCCCATGAGAATTTTCCTCCTCTCCCTGACTATCCCCATAACACAGGAATACACCCTCATTGTAATATGTACACCCAGTTTTTCCCTGCGTCTTGCAGGTTAGACTCCTCGTGACCTTGGACTTGTTGCCTGAGCTCCCCATACCCACTGCAGCAACCCACTTGCCTTCCTGCTCCAGCAACCCCAATTCTCTGAGAACACCTGCTCTGAACCACAAATAGCATGAACTTCATCTTCTTCAGTGAGTTCTTTAATTAGCAGGGACGTCTGCAGAGCAGAATGGAGGCTCAGTCTTCTGTGGACTTCACTACTTCTGCTTATTGAGTGCTGTTATAGAGCAACAATGATAAACACGAACAAACCACAATAAAAACAAGAAATACTGGAGTGTCAGCTTCTCTCAGTAATTTCCTGTAACAGCGCTTTGGACGAAGTAACATCGTCTCACAGATGGGGAGCATGAGGTTCCCAGGTAACGTGATGGGAAAGGAAGCATAGGGACTGGTTCGGGGCACGAGCCACGAGTCAGCCAGATCTGGGTACAGTGTTGGCTCTGCCACTTATGAGCTCTGAAACCTGCTGCTGCTCCCAACACCTCGAGGGCTCAAAGTCACTCTCTGTAAGGCAGGCACATGTCCCCCACCCTCGATGGGTTGTCGTCAGGATACATGAGAGAATGCATATGAAGCTCTCGCACAGGGACCTGCTCATGATAAGCACTGAGCACATGAATTACTTCCCTCCTTACATCTGCCTACCCTCCAGATGGGAAGCTCCTAAAGGCCGAGGTCCTCTCTGCTTGCGGACAGCTGATTCCCCGGAGTCTAACACCATGCCTTAGCCACAGTCAATGCTTTAGAAGCTCTTGTAATTTTTCTGAGACTTGACTGAGTTCGCATAGATATCTAAGTTGTGTATAAAATCACTGAGGCTCCTCTGGGACATAGAGAACTTGGCTAGCTTTTACCCAATATTACTTTGGGGTTCAGTTAGAATCACATAAACCTAGAGAAAAGAGGGGCTGCAAGCTAGCCCCCATCCACCTGCAAGGTTCATCTCTGCAATGCCCTGTCTTATTTCCACACGATGAGTGTTGAACAATATTCCCCTACACAGTGTGTAGTTATGTGCTCTTTCAGCAAACCATTTCCACTTGGAATGCTTCAGTTTCTCACTTGTAAAATAGAACAGCAACCCCAGGTCTCACCCAGATCACAAGAAAAGTGAGGGTGGATCAAAAATTACTTCCCTGTAGCTCACCGTTGGGACTGGGCATGGTTTCAGCAGCAACTAAGAGTCAGGGACTCACAAAAATAGTCTCATATTCATGTAGTTATTCTTCATTGACCTTGGAAAAGTACAACAGTTGGTAAGAACAGCCATGAGAGACGGAGAATTCGTATCAAACAGGGGTTCTGGGAAACACAGCAGAAGCCTGCATTTGTGTGCACACAGACACACACACACATTCAGTTTTGAATCTCACACTCAATGCAAACTAAAGACAGATCCACTGAAACAAAAAACAAGTCCTAGGAGCTTTTTTATAAAAACCTACTAAAGGTAGCTAATATACTAAACATTGACCTCTTTTCCTGTGTTCAGAGAACACTGCCATGGTGGGGAAAACTGCCAAAAACAAATTGTTATACATGGTTTCCTTAAAGAGCCAGTACCCCATTCTCATGGACTTAGAAGAAACTAACGCAATGTGTTCGGCGAGGCCAAGCATACCACCCTATTTTCCATCTTCTTTCTTAATTTTTCCAATGTATAAAGGTGTGTAACATACAGTTTTCAGATTTTCCCTGGGTTAAGGACAAAAGCAGGTGGGAGATAGTGCCCTAACCCTACATTGAAAGATAATGGTAAACAGTTCTCTTTGGTCGATACTAATCTATAGAACTACTTCGGTTTCCCAGAGACCAGCATAATGATTGGCATGGGCTGTTTAAGAGTTCTGATCTGAACAACTTACACGTAAAAATAACACATTTTTAAACACTGGTTTAGAGCTATAAAATCCCATTACCACAAAGCCACAGTTGGCCAAGTCTCCTAGGATCACTATGCATTTAGCACAGTAGGAAGAGTAATCATTTGCAGGCTTCAGAAATGCCCCGAACCTCAAATGCAAGCAGATGTCAGCAAAGAACAGTCCTGCCTGAACTTAGGTCACCTAAAATGGGGCACATCTATATAAATCATCATTTACTTAGAGGCAGCTAAAGTGCTGTTAATGAAGACAGAAAATCTTACAACCAACACAAGATAATACTTGCCAACAGAGGTACAGTCCAGCCGAGATTAATACCTTCTCTAAGTGTTCTTCCCTGCCTTGGCTCTTTGTTAAAACTGGAACAGTGCTATTCAAATGTAAAGTTCTTCTTGTTGGTAATAATATCATTTTTTCTAGGCTTGGAATCTCTTAGAAAATGAGTCTCTATGTAACGTGATTATAATGATTCATTATATTTGTGTAAGGTTTCATAGCTTAGAAAGCACTTTCCCATCCACTATTAAAATTATCATTATTAATAATAATAGCTATCATTTATTGTACTCTTCTTAGGGGCCAGGCACTGTTCGGTGAACAGTAAACACAATATCTGTAATATTTACAATAACTCTACAGGGAGGTTTAACACCGGTTCTGCTCAGGGGGAAACCGAGGCTCTTAGAGATCAAATAACCTGTCTTAGACAACACAGCTCTTCAGCGGTGGATATGGGACTAAAGCTTCTCCCTGCCTGACCCCAAAATCCAAGCCATTCTCACTCTATCACATTCCATGTGACCTTAAAATTACCTCTTTGCTATGTATTGTCTGTCATCCTTTTAGACTAAACACTCCTTGAAGACAAGAAATGTATCCTGTTCAGAGTCATAATACCACTACCTAGCACAATACCTGGAACACTATAGGCACTACTAGGTGAATATTTTGGTAAAAGAACAAGTGAAGCAATAAATAAGTGAGCGAGTAAATTTTTACATCTATTCTGAAGCAAGGAGATTATCTGGTAATTAAGAAACAGAGATGCAGAGACTAAGAAGTGGAGCGACAGCTGTTAAGGGCTACTGGCTGGACTCCACCCTAAGCCCTAGGACTCTGGGTCTGGTGGGCCTCTCATAGGCCCAGGCTGTCTCCTTATTGGAAGCAAAGCACAAGCATGTACCTCTGCTGGGTCACTGTGTGTCAGGTGACATGCAGAGGGCAAGAGCTTCAGGCCAGCCCTGAGCCCAGGTGTCTGGCCCAGCTCCCCCCATATCCCGTCCCCGCTACAGCCCAAGGTGGAGGCCGTGAATGTGATTGTAAATGTGAAGGCTTCAGCCTGTGGATGGATGAGGTTGGGGAGAGTAGTGGATGGAGAGTTGACAATTCAGGCAGCCAAATTGAATTTGAGGGAATTTGGTTCAGTGCTTTCCATTAACAGCACTCTAAGAAAAAATATAATTCCGAGGACTAAGTAAGGCAAGGAAGAAATAACCAAAAACGAAACAACTTTTCATTGACCACAGTCAATGCAAAGCAAATCGATCACAGTGTTTCTCCCGGGGCCCAGCCTCTGAGTTGCAGACCAGGCGTCAGAGCGGCCGTGAGAGAGAGAGAGAGAAGCATCAGTGAGAAACGACAGACCCACTAAAGGGTCTCTACATTCCGGGCCACATTCTATCATCCAAAGAAACCTTTACCATTTACAAAGCACTTCACCTACAATCCGTCATTGCATTCCCACAAGAACGCTGGAAGCAGGTATTATTAGAATTCCTCTTTTATAAATGAGAAACTGCGTGGGAGTAATTAAGTAACGTGGTCAATACATGACAACTAGTAAGTGGCTGGCATTTGAACCTAAGTCCCTTTAATCCCCTAGATTGAACTCTTAAATTCTACACCATCACATGGCCCCAGCCAAGGGGGAGCCAAGACTAAATCCGGCAGATGCTCCGCACACAAAATTGGAAGTTATCTCTTCCAATCCAAGCTCATCCCAACCCAGGGACTAAAAGGGCCTATGTATTTTTAACATGAGAATATCACTCCCTGCCTCACCTCCCTCATCAAAGCAAAACTTGAACAAAAATAGCAACACTTTACGTGTAAAAGTGTCCTCTCACCTGCCAACAGTGAGTGGGGGGGGGGGGGGGCACTGTTTGCGAGGAAGCCTGATTGAAAGGTAGCCAAGCACAGTGGTTAGAGAGGTAAACTCAGGAGCCAGCTGATGTGAATTTGAATTCAGCAACACATATAACCTCCTTGAGCCCCAATTTTGTCATCCGTAAAGTCAGTGTCTCACCTCCAAGGCTCGTTGTGAGGATTGACGGCATTGTAACCTGAAACACTGAGACAGTGTCTGGGAGACGAAAAACACTTCATGAAGTTTTGTCGCTATCGTTGCTAGACATCAATACATGGGTGGATTATAGGGAGCTACATCGGGGGGGCCCTTGCAAAGTCATCTAGTCTAATTTCCTTATCCTTCAAAGGAGAAAACTGAAGCTGAGAGAAAAGAAGCCCCACTTCCACTTCAGTGCACCAAAACACTCAGGATGCCAATGATGGGTCCCCTGTGCCCAGATGAGGTCTTTGGTGCATTTGCTCATCTTCCTCAAAGTCTCGTATTTCCATAGGACTGTTCATCTGAAAAGAGCTTACCTCCTTTTATGGAGACATGAGTGGTGTGGCCTAGGCTGAGCAGAGTTTTCAGGGAATTCTGAATACTATTTGGCAAAGCAGATACTGATATTTGTTGAGCATCCTCAATCTAGAAGCTGCAAAAGCCAGACTGTAGTCCCCAGGGCCATCATGGGTATATTAACATGCAGCCAATGCAATGACTCAAAGGCTGATTATGTCGTTGGTGGATTAGATGTGTGCCTGGCTTCTACTCTCTCAATCAGATGTCCCTTGGTTGTTTCATGACTCATAGACTCTTCCCTCAAGAGGGTGAGAAGGGAATAAGAGAGCCTCTGAGTCTCTGATCAAACACTTACCAAGGCTTCCACTGCAATTGCCAGCAGAGACCCCATTCATGGGGACATTTGAGAGTTCAAGGTTATTTCCATAGTGACTCAGGATCCCGAATATGAAGTATTCAAATCTTAGTGCTGCCACTTATTAGCTAGTGTGCATTTAGACAACTCACTTCATCTCACTGAGCCTCACTCTTTTCACCTGTAAAGTGGGAAGGAAAATAGTTATCTACTTTTAAAGGTTGTAACAGTTAAATGAGATGATAAATGCAAAACATACAGCACAATGCCTGACACACAGAAGTTACGGAATATATTTCACCCGTTACTAAAAGTGATTGAAAGGAATATGATCTGGCTAATATGTTCTCCACATCCTAAGGTTTTACATCTCACAACTTCTTTCTGCCACCTCCCCACTGAAGCTGGCTGCATGGAGGAATGCTTCGCAAATTCATCAAGCAGGTTCTTGCTCGCAAGCACGTTGGAAGAAAGAAGCCTAAAGCAAAAACTTGGACTTGGAGCCAAGTCTCGATTCCCATGGTTCTAACACTTCTAAGTTACGGCATTATGTCTGGTATCTCACTCAATCTCTTTCAGACTCAGTCTCCTCATTTCTACATTAAGAATGACAGCATCCGCTGACCTGCCACCTGAAAGAGAGTGTGGGAAAACGTGGTATCCACATTTTTTGTTCCTGTCATTAGCATCGTTATTATTATTATCATAGCAAAGAAGTATATTTGTAATTACTGAGTGCTAAGTACAAGCCACAGAATTAAACATTTACCTAGTTTTATGTCCAAACTAAAAAGTGACTGTTAATCATTCCGTTTCACAGATGCAGAAATTATGGCTTATAAAGAAACTTGTTAAAATCACACTTCTGTCACTTTCTCTGATGCCCATGTGCACAGACTCCATAAGTCTAGCTTTCATTCTCTTAGCCGATAATGGGATCCTTCACATTTTATGTTTTGTCGCTTGAGCACATGTTTATCTATGTGAGGTGCTCAAACCAAGGACAGGTATCGTCATTTCTGCATCCCTGGGATCTCACATGGTGACTTGCATTTAAGGAACATCAGTAAATTATTGGCCTTTGCACTGAAAAACTTTTGGATCAAACTAAGAGACACAGACCAGTGAAAACACGCTGTTGCAGGGTTAGAAGCATCTGTTCAGAAAGGCCCACTGTGAAGGAAAACGTGATTCCAGAGATGCTGAGATTATCAAGAGTTCTTGGAAAGAATTCAAGTAAAAAGTCAGGAAGCAAACTGGAACATACTGTGAGGGAGAAAGGAAATTAACAGTGCCTCTAAAGCGGCAAAACTACAGACCCCATCTTTGATAATCTTTCTTTTACCACACCAAAAAAAAAAAAAAAAAAAAGGAAAAGGAAAGAAAAGAGAAGAAATGTGGACAACTGGGAAGTAATGAAGACCTCACAGAAACAGCCAGGACAGAAAACACTATGGGGATGCTAGGCATTTGGGGGAAAGTATGAATCAGCAGGTTGGACGGCGGAGAAGAGCTAATACTGCTACTGACGCACTTAGCATTATTTCTAAAAAGTCATGGAGGAAAGGCAGCAGAACATACTTAATTTTTTTTTTATCAGTACAGAAGTCTTTTATTATTTTTTCACACTTATCATGCCATGAATTCATAGGGAATAGGTCCCAGCAGCTCAGGCTCCTTTCCATTAGTTCTCACACAGTGTGCTTCTCTGGGTGGAGCAGGCTGACGCTTCAGTTGAACCCAGGGACCTTTCTCTTTGGCTTCCTTCTTTTTCTGATCATTTTCCTTCACACGTTTCAGGAAGCTATCTCGACTCTTTGAGTGTTTAATATGCTCAATACGTACATTAATTCTCTTGGCAAGAATATTGCCCTTAACTTGCTTGTTTACAACTATGCCCACTGCATGCTGGGTGACATTGTATACTCTTCCAGTTTTGCCATGGTAACATTTGTGGGGCATTCCTTTCTGAACAGTGCCCATTCCCTTAATGTCTACAATATCACCTTTCTTGTAGCTTCGCATGTATGTAGCCAAAGGAACAACTCCATGTTTTCTAAAAGGCCTAGAGAACATATAGCGGGTACCTCTCCTCTTTCCCTTTGTGTTAGTCATTTTGGCGAATTACTGAAAGATCCATACTTAAATTTTTTAAAACATCAAATGTCACATTGATCTTTTAGACAGAAAGAAAAAATACAAGAAGTTGGATCTTTCAGAACTGTCAGAGAAGGGGCAAATACTGCCCGCTGGGACCTGACAGGCATTTTTCGATAGAACACCCCAGTCCGTTAGCTCTTTGCAAGGCAGGTCTGGGTTCTTCTCTGTTTCCAGACCAGGAAGCCAGGTCTCAGTATGAGGAAGGAACTTGTCTACAGGCAGCTGCAAATCATTGCCTGAATGGGGGTTCAATCCCAGTCTCTGCCTCATTCTGGCAGGGCCCAAATCTTACCGTTTTTACTGCTCTTCTACAACAAGGATTAACAAATTAAACACAATCCAGGAAAACAAAGGAATTATAAGGCTGCATATAAAGCCAGGGTTATGTTTAAAAAGGCATTGATCACAGCCCGCAAACATGATAGCTTTTTGATGGAATTACAGACAGTGGATGAAAAGCTCACAGATGACTTAATCTGGCCCACGGTAACTCAAAGCCGCTTCTTGTACAACTAATTCAAATGGACTGGGAGAGGCTGCATGATTGCAAGTCTCAAAATTAGCTAAAGGGCAATAAACACAGAATAATGGTGCAAATGACTCAAACACAAGGGCAGGTACCAGGTCTGATGGAGCGCAAAGCTCCTCACAATGTCATTTTATGAATTCTCCAGCTCATCGGTAGTAGTAAGTATATGGGAGGACTGAGCTAAGGTACTGAGCAAAAGAAAACCTTCTTCAAGGAAGCTTCATTTTAAGCCCTGGGTTTCATAGGAAAAGTAAGGCCCAGACAAGAGCTAGTCTCCTTTCTCACCATTACCAGTGACAGAAGAGGAGCTGCGGGCATTGTCTCAGGAGCAATCAGTCTACATGGAAGCCTGAGTATATGGGTGAATCCAATACCCTCATCCCAGACTTGGAAACCTGGGATAAAACCTACAAACTTTTGGTGTACAGGGTGATGCTCCAACCAACTAAGCCGCCCACTCAAGGCCCAGAGGCCTCCACTTAAACTCCTAGTTGCTGCCACTAACTTACTAAGAATATTTGGTCATCTGTCTCCCCTGGCTGGGTCCCTATTTTCTGAGCTATAGAGTAAGTTGAACTTGCAATGTCATTTAGAACTTTCCAAATTGTGTTTTGAGAACAGAATCATTACTTCAAACACAGCTTTAGGCAGAATTAGAATAGGCATAGCAAATGAGAGTGAGTATGAACTGGGCACATATGGCCAGAAACCTGACACACGATGTCCCTGCCCACCTTTAAGAGCATCTCCTCTGAGAACCCCAGGGAGTCGGGGTGCACAGGGAGGAAACCACAGGCTCCGTGATGCTGAGGTCCTGCCTAAGGGCCTTCTGTGAGACCACAGCAGAGAAGAGCGTGGGAACTTCATGAGCTCAGTTGGTTAGACCATCTCTCCTGACTTCAGCTCCCAAAGCTGGCTTCTGGTCACCATGGCAACTGAGCATGGGTGTTGCTCTTTCACCCTCATGCAGAAAAACCAAGGTAGGGAGAGCACATGAGAGGCAAGCCTTCAAGACACAGGAGGCAACCAATAGCAATCCTGTCCACTATCACTTCATCCCCACGTATGGACAGCGTCTCTACTGATGGGCTATCCCTGGGCTGGGCTGGAAATACACACAGTTATCATTATGTGTGTGTTACCACAAACTCTGTGGCTTAAACCAAAAGAAACTTAGTCTCTCGCATGTCTGCAGGCCAGAAAAAAGGGGTCAGGAGACCCACACTCCCCCTGGAGGGTCAATGCAGAATCTGTTCCTTGCCTCTCCCAGCATTTGGAGGTTACTGGTATGTGACGTGGCCACTCCAAACTCTGCCTCTGTGATCATGCTGCCTCCTTCCCTGCTGTCTAAAGTCAAACCTCCTTCTGCCTCCCTCTTTGCTTGAGCTTTCTTTTAGGGCCCGCCTGGATAATACAGGATAATCTCCCCACCTCAAAATCATTTAACTCAATTACATCTGCAAAGACCTTTCTTCCATATAAGGGAATGCTCACATGTTCCAAGGATTAGGATGTGGATATCTTGAGGGAGGAGAAGCATTATTCAGCCTACCACACTGTTGTTCCTATTCACGGTCTCAGTGCAGACTTTAAGGACGCAGACAGGCACACCTGACAATTCACCCATGGAAGGTTTTATTTTTCTTTTTTTGGGGGGTGGGGGTGTGGTTCAAATCATCAAATTTACTGCAAAATTTGGAAAAATTAAGTATTTTATTAAGAACCCCCACAAACATGGGAGCAAGGGAGAGGAGGGGAGAGGAGGGGAGAAGGGGCCCAGGAAAAAGCAGTCCACGGAGATGCTGGATCCACGCCGGTGTCGATTCCGTGTGGAGAACGCTGTGGCAGCTCAAACGTCCACCGTCCACCAGACCGGGTACTGTCGTCGGCAAAAGTGGGTGCACTTCTGCCACCGTCTCACCCGCAGCTGTGTCAGCCTCTAGTGCTGTAGTCCGTCCACAGATTTAAACACTATGTTGGTACAACTCTTGTCCTTTTGTGACGCCCCCTGGGGGTGGACAGCACACAGCACACACATCTCAAGAGGAACCGAAAGGCTCTGCGGGCTGCGCCCCGTGCAGCCTGGACAGGATTGTCCTCCGTGGGTCCTTCTGGGGCTCCTTTGGTGGAAGGGAAAATACTCTCTCAGAGCCACAAGGGAACTGACTTAGGTAGAGAGAAGTCCCCATCCCTTATCCCTGACTGGGCCATACTCATGCAAATGAGGACTCCAGATCCTTGTGGTTTGATTGTTGGTCATAATGGAGCTACTCTGACTGATCAATAAAGAAGCTGATGGGGAAACAGCTGTGTAGGTCTGAACAGATGGGGGAAGTGTCGGTCCTAGTGGTTTAAACAGGACTCCGGGCACTCCTTTATAAAGCCCAGCTCAGAGGGCAGAGACACACGGGCGCAGACAGTGCAGGGCCAGCTTTTCCCAGAAGCGCACTTTGCGTGAAAGGGCCCTGTGTAGAATGGCTGCTAGCTCATGTTTTTGTTCACTTGTTTTTGCTGTAGTTCTTTTAACTTGAACCCAGTTAACCCACCTTCTCTAAGCATCGTCTTTCTCAGGCTCCACAAAGGTCATGTCAGACTGCCACTTAAAAGCACAGGAAGCACAAGGAAGTTATCTGTTCCCTATCAGACTCATTTTTATATGTAAAATGGGAATGGTCTGACCTGTTGATTTTGCACTGTTAATACAAAATCCCACATGAAAGACTTTGAAATCTCTCAGGTCTACAACACGAAATGCATTCAACTGAGGCAAAACGTAGCCAACATCACCACCTATTTGATGATGAGAGAATAGGGTTTTCTCTCTCCACCTAATCTTTTTCTTCCTACCACTACCCAGTTATTTAACAGATATTTACAAAGTACCTAATGTGTGGCAGACACTGCATCAGGTGCTGAGAATACAGCGGAAACTAGTCAGCTGAGATACTCTGTGAGGCAGGGAGGGGGTACACACTCAATGAATGTGTACATAAATAAATGAGCAAACTCAAGGGTGAGCAGGACTGAGACCATAATGATGATCACAGAAGAACACTCCAAGGAGAGAGCATGAGGGTCGCAATCTGAATGGTCACACACAGTCTCTGGTGCAGAAGAAAAACAGTGGCAAGGGTATTCCAGAAACAGACAACAGAAACAACAGCAAGTTCCTAAGGACAGAATGATCATGGCATGTTCAGGGCACAGAAATAAGGCCCCTACAGAAGTGGTATAATGACTGAAGAGGAGGGTAATACAAGGCAAGACGGGCACGCAGGACGTGTAGGCAGAGTCTGGGAGACTGTGCTGAGGAACTTAGATTTTATTCTGCATTCAGCGGAAAGCCATGGGACAGTTTTAAGGAGGAAAGTGCCTTCATCTGACCTGCATGATCAGGATCTTTGATAAGATCAGGTAAAGGGGAAGAGTCATCGTTTACATTATAATGTTGATTTTTTTCCAAGAGTGACAGGAGATGTTTAACTTTAGAAAGGTTTTCCACAGCGGAGACTCACAGGCTTCTCAAACTCAACCTGTGTCAAATTGAGATTCTCTCCAACAGTCTTCCTTCCTTCAGAAAGTCACTATACGCTTCCAGTTTCCAGAACAGAAACCATGAAGCCATCCTTGACTCATCTGATTCATCAGCAAAGCCTGAGCCCATTTCTCACCTTCTCCATGCCACTCCCGCGGCCCAGGTCCTACGCATCCTCTTACGCATCCCCTGCCCGGACCACTGCTCTGGCCTCGTCCCCGTCTCCCTGCTTCCTGCCCTGTCTCTCTTAGGTCTGTTTGCAGCACAGCTGCCAGAGGGAGCCTGTTCACATAAAAGTCAGGGGACATTATTTCTCCATCCAAACCCTCCATTGTTCTTACTTCAGAGTCTAAGTCAAGGGCCTCACAATACACTAGGAAGTTTGAAAACGTCTTTCACACTTTCCTCTCTTCCCACATTTCCTGTCGGTTTTCTGCTCACCTACTCTGCTCCTTGACCGATCACGCCTGCCCCCACCTGAGGCGTCTGCTCTCCTGGCCCCAGTGCATGCACTATATTCTCTAGATACACATAAGCCTTTCCCTTTCACCTCTTGTAGGATTTTACTGAAATTCAGAATCTTGATTGAGGTGGGAATTTAATTGTTTATATATAACAGTATTTTGTTTTTTTTAAATGAATATGTAATAAATGCAACTTGAAGCCAGGTTTGGCTTCTTTTTATCCTAATGACTTCTGCAAGATAGCTACTATTTATTCATTGAGTACATGGACACAGTCTGATGATTTCTTAACACTATCTGGAATGATAGTCATTGCCTTTGTGATAATGCAATCCAAGGCATAAACTTACAAATCCCTCTTTGTAGTGAAGAATTCACATTAAATATGCTTCTCTGTAAACACAGTGATTGGAAATGGAGGGTTCAACCAGCTGATATGAAGCCTGATTAAGACCAGCTCTGCCCCAGTGATCCCTGGGATGCAGTATGCTCATTATTACATCATCCCCTCCAACTGCTTCCCCATGGTCCTTGGGATGGAGGCCAGAATCTTTACCACGGCCCATAATCTGGACCCTGCATGCCTCTCAACCCCATCTGAGGCCCTGCTTCCTCTTTGCCCCCTGCCTTCCACACATTCTAGACTTCTTTAATGAACATGCCTTTCTTCCTCTTGTCTTATGACTTGTGCTCATGGCAGTCCTTTAGCCTGGATGCTCTTACTTCCTCCTACAGGAACTGTGGTAACTCCTACACTTGAAGTCCCACCCACCACAACCATCACCTTCCTTAAGGACGTTTTTCCTGATTACATCCATCTGCTCCTTATATACTCTTATAATAACATAGTCCTTCCCTTAAAAGTATCCATCATAGTTGTGACTTGACATGGATTAATTTGATTCTTTATTTTTTATCTCACTCATGAACCTAGACAAGGATAAAAACTTTGTGCATATTTGCTCTCCAAACCCCAGTATCCCACAGAGTGCCACACCCATTTAAGACACTCAGTAATTTCTTGTTACATAGGTAAAGGGAGGAATACGTATTAAAATAAACATTAAACAAAAACCACAGTTTGGGTTTCTAACGGTCTCAGTCACCTTTTAACAGAATATCATCATCACCCCATATCCAGAGCTTTTTAGTCTTATTACTTCCAGGCTCCCAGTGTGATGGCATGCCCACAAAATACTAATAATGCATAATTCACATGTGATTTTCAGCTTTCAATGAGCTTTCACTTTCATTTCTACATTTCACTCAATTTACTGATAAAGAATCTGGAGCTAAAAATGCCACATAGTTAACAAGACACAAAGTTAAGGCTAAAATTCTACTTACACCAAAGCTCCCACAAATATAAAAAGGGAAAGGTGAGGAACTGGAAATTGGGTACAATTCCAAAGGCCCAGGGGAAACATATCTACACATAGAGTCAGCTCTCCAACTTCAAACATAAACAAAGATTTAATTCATTAAAAGGGATTATTTCATTAAAATTGAGTGAGGTGGGGCCACATGCCTATCTTACTAGGGGATATATCTAGTATGAAAGTGTAAAAACTCAATCACTCCAATTTATGGCTTAGACAGCAAGCCTTACCAATTTATTCTCTATATATCTGTTTTGTGCTTATTCATTATACCGTGCAAGCACCAACTTCACATAGACTCTCCTACTCTCTATTTGTCTACAATTTAGCGCACCATTGAGCGGCTATCAATGTTTCCTATGTATACATTAGGTCTCAAGACTAAAATAGAAATAGATAGGAGCTATGTCTTAGAACAACTCAGTGCCCTGTACTTAGGGTCTTAAGGACCATTTGAGCCAACCACTTCTTTTAACAGAATTCACTGGGAACTAGTCAATCTCAGAAGAGATGACTGAGAAGCTGAGCAGAGATTTTGAGAGTATTGAGTTAGAAAGACAAAAATTGGAATCCTAAGGACTCCAAGGAAGGGAAACCCTGGAATTCCCCATGCTTTGGTTTGGGTACCCAAAAAAGAGCAATACACCATACATAGAAAATCTTTACAATGGCAAAATCCTGTTTCAAATCATTCCATCCTCAAAGTTAGGTTAAGGTTATCCAGGATTTCTAGAGGCCCTAGCATCCTGCTAGGAGGAAAAATATGTCCTCTCTGGAGGAAGACCAGCTTAGACCCGTTATGTCAAGGCCTGAGTGTCCACCGTGGTCTCCATCCTGCCCTTTGCAGTGGACCTGCAGGCCAAACTTTAGAACCAATTTTTCCTCCTGATGGATCTCCCTAACCCCTAGGCCTACTGTCCTCCGAGGTCTGGGGTTTAGTCTGGCAATACTAGACCAAACTCCCTTCCATCACAGTTCAGTTTCGGCAACAGACATCTCCATGCACAACTGTGTGCTACACACCGTGTTAGGTCATAAGGACCGAGAGATGGGCAAGGCAGGAGTCCCTGCCCTGCCCTCTTGGAGCTCAAGCTAGAGGGGTATGTTTGAGCCAGAGTTTGTCCAGTGTCTTCATTCAACCTTGCCTGAATTTATGCTCAGAAGATCTACCATCCTTCTTAGAGGTTTAGGTCACAGACTCAGCAAATACCAGAGGAGACATTCAAAGCTGTGTCTCTCTGGCATAAAAGCCCATGTTTTCTCCACTCTACTATACTAGCTCACCAAAGTCTGTACCACCCTTTCAGGGGTATAAGTCAAGAAAATAATAACTTTCATGACTGAGCATCTATTTTGTGCCGGGCATTTTCTTAGCACATGATCACATGCAATCTTCACAAATCCGCTTCCAGAGTCATCATTAACCCCATATTGCACCTGAGAAAACAAAGACCCAGAGAGACACAAGGTCATACACAGCTTGTAAGTAGAGAAGCAGGAGGTTCAAACTCAAGTCTGTCTGCCTACCATGTAGTAAGGATGTGCATTAGTTTCCTGTTGCTGCTATAACAAATGACCACAAACTTAGTGACATAAAACAACACAAATTTATGATCTTACACTTCTGAAGGTCAGAAGTCAAAAACAGGTTTCACTGAGTCAAAATCAAGGTGTCAGCAGGGCAGCATTCCCTTCCGGAAGCTCTAGGGAAGAATCCACTTCTTCCTTATCTTTTCCAGTTTCTAGAGCTATTTTCCTGGTCCTCGGCCTCATCCTCCCTCTTCAAGGCCAGCAGCATTGCGTTTTTAAGTCTCTCTGTGCCTCTCTCTTCACATCTCCTTCTCTGACTTAAATGTTAGTGCCTCACTCTTAAAAGGACCCTTGTGATTATACTGGGCCCAACTGAATAACCCAAAATAACTTTCCTATCTCCAGATCCTTAACTTAATCACATCTGCACAGTCCCTTTCGTCATACACCACAGCATATTCACAGGTTAGAGATTAGCACATGGACATCTTGGTGGGGGAGAGGATGTAGCCAAAGCATACTTAGCTACAGTAAAAACTATAAATAATAATCCTTTGGTCCTAAAAAAGACTCTCATGGTCATAGAGGTAGAGTTTTTGAGGGAATGTATGTGTAATTGGCAAGGTAAGAATCATAACCCAAATTGGTCTAAAGTCAAAGTCCATTTTTCCCCCTTACCACAGCACGTAGCTTCCAGGAAACTATCACAGACAGATAACTATTTGACAATTCAAATTGATAAACAGCCAAATCGAAATGAATAATCATCAGGAAGATTCCAAGACTGACTTGGTGGCCCTGGCTGGTGTGGCTCAGTTGATTGGAGCATCGTCCCATAAACCAAAAGGTAGCGGGTTCGATCCCCAATCAGTGCACATACCTCGGTTGTGGGTTTGATCCCAGGTGGAGGTAGACACAGGAGGCAACAAATCGATGTTTCTCTCTCTCTAAAAGCAATGAGGAAATGTCCTCGGATGAAGGTAAAAAGAAAAAAAAAAGGCCAGTTTGGCGATTCCCTGGGTTGGTGGGAAATGGTTGTGGATGAGCTGATGCTTTCATCTTCAGAAATACCAAAAATACAGATTTGGGAGTTAGTACCACAGAATGCCGATGAGTTGTGGCTAAAGGTAAAAAAAAATGTTTCCTTCCCAGCAGCTGTGGAGGGGCCTGGCTGGGGGGTGGGGGGATGGGGGCATTGAACCGGAGCAAGGGAATCAGACATGCGCGGATTCAAGTCCCAGATTTTCTGACTCTAATCATAAGTAGGTTATGTCACTTCCCTGCGATCAGCTTCCTTGTTTGGAAATAGTGGCAGTGATGGCTTCTTGGGAAAAGGCAACAAGGTAATGCCTATGTGGTACCAAATATTTTATCCCGCACAGAGTTGGAGCTCAGTAAATGTGAACACTTTAATTTTCTCACCTCCTCTGTCCTGACTCGGGTTCAAGAGTGAGAAATAAAGACATCTGGTCTTTGTTCGAAGAAAAACCTCTAGCTGTGCAACTAATCTTTAAATAACCAACCACTCCCCCTACTTACCTGTGCTCAGGGCTTGGCAGAAAGTTTAGAGACACTAGGCAGACAGAGGAGGGAAAGCAGATGGGTGATGGAAAAAAACACAGGCCTCCACCAGGCAAAGAGAGTATAAACGCAATGCATTATTCAGGACATTCCGTGGTGGGCCTCTGTCAGGAATGGGTGAGGGAGCTGAGGTCTTTTGAACTCTTAGGGACTTGGCTGCTCTCCAAGTGAGGCCAGATGCTGCAGCCTCTATTAGTCCGCTGTTTGCCAGCCCTTGGCGGTCCACTGGGACCTTCTCAGGAGACCCAGGGCTCTGAGCTGGGCAGGAGGTTAATCAAGTCGCCTCCCCACTCTGGGAAGCCTTTTCAAAAATCCTGTTTTGGAAGCCAGGCGAGCGCTGAACTGCAGGAAACCAGATGCAGAAGGTACGGGAGCAGACTTACCTCACCTGTAAACAGAATCCCTCCTGGCATGCAGAGGATCGCTTGAAGGATGATGATGGGCAGTGTCCCAACCCCACAGAGAGCCCTTCCCTTTGTTGCCAATCTAAAATCCCACCTGGACAATCTCTGAGCATAAATTGGCATAGGTAATTTGGAGGGCAACTGGGCAGTGTCTACACAAGTTGACAATACCCATATTCTTGGACCTGGTACTACTATCCCCCAAGCATCTAACCTACAGAAATACTCACAAACAGTAGAAAGCCATTTGTCCAAAAAAGGTGCACTGTAACATGTTTTTAACAATAAAAGATTAGAAGTAACATACATGTTCATCAAAAGGAAAATGTTTGGGATAAATTACAATATATCTAATTATAAAATGAGGTCATTAGAAATAATGAGGTAGATCCAAACATACTGATATTGAAAGATTTTCAATCATATTTAAATTAAAAACATACCCATGCAAGTCTCAGAATAATAGATACAACAATGGCCCTACATGGGGGGGGAAGGAGAAAAACACAGATGCATATTTGGATTTGCATGTACCTGTGCATGTACATAAAGAGAAAAGTAACTGGGAAGGATCTACACCAGTTAACAGTGATTATCTCTGGGAAGGTAAGTGAGATGGGGGATGCTGAGGGCAGATTGTCTCTTTTAATCATTTATTGTTAACTTTATTGTTTATATTTTTACAAAAAGTATGGATTTGTATATTATTTGTGTAATTTATGGAAGTATAACTTTTAAAAATGAGACCCATTTCTAAAGATGAGCACAGGAAGAGGTTCAGCAGGTGGTGTGATGCCCTTTATTTCTCCAATGGCGAGAAGAGGCAGAGACAGAGGCAGAGACAGAGGCAGGGACCTGTCCAAGGTGACTTAGTGGGTTTGAAGAGTTGAGCTCCCAGCACCCAGTCCAGAGCTGTGTCCACCACCTTCCAGGTGTGCAGTCATTGAGTGTCCATGTTATGAAGCCAAAGTCCCAGCAGGTGCAGGGGAACTTTAAATATTATCCGACTACCAGGGACCAGTGTGCTACAGAGGCCGGGGCAGGAGGCTGCTTCTGGCACTGAATGGCCTGGGGCCTCAGCCCAGGCACTTTGTCCTTCTAACCCTCATGTCGCTCACCTGCAGCGTGGGGACGCCACCTTTCTCATGGAGATATAAGCACCAAATATTAATCCCCGTTCCCCCTTTCTAATAAATACTAATTATTCCTCGTCTTCCTTTTTAAAGGAGAGATGCCACTTCTGGAAACATTGAGAGACAACTAGGTTGAGTGTGTCCCAAAGCTGGGGGTTCGAATTTCTGTTCTACCCTAGACCTGCCAGGTAGCATCTGAGAAAGTCTGCAAACATTCTCCCCGTTTCCATGCCGTGCCCTCCCCTCCAGTTTTCTGAATGTCTTTGGGTTCTTCCTACTTATCAGGAGGAACCATATATATGTCTTTGGATCACAGTGCTCCCTCATCTCTGCGGTCGGGAGCCAGGGAATCATCTGCAGAAGAGGCAGCATGTAAGGCAAGCTGCCCCTCGGAGGAAAAAAGGCAGCTGGTGTCCTTCTGAATCTAGCAAGAAGGAGAGTCACTAAATGGCCTCCAAGCGATCCAAGAAGAACTTGCCCAAGTTCATGTAGAGGAGACAGCCTTGACAAGGTGACATGACAGTGATTGGCTGGCTCCAAAAATATCTCCCAACCTGCCTGCTGCAGACACTGAAATTCCACCATTAATCTCTCCAGTTAGGTCTTCATAGGCCTCTGTTAGCATGGAAATGTTTCTCATGGGAGGAATAATAAAGCTTAATCCAAGTGAACAAACATCTACTGACAGCTGCTTTAAATCAGATGTTCATGAGGGGCAGTGGGATGCCCAAAGATGAATATGATACTTTCCTGTCCTCCAGGAGCTTAGAGCTCATTAGGAGCAGTGAGATGTGTACCAAAAACACTTGAAACAAGGGAGAGAAGTCAAAAATAAGGTAAAAGAGAAAAAGTTTCACAGTTGTTCTCTCTTCTATATATTTTATTAAGAGCTCATTTATAGTACATATTATCTTGATGGGCTTCCCTCAAAATGGCTCAAAAGCCCTGGCCAGGTGGCTGAGCTGGTTGGAGCAGGGTCCCATACAGTCCATCAAAGGCTGCAGGTTCGATTCCTGGTCAGGGCACATACCTAGGTTGTGGGTTTGATCACCAATCAGGGCACGAATGGGAGGCAGCTGGTTGATGTTTCTCCCTCTCTTTCTCTCCCTCCCTTCCTTCTCTCCTTTCCTCTTTCTCTAGAAATCAATTAACATATCCTCAGGTGAGGATTGTTTTTAAAAGGTTCAAAAATGTGTGCTTTATTTGGACTATCATAGTCAGCCATGGATGTGTTTTAAGTAGCATGATTTTTTTTAAAGTAGTTTACAAAGATCAATGTGACAGTTTTGTGGATAATAGGTTAAAATGAGCAATGTTACAGATCAGAAAAAAATAAGACGAAGAGCTAAATTAAAAGACGTTAAAGAGCAAGAAACAACAGGTTGTGAGAGTATATGGCAGGGGAAGGTAGACTCTGAAGAAAATGAAGGGATCCATGGATAAATAAAATATGGCACATTCATGCAGTGTAAAATATTTAGCAATAAAAAGGGATAAAGTACTGATACATGCTACAACATGGGTAAACCTGTCATACATTATTGTAAGTGAAAGAAGGTGGTCATAAAAGTCCATATATTGTATGATTCCATTTACATGAACTGTCCAGAACAGGCAAAAGCCATAGAGACGGAAATCAGATGAGTGGCTGGGGGAAGAGGGAACACAGAGTGACTGCTGATGGTGAAGGGGTTTCTCCTTGGGGCTATGAAATGTTCTGGAAGTAAGGGGTGGTAATTATTGCACAGGACTGTGATTATACTAAAAATGACTGCATTTTACACTTTCTTTAAAAGGGTAAATTTTACAATATGCAAATTATGTATCAATAGAAAATTAACAAGGTGATGAGAGTAAAAATAAGAACAGTGTTTATGTCATAGGAGACGTGTGTTTCTGTGATTTTTCAGGAGAACTGAGATCAAGGTCACAATGTAGCTGGAGCGTTGGGAGCAAGACAAAACAATACAGCAGTCCCTCACTGTATCGCAGTTCACTTATCGCGGCCTCACTGTATCGCAGGATTTTTAAAAATATTATATTTAACTATTTATCACGGATTTTTCACTCTATCGCGGGATTTTGCAGTACTGTATAGGTATGTTGTTAAACTTACGTAGGTTTAAGAGTGTAGAATAAATGTAAGGTTCCTACTTCGTGGGTGGGGGATTTGGAATATAATACCCGCGATAAGTAAGGGAATACTGTACCCCATAAGACTAGGAAGTAGGCAGGGGTAGATCATATGTGCCCTTTAGGTCACATTAAAGGACGTGGTCTCTATAGTCAGAATAAAGAGATACTGTTGAGGAGTTTTATGGGTGCTATAGATTCATTTGCCTGTGCTGAGCAGCATGAATTAGAGTGAGTTAAGGACAGTATAAAGGGTGACCAGTTACACAGGTCAAAGCAACAGATGTCAGGTCAAGAGAGGGTGATGGGGGTGGGGTGTGCACATGGAGAGAACAGGCTATGACTGACGTCTGGGGAGTGGCTGACTGAGCAGGATACTGAGCTCACTCACCAGGAAGATCAACAAGTTTAGGCAAATAGAAAAAGTCCGTTTTGCAGAGACATTTAGTTAGCACCTACTATGTGCCAGAGACTGAACAAGACATTTGATATCCAAATTTCTATTAACGCTCATGAAAAACCAATAAGATCAATTTTATTATTCTCCCACTGTTAAGGAAGGGAAACTGAGACCCGGACGGGCTATGCAACTTGCTAAGGCACACAGTGATGGTAAAAGACAGCAAAGGGATTCAAATCCAGGTTTGTCTGATGCCAAAGTTCTCTGCCTCTATGCTCTACACTATAATGCTTCTAGACCAAGGGTCAGCAAAGGACTTGCAACACATACCCAACTGTGATCTATTAGTAGTGGCTGCCTGGAGCAACGGATTGAGACAAATTCTGAGCCCAAGCCCAGGGCCAGTGGGAAAATAGACCCTGTTTGATCAGGAATGCAAGGCATGGGCTCAGAAAAAGGCAGCAGTGGGGGAAACACGCCCACCGTATTTTCCATCCCTGCTCTAGGAGTTCAGAGGGGGAAAACACAACCTCTAGTTGAAGGGATTAAAAACTACCACTTGTAAACTACTGATGCACATAACCACAGATGAGCCTCAAAAACACTCCGCGGAGCAACCGCATCAGAAGCAGGAAGCATGCTACATCGAGGCGAATACACTTTTTCTATAAAAGGTCAGATAATGAGTGTTAGTTCTGGAGGAGGAGAGCAGACGATCTCTGTCATAACTACCCTGCTCTACCCTCGTGGCATGAAGGCAGCCACAGACGATACAAAAACCAACGAGCATGGCTCTTTGCCAAGAAAACTATTTATGAACGCTGAAATTGGAATTTCATATACTTTTTATGAGTCATAAAATATCATTCTCCTTTTGATTTTCTTTCCAACTATTTAAAAATATAAAAACTATTCTTCACTCACAAGTCATATAAAAAGAGGCGAAGGGTTATACCTGGCCAAAGGCTAGTGTTTTCTGTCCCCTGCACTAAACGTACCCATTTATAAAGAGGTCAGAAACAGAAAAAATTAATGAATAGTGATATCGGCCTTGTGGTTGCCTATGGGCGGATATGGGCTGACTAGAAGGGATGGCCAGGGAACTTTCTGGAGTGATGGAAATGGCCTTATGTATATACACATGTATGCAAAACTCACTGAAAGGTACACTTAAGAGCTGTGCATTTCATTGTATGTAAATTTAACTTCAGTTTAACTCTGTTGCTTTGAACTGAAACACTGGGATGGGGGTGGGGAGAATCACTGCCTGGAGGAGGGACCGTGGGATTGAACCTTGAAGAATGAATTCAGCCTCCAAGAATGGGAAGGAAATGTTGAAGGGGAGTAGGGGTAAGGTTCAATCAGGGCTCAAGCACTAACAAAAGATGAGGGAAAAAATTCTATTTGGCAAGAAGCAATGAAAGTATGGCTTTATTTTCCAAAAGCTCTAGCTCAGAAATAATTGCCTTGTACGATAATTGGGGGACGCCGTCTGGGAGACATGCGAGTGGAGCTGGGTGCAATTTGGGGAGATTTGTTACGCTCAGCTCCCTCCAATCAATTCCAGTGGTTCAGATGTTCCTGACCTGTTGCTTGGCATATTGTGAAAACAGCTTTTATTTACTGCATTTCCATTAAAAGATGAAATCCACGAGCAGGGGCTTACAGGCCAGAAAATCGCCGTTTACGTCCCCACTTATCTCCCGTCAGCAGCCAAGAACCACGTCTCCTCGGCGCCTGGGAACTGGCTCCAGCTGCCAGCTTCAGGGCTGCCGGGGAGTATCTCTAACGGACCCCAATCTGGGTAGTGAGATTGGGCGGCCTGGGAAGGCGGGGCCGGGTTCAAATGCTGGTCCCCCAGAAGGCGAGCAGACAGCACAGCCCCGCAGGATTAAGCTGGGCTGCAAGGAAAGGGCCTGGATGCCGAGTCAGGCTTCAGCCCCAACTCTAGGCATCGTGGGAAGTCTGGTCGAGTTGGGTGATCAGTCGGAGGAAATACCGGAATGGTGATTCCAAGACAAAAGCGAAACCTGAGATAACCTTAACCTGAGCAAATCACTAGTCCTTCTTCAGCCTAACACATGTCTGAGCCTAGCCAAGGCAGACGTCTGGGTGAACGCCAGTTCTGCTGCCAGATGAACGACTGCAACTGTGGCCCCGGCCCCTTCCCACCTACCTCTGAGCCTCGCTTTTGCACCCGCGAAAAGGGAGGTGCAAACTGAGCAATCTATTTCAGCTCCACTGTTCTGTTGAGTCAACCTCGGTCTGCCTGCTAACTTGAGCAAGACCTTTCCTCTGGGCCCTGGCTACCACATTACACACAGTGAGAGCTGAAGGCGGCAATCCCTAAAAACCCTCCCCGATTTAGCATTCTCTGCTCTTGCCTGCTTGGAGGCCCCAGAGCATTTTTTTCTCACTGTTCTTGCCAGATGGTGCCTTGGGTTATGGTGAGTCCGCATCATTCCTCCCATCCTGGCTTCTCCTGGCCTGGATGTTCCTTTAGGGTACATCCCATAATTCTCAGCAAAGAGGATGGATGGATGGAGAGGGGAAGGGCAGAGGAGCGGAGGGCTGATGAACTCACCAGTGTTAAGACAACAAGATGAATAAACAGGTAAAGGGGAGTCTGGGAATGTTGGAGAACAGGGAAATAGGAGGAAAGACACCCACTTTTACTACTGCAGCTCAGCCCCAGTATCCTGAGTACCCACTGTGATAAATTCCACTTTCTAAAGCTTTCTGATGTCCTTGCATCAGCAAAGGGATCATAACATTCCTTTTATTTCAGAGTAAGCACACGAATTATAAACAAACACCGTGCCTGTCAATATGCTAACCATGAACAGACCGTAAGGGACTACATGGTCCTTTCTCCTCTTGGGTCTCCTTTCAGACTCACAAAAGCACGTCGTGTAAAAAGTCAAAGAATGAAAAATTTTTACTAACTCTTACTAAGTTATGTGGTGCAGAGAATAAGTGATGAATAAGCAGTCTGGGGCAGACGTGAATATGTGTGGATAGGGAGTGCGGGGAAGTCAGGGTGAACTAGATGGGAATGATTTCCCGGGGAAGAGCCCAGAGGGGTAGGGAGCATAGGGGACACTGGCAGCTGCCTGATCAACACCAAGGGGACAGGAGTGTCCGGGTTGGTTGGAGGTGGCTCACAGAGAGGAGTGATAACCAAGAGGAAAGAGAGAGAGAGATAGCAGAAGATGGGGTAAAAAAGGAGGGGAGAGAGGTGAAAGAGGAGCGAAATAGAGGAGGAACAGAGATACAGGGCGCTCTCTGAATCCAGGAGTTTTCATCCTTGACTCAGAAGAGATGAGGGTGCCCTCCTGGCTAATGTATGAAGGGAGCAGTGGTACCCCGCCCAGGGTGCCCAGTGCTCAGGCAAGTGGGGCACCTAGAGCCCTGTCTCTTCCTCCACAGCCAGCCCTAAGTTGCTAAGGTTACCGGCTCAACTGCCTAATTGGAGAAGCTGTCACTCTTTGACAAAGATCAGGAGGGAAGAAGGAAAAAATGAAAGCAGACATTTCGTACTCTCAGACGAGAAGAAAATCATCAAGCTAGTTCCGCAATCGTGGACACCCTGCCTGCAGGCCAGGAAGACTGTGGCTCCATCAGGACCAGCCTCCGTCACCAGCTTGGAGGACGCTGGGAGTGAGCAGCTATCCCCTGTGCACAGGGGCTGCTGGCAGCTTGTGGCAGGTTAAATGGGGTGTAAGATAGGGGAGTCAGAAGGAATGAGCCCATTTTGCTGCGGTGGCCTGGTAAGTCTCAATGACCCAGAAACACGACACCCTTCTGAGCCAGCAGAGCTAAACTAAGCTGATGCAGCCTTTGCATGTAAGGGACTCACCATCCCGGGGTCAGCACAACTGGGACCAGTATGGAAAGTATGGCAGGGCGGGGAGCAATCAGGGACACAAAAGAGAAGGCAAGCTCTGGGAGGTCACAGAAACTGCAAGACCCCAAATGCATGCCCCCCTCTCTGGCAGCAGGAGGCATGCCACTCTATGAAGCCGACCCAGCTCCTCAGCTGCCTTGGGCACCCCTGGGTGCATCTTGGCCTGGAGAAACCCACAGGTGCTGCAGCATCTTCCTTTGCCAAGCACCCCTGGGTTTGCCCTTTCTGTACCCTCGCACCCCATTCTTAGGTAGCCACAATGTTCTTCCTGGGGAAAGAAAGGCAGGACTTTGGGTCATGTGCAAGGAAATCCATTTTCACTCATTACAGTACTCTTTGCAGGAATGGAAGAAACAGAGGAACAGTGGGCCAGGAGGCAGGTTTTAATCTTGATATAGCCACTAACTCACACTGTGACCTTCGTCAGAGCCCTAGACTTCTCTGGGCCTCACAGCTCCCGGTCTGTGAACCTCCCGGGGTAAGGTAGAGATTGAATGAGAGAACAGAAAAAAATTTTCCTGCCTAAGAAAATAAATCTACATTCCGAGATCCTATCCAGCCCTAGGAGAGGGCCTGCTATACAGAAGGTGTTCAATAAATGCTCACTGAGCTGGAATGAACACTTTCAGTACCTTATGTTCTATATGTATTTCTTCATTCTACATACATCTTTTTTTTTTTTTTTTTAATTTATTGATTTGAGAGAGAGGCAGATTGTTTTGTTGTTCCACGTATTTATGTATTCATTGGTTGCTTCTTGTATGTGCCCTGACTGGATAGCAAACCCACAACCTTAGCATATCAGGACGATGCTCTAACCAACTGAGCTAGCCAGCCAGGGCAATCTTATAGCAACTAACAAAGACATGATCCCTACCTATGTTGAGGTTACAGTACAGTGGAAAAGATGAACATCAAAAGGAAATAAATATAGCATTAAAATCTGTAATTAAGTACTACGAATAATAGGATCTTCTATACAAAACAGGGAGACCAGCTCTAAACTGAGAAGTCAGAAAAGGCTTATCTGAAGGAGGGAAGTTAATTTAGAATCTGAAAAATATTAGCAAGGGTCAATCAGACAAAAAGAGGTGGAGGCAACACCTTTCTAGGCAACAGAAACAGCCTGTGCAAAGGCCCAGAGGCAGGAGGGAGATTGTTCCATCAGAGGAACTGAAAGAGGCCCAGCAGGAACGGGAAAGCACAGAACAAACGGGAGAATGGCAGGATGTGAGGCTGGAGATGGAAACAGAGTTCAAACCCAGAATTCAACACACTTCTTGGCATTATTTCCCCAAGCAAACATTTACTTTCTGGAGAGAGAGATGCTGAGTCCTAAGTCCTATGGGCTTGCTTGGGGCATGAGGGTGGCAGTCCACATAAAGGTCACCATCATTGCCAAGCAAATCAGAAGTCTCTCAGCCCTGTAGCTACTTCCACGGACCACCCTCTCCTCCACACCGGGCTCTGCAGAGCCCTGACTTAGATGCTCTGTTTTGCTACGAAGGCCAGAACTGAAAAGGACCCTGGAAATCATCTAGCCCTGGTGTCTAACTGCTCTTCACGGAGCCCTCGGTCTAAATAGACACCCCCAGGACCACTGCAGGAGTGAGGGGAGAGGCAGCCTGGAGGGAGGTTTGGGGACCTCTCAGTCAGAGCCAGTCGCTTTCCATGGGTTTTTACAACGGGCTGCCCAAGATGCCACCTGAAGCTTCTGCTGCTCAAAGAGGATTTGGAAAAACACCATTATCTTACAGATGAAAACACCAATGGCCCTGATGAGGACTTGTGTGCTCTTGCCATTTGGCAACCATTTTAGCCACTCCTAGGCTCACCTGTCAAAATATTACTCTCCCTTCAGCCATGCCTGGAGGGAATGTCAATCCAGGTGTCTGCTTTTTCCCTACATGAGAGGTGAATTTATGTGGCCACTTCGAGCCAATGGATGCAGAAGCAAGGGAGGAAAGGGTGGAAGCTCTGAGAGCTCCTCTCTCATGGTCAGGGGTACCTGGATCCCTAAAACAGCCCTTTCTGAGCCCACTTCTTCCATCCTGCTATGAGCCATCCCAAATCCTTCCCCTGAAGTCCCTTTGCTTAAATGAACACTTACTTTCTGCTGCTTGCAACCTCACTGATGCAGCTCTAGCATGTAAGGATAACTTGCTCCAGGCACCCAGAGAGTTAGAAGTATACCCAAGGGTAGAAATCAGAGCTCTTCCACCACAGCCTGGGGCTATCTGGGCCGGTGCCCATTTGCAGGTCCATGTAAACGGAGTCCTTAAACCCCTAGTCTTCTGCCTTGTCTTTCCAGCCACTTTTCCTGTCTCATGGTTAACAAAAATCTAGTCACCTACCTTCCTCTCTCTAACCTCCAACAGAACTTACAGGCTAGCCTACCCTCGGGGTCCTTCCCCATAAATGTGACATCAGCCACTCCTCATTGGCCATAAAGTGACTTATCGAAATGTGCAGAGAAACAAGTCCAGATATTTTACTGGGAACTGGAACTCAAGCCAAACGAAAACAAGATATAGTCTTAACCGCTTCCTCACTGTGCTACTCCAATGTGTGTGTCTTTTCCTCCTACCTGAGCAAAGATTAAAGAAATCTTTTGCAATTTTCTCTGCTCCCAAAAGCACCTGTGAATATCCTGTTTTTACACGGCTTTTACCTTTGCTCACAATCTAAAGGCAATTTGATCTCTCATATGAAGGCAGCAGCAAAGGGGACTGGCGCTGGGGGTGGGGATGGGGGTGGGCTCGTTTTTCTTCTTTCAGCTGGCTTGTTGATGGCAGAGTGGTTTCCGACAGAAGCAGAATTCGCTCCCATGACACTTGAACGAGATGGGAAGACACGTGTGTAATCGCGCCATACTGCAGTTTGACCGAGCAGTCCCTAATTTTATCACAGAGCAAGAAAATGGAAATGACAGAGATGAATTTAACTCATCCACTCCCCAGCTGAAACTCGGGACTCAGGCCACGAACCGGAGGGCGGAAGGAACGGAGGGGAATGCTCACGGGCCGTGAAGCGCAGCAGTTCTCTCCGCTCTGAGCCCCTTTAAGCGCGCGCACTTGGCCTCACCCAGCTCCAGCCACCCACCACTTCCCCCAGTCTCCTCTGACTGGCCATGACGCTGGTGAGAGGGACGATCTACTGCATTGTAGGGCCTATTCCTTCACTCGTCCATTCACTCAGTACATGCTGACTGAGTACTGACTATGAAGCAAATGCTTTCGGAAGCACAGTGTTGATTAACATAGTCCCTTTCCTAAGTCTGCACTCCAGAGACAATAAACATGGACGAACAGATATCTAGGTACAATTTAGATCAAATGGCCAGGGAGGGCTCCTGTGTGGCCTTCGGCAAGAGGACACCAGTCGGGGTGAAGGTGGAGGAGAACAGGGCCCCTCTGAGCAGTGGCCCTCAATGCCATCTGCATATTAGGACCCCTACGTCACCACGCGGGATCCAAAATGAAACAGAACAGTAAAGCTCAGTTATTTTAATTGGCTTAGGACAGGACCCTAACCTTTCCTTTTTCTTTCTTTTTTTAAAAGTTAATACACTATTTTTTAAGACCAGTTTTATGTTTACAGATATATTGATGGGGAAGCACAGAGAATTCCCATATACCACCTCTACACACAGACACACACAATTCCCCCCATTATTTACATCTTGTATGGCACATTTGTTACAATTGATGGGCCAATATAAATACACTGGGTGAATTAAAGTCCACAGTTTTCACAGGGCTCACTCCTTGTGGTGTGCATTCTATGGGTTTTGACAAAGTTGGAAATTGCACATTATTACTGTACAAACAGAACAATTTCACTGCTATTAAACCCCCTGGGCTCCACCTGTCTGTCTCTTCCTCCCTTCCTCCAAACCCATAATCATGGATCTTGTTCTTGTCCCCACAGGTTTGCCTTTTCCACATGTAATATATTTGAAATCATATAGTATGTGGCCTTTTTAGACTGGCCTCTTTCACTTAGCAATATGATGTTAAGGTTCCTCCATGTCTTTTAGAGGCTTGACAGCTCATTTTCTTTTATCACTGAATTATACTCTGTAGTCTGGATGTATCACAATTTATCTATTCACTCATCTATGGACGGACGTGTTGTTTGTATCCAAGTTTTGGAAATTTTAAATTAGGCTGCTGTACACATTCATGTGCAGCTTCTTGCATGGGACATACATTTTCAACTCATGTGAGCAAATATCAAGAAATGTGATTGCTGGGTCAGATGGTCAGAGAATGTTTAGTTTTACAAGAAACTGCCAAACTGTCTAACTCCCATTTATATATTTATTTAGTTGGCCTAGGGTCCATTCTAGGTTTTGAAATTTCTTAAAGCTTCCTAATACTCTAACTTGCAGCTACAGTGGACTATCTCGCAGGCCTTCGCTGGGGACAATGTATGTCACTGTGAGAACATCAGGAAGTCATTGTGAAGTGACGCAGAGAAGAGCATGATTGGAGGCTGCAGTTTGTACAGTGGTTCTGGAAGCACGTGAGGACCGGGGAGGGCTGGGCGGGGCTGAAGAGCAAGAGCAGTGAATCTGAGAGAGCAGTCAGGAGCCTGCTGAGTTACCTGTCAGAGATCAGAGGAGCCTGAACCAGGGGGAAGATGTTAAAAAATGGATAGATTCAAAAGACATGTCGGGAGAAAAATGAATACGCTTTGGTTATAGGTTAAATATTGAAACTGGAAAACAAAGGGATGAAGCTAAGGATTACAAGGGATGCTTCCAATATTTTTTTTCCCACCCATTTTTGAGAATTTTTTTCACCCCTATTTATCCTTCCATACTCTCTTCCATGTCCAACCCCACCTCAGACTCCTGCCATCACCACACTGCTGTCTATGCCCATAAGGTCTTGCTGTCTTTTGCTCAGTCCCTCCTTCCCCAGCCCTCCCCACCAAGAACCATCAGCCTGCTGCTGTGAGTCTGTTTCTGATGTGCTTCTTAGTTCTGTTTGTTCATTAGATTCCACATATGAGTGAAATCATACGGCACTCGGCTTTTTCTGACCAGCTTATTTCACTTAGTATAATGTTCTCCAGATCCCTGGCTGGTTTAGCTCAGTGGATTGAGCGTCGGCCTGCGAGCTAAGTGTCGCTGGTTCGATCTTCCAGTCAGGGCACATCAGAGAAGGAAAACTCTGACTCCAAAAAACCTCCGCTGCCTTGCGGCATACCTCTTCAGGGGAAAGGCTAAGGGAGTAAACCCCGACAGAAAATCCGGAGCCGGAGTCCCTAAGGCGGTTTGACGTTGTAGTCAACACCGGCAACTCCTGCGGCGCACCTGAACCCAAGCTGTATCGACTCCGTCTTTCCCTTGGACCCTTCAGCTGCGAAGAGAGGGGGGGTCTGCTGCATGGGCAACAGCAGGCCCTCCATATTACCCTGCCCAGGCTCTGTAGCTTCAGTGTCATCGCAAGATGTCGATTCAACACGGGAGGAGACAGATACCATGTCACTCCCGAGTCGGACTGCACAGCCATTCTCGGCGGTGCAGATAGACTCTTGGGAAGCTACACCATCGTCTCTCGAGACGGACGGCTGCCGACGACGAATGTTCTCCAGGTCCATCCCTGCTCACATGTAAAGGGTAAAACTGTCTTATTTTTTTACGGTCCCATAGTATTGTAACAGAGTCCACGGGCTGCCCCGATTGAAACAGAACCCACGGGCTGTTCAGTTATGAGGGGCCCGAATGCCCACTGCAAAAAGCAAAACTCTGAATACCAGAGTTTGCTGAAAAGAAAAGGAATTGTTTATTTAAAGGTTAAATAGATTTAGATTAATGGCGGATTTCTGCCATTAAGTCTTATTTCCTTTAAAGCACCTACAAACACATAGTTCTGCCTACCCCTGCCGAACCAGGCTAGTTTTAGAAAAATCAGAGATAATGGTTTCCGACTTCCCAGACACAGTTCAGTTTTACCAGCAGCTCCCAATCATTTGAGCCTGACTGGGGAGGTTTTGCCTGTGTCGGGGTGCTCTCTGGCTCTTAATGAAAAATCACTTGGAGCTCCCAGCCTCCTTGTAAACCTCATGGAGTTCCCCTTTCCCTTTCAAAGCCACATGGATCTCCTCTTCCACCTCCTTGCGAACCATGCGGATCTCTCTCTCCAAAATGGCTGTCACCTTATTTTTAAATCCCTCACCGTGGCCTGTAATGCAGTGGGCAGGGTAACAGATTCTGACCATTCACACAACCTTGTACAGGCCCTGTATGCTCTTTTCTCACATCCCATGGTCAAAACCCCTCCCACCTCCTTGGGGCATTGGAAAAGCCAAAGCCATTTGCATAATGAAGACACTAGCTACTAGCCATAGTTACGCAAAGGCCTCTTGAAAGCTGTCCCCTTCCCCCACCCCCCAACCACAGGCTCTGGGGAATTTTGGGGACCCCACTCTGTTACAGTATTCCATTGTGTTAATACACCGTAGCTATTTATCCACTCATCTACTGATGGATACTTGGGCTTCTTATAAATCTTGGCTACTGTGAATAGCACTGCAATGAACACAGTGGTGTAGAAGTGAACTTAAGTCTACCCTGCAGATTAGGCACAAAAGACTAGCCTGTCTTCTTTGCTGTCTTCACCTTCCCTCCTCCAGCCTCCTCCTGCTCCTCCTCCTTCTTCATTTCATTCTTTTGTTTTGTTTCTTTGAAATAAGCAATCCTCTTGACTCAATACCAATTGCTATTTTAAAGTACTATTAATCTCCACAAGCTAATCAAGCACATGCCCTTAAGGTCAATCTCAAGAAGTTACATATATTTTAGGGATAAGGTAACTTGGCTCAGGTGTCTTTCACTGACAGTTACAGCCAAGGGTTGAAATTTTAGAAGGAATGATGTCTTCAGGTTTATCATTTTTGAAACTTTTCTTCTGAAACTCTTCAGCAGATGTTTTTAATGCCCTGAAGGGAAAATGTTTTAAAATAGGGCTGGTGATGAATATGGTAAGAGCAACAGAGGCTGAGAAAGAGGACTCCACCAGAGTTGCAGAAAGAGCTTCAATTATTTAGCAAAACAGGAACGAGACCTCCAGACCCTTTTACCAAGCTGCTCTCCAAATCACACGTCACACTAAAAATCGGTCATGGCCAGATTTGCACAAGATGCATCCAGTGGCCATGGCTGCCTCTGAAGTCCTCCAGGACATCTGTAATCACATGGGACAACAGTGGCAGAGAAGGAGGCAGCCCCGTTAGGAGTGGGGGACCCCTTACAATAGAAGGGGAGAGAGCTACACCCTGCAAGGCCCCACCCGCCTCTTCTCTCCTTTGCTCTGAGCTGTGCGTGGGGCCACGTTAGTCAGCAAGGGGCCTGGGCTGGCTTCTGTGGCCAGGGCAGGCAGGTAAGAGTGACTTGTGCTCAGCAATGCTGAACGGACTTCACGGCTGCGGGGGGCAGACTGACAGATGTGGAGAGACCCGGAGAGAGACAGGCAGATACACAGAGCAAGGTAGGGAGATAGGAAAAAGAAAACATTAAAGAGAAAGAGAGGAGAGGACACTGAGGAAAAAGCAGAAAGAAGAGATAAAAAGAGAAAGTGGAAACGAAGAGGCTGCAAGAGGAAAGAGAAGAGAGAGAAGGGCAGGGGAGGAGAAAAGAGAGGGACGACTTACATTCCATCCCCACCCCGACACTCACAGGGAGGGGAGAGCGCTCAGGAGTTCTGTCTTGAAGAAACACTCATAAATCTTCTGTGAAACACCCATGGAAGCTCAAACCTGTGCATTCATGTCAGGCAGCTCCGTCGGCACCTGCCTCCCGGGGAGTGAGACCTGTCGGGCCCCTCTTTCTAAGGCCAAACTGTGGGCTGCGAGGAAGGAGACTGTGGTGAAAAGAAAAGGCTGTGCTCAGAAATGACCCACTGGGGCCAGGAACTTTGACCGGTGTCATTAATGGATTCATCTAAGACATCCTGGACTATAAGATGTACCAGACTTGGCACAAGAAAGCTTATGAAGCAATACTTTTAATTGGCAAACTTTGGTGGATGGTTTTTAAAAAAATTTTTTATAAAAGTTTATTTCAGACAAACCGATGACATATGCTGGGAAGCAAGATATCAAACGCTCCTCAGAATAAGAGTTTTGCAAGTTCCTTTCTACATCTGAAATTCAGGAGGAAATGTACACTTACATGGAAATGGGAATAACAAAGCGGGGAGGGAACTACAGAAGTTAACAAGGTTGCGTGCTTCCTGGAGGGTGGCTATGTCTTATTTCAAAGGTGTGTTAACCCAGATGCCCAGAAACATTGGACAGGGCTGGCTTAAGGCAAAGATAAACCTTTTACTAACGAAATTATGCGCCTGGGGTGTGATTACTCACATGACCCTCCCAGTTAGGAATTTATGATCAGATCACCGTGTGAAGCTACTTGCCACAGAATCCCCTTCTTCATCACACAAAGAATTACCTTACCCTCTTAGCAGTTTTCCATCGATCAACAAACACCCCACCGCCACTACCACCACCCTGGACCCACTGCAGTTCTTGGCTATAAATTCTCAACCTTTCCTTGTTGGGAATTCGGAGCTGAGTCCCATCTCTTTCCCCTTCTGTAAAAACCCATTGCAGTAACCCCTAGACCTAGCAGGATAATTCTGAATAAAGTCTGCCTTATCACTTTAATAAGTGTTATGAATAGCATTTTCTTCCACAACACATAAACGCTCACAAACACAGGGTTTTGAACTGTTTTATAAAAGGAGGATCAAACATGGAAACAAGCTTATACGCCAGGACAAGTGGAATAGAGAAACTGAGACAGTTAAACAAGCTGTTTGCAGCCAAAGAGTAAATCCTATCTTCCCTAAACTGAAGACACTTCAGAGTAAATGGTTTACTCTTCTCCCCAACCAAAGGGTAAATAGCTTAAATCACCCAACTCAGGGAGACAGAGAACAGAAATGCAGATAGTGACATTTCTCAACCACACCCAGACAGATAAAGTTAAGAGAATAAATCCCATTTTGCTACATCAGCATAAAGCTGATGAATATTTTATAAAGATACTCCCTAAGACCTCCCCTAAGTGCCCCACCTTCTTTTAAAAATCTTTTTTTTTAAATTGATTTTGCTATTACAGTTACCCCAATTTTTCCCTCTTTGGCACCCTCCACGCAGCACACCCCCCCCCCCACCTCCTCACGCCATTCCCCCACCATTGTTCATGTCCATGGGTCATGCGTATAAGTTCCTTGGCTACCCCATTTCCTATAGTTACATCCCCATGACTATTCTGTAACTACCTATTTGTATTCTTGATCCCCTCATCTCTTCACCCATTCCCCCACACCCCCCTCCCATCTGGCAACCATCAAAACACTCTCCATATCCATGATTCTGTCTCTGTTCTTCTTGTTTGTTTAGTTTCTTTTTTTGGATTCGATTGTTGATAGATATGTATTTATTGCCATTTTATTGTTCATAGTTTTGAACTTCTTCTCCATTTAAAATTTCATGTAATAACAATTTGGTGATGATGAACTCCTTTAGTTTATTTCTTGTCTGGGAAGCACCTCTAAATGATATTCTTTGCTGGTAGAACAATTGTGGCTGTAGGTCCCTGCTTTTCGTGACTTTGAATATTTCTTGCCAATTCCTTCTAGCCTGCACAGGTTTTTTAAATAAATCAGCTGTCAGTCTTAGGGGGATGCCCTTGTAGGTAAATAGCTGCTTTTCTCTCGCTGCTTTTAAGATTCTCTCGTTATCTTTAACCTTTGGCGTTTTAATTATGACGTTTCTTAGAGTGGGCCTCTTTGCATCCATATTGTTTGGGACTCTGTGCTTCCTGGACTTGTATGTCTATTTCTTTCACCAAATTAGGGAAGTTTTCTTTCATTATTTTTTCAAATACATTTCCAATTTCTTGCTCCTTCTCTTCCCCTATCATGTGAATATTGGAATGTTTACAGCTGTCCCACAGGCTGCTTATCCTATCCTCATTTTTTGTTATTATTGTTTCCTTCTTGTTGTTCATATTAGTTGTTTTGTTTCCTTATGTTCCAAATCATTGATTTGATTCTCGGCTTCATCCACTCTACTGTTGTTTCCCTGTCAATTTTTATTTCAATTAGTGCAATTAGTGAATCCTTCACTTCTAACTGGATCTTTCTTATGCTGTTGAGGTCCTCATTAAGTTCCCTGAGCATCCTTATAACCAGTGTTGTAAAGTCTGCATCTGATAGATTGCTTATCTCCATTTTGTTTAGTTCTTTTTCTGGAGTTTGGATCTGTTCTTTCGTCTGGGCCATGTTTGTCTCCTCAATTTGGCAGCCTCCCTGTGTTTGTTTCTATGTATTAGATAGAGCTGCTATGACTCCCTGTCTTGGTGGCATGGCCTAAGATAGTAGGTGTCCAGCAGGGTCCAGAGGCACAGCCTCCCCTATCACTCAAGCTGGGTGGGCTGAGTACACCATCTTCTTGTAGCTGAGCCTTGACTGCTGTTGGCAGGTCAATGGGAGGGCTTTACCCAGGCCCATCAGCTTCAGGGACTACCTATGACCACTGACCACCAATCTCTGCCCTCCACAGAGGATCAGCTGTGCAGGGGCAGGAGAGTGGTGCTCTGACACGGTCTATAGCTGTCCACTGGGTGTGCAGGTTCTGGGATTTCCCAGGTGGTGCAGGCCAAGGTCAGCCCCCACCTGTGTTCTGCATGGGGTCACCCTGCATGAGCTATAAAGCAGTCTAAGATGTCTGCTACTTGCGCTAGGCTTGGAGATTTTCAGGCAAAGACAAATTGTGACTCTAGGCTGGCTGCTGCTAGTGCCAAGGCTTGGGCCACTTAGCAAGAGGTACAGGGGCTAAGGAGTCACCAAGGCCAGCTGTTGCTTATTTGATAGGGTTTAGAAAGTTGTAAAGCATGAGCCAAGACCACCCATTCATATGAAAAACTCACAGTTAACAGCTGGGTAGGCCTGTAAGTTGGGTGGGGCAGTCTCAAGGGATCTCCAAGATGGGGAAACAGTGTTAGCCAGAGTCTTAGATATGGTGCCTGCCAGCTCTGCGGCTCTATGCAAGGAGGACTCAGAAAGGGACAATGGCCTCTGCCTGCCTTTCTGCCTGGTGGAAAGCTGTTTGCCAGCTCCCACCTTGATGCTAGACACTTCAGTTCCTCTCTGTATGTCACTAGTATCTTTCAAGTTGCTATCCCGGTGCTGGAGCTCAGAGAGTGGATCTGAGTAAGTCTGAGTGTAGGTTCTTTAAGAGAAAATACTTGGAACTCTAGAAGTTTCTTCCACCAATTCAATCCCTGATAGTTTTTTCAGCCAGAAGTTGTGTGGACTTATCTTCCTGGCACTGGAACCCCAGGCTAGGAAGCCTGGTGTGGGGCTGGGACCCCTTGCTCCCAAGATATCCCTCCCAAACTTGTATCCACCACACATGGATGAGGGACCAGCCATTCAGTGTCTGTGCCCCTCCCACCAGTCTGGATGGATGTGGTTTCTTTAATTCCTTAATTGTCAGACTTCCATTCAACTTGATTTCTGATGGTTCTGAGTGATGTTCTGTATTTTAGTTGTAATTTTGATACGGTTTTGCGAGGAGGCAAGCTGTGTTTACCTATGCTGCCATCTTAACCAGAAGTCCCCTTGGTGTGTTTTAAAAGCAAATTGCTGTGAATTTCCTTCTTACAACTGGATCTCTTTGAGGTTTGTGGTTAAATAGTCTTGCCTGAATGTCAGTTCTGTTAACATTTATTGACACCTATTCAATAACAGGCCCAGGACTAAAAACAGGATACAGAAAAGACAAAACTCCACCATTTCCCTCAGGGATCTCATAAGCAGTGCTGTTCAACAAAATTTTCTGCAATGGTGAACACGTTCTATACCTGTGCTGTTTGGTATGGTAGCCATTACCCACATGCACCTTTTATTTAAATTTAAATTCATTAAAATTAAGTAAAATTTGAAATTGAGTCTCTTAGTCTTACTGGTCATACTTAAGTGCCCAATAGCCACATGTGGGCACTGTCTACTGTACTGGACTATGCAGAAGGAGGTAAGACACAGACATACACATTTTAATATAAGAGAGGTGGCCTAAAAGGAACCTAAATAAAGTTTTCTGAATAAAGTTACGGGAGGAAGGAAAGAGGAAGAAGCAGTTAGGATAGAAGTTTCCATCAAAAAGTAGCTTATGAGGGACAGACAGGGCCGCACCAGCAGAAACAGATGGGAACAATGTCGTCCATGATAGAAGACAGCTTGAGCAAAGTCACAGAAATGTGGAAGTACAGCTCGTTTTCTGGGAAGAGTACGAAACCCAGTTTGGCTGAAGTGTGGGCAGAGAAAGAGAGAGAAGGATAAGGTCCTTAGGTGGCAGGCTCAGATGCCAAGGAGTCTGCTATTAATCCTATTAAGCGGTGAGGAGCCACTGAGGATTCAAAGCGAGGGAGAAATGGCCTTTGCAAGTGATCCTTCAGGCAGCATATGAAGATACGAAGTATCTACTCAGGAAGAAATAGGAACAGGATTGAAAGAGACTGAGAGGGAGATATTAGAATGTGCGGAGGGCGGGGGAGATGGGGAAGAAGCTGCTATTGCATTAAAGACAGAAGGCTATACGGGAGCCTTGTTTTGCGTAAAATAAGAATGGCATCTGTAAGCCTAACTATAATAGTGTAAGACGGATCCCTAAAGCCATTTCCTGAGCCAATGTCTTTGCAGAGGGAGAATCAATCATCCAAGAAAGGTGAGCTTTTTCACAACTACTTGCCAGCCCATTGCCCTAGACTGCAGGATCTCTTCCTCAGGTACCACCCCCATAAGCCACCAGGAGCTTAACGTCCAGTGAGAATTAGGCAGGAAAAAAAAAAAAAAAGTGGAAGCAGAAAAAAAGAGGAAAATAAGATGAAGAGAAGAGGTATTTTTTAACATGTGCTGGGGAAGTCAAAACAAATTCCCAGCCATACCTGCTGGAGATTTTATGAGCCGAGACGTCCCCAAAATGAATTCGGAATTATAGTCTGCACCTCATAACACATGGGAACTCCCGGCAGCCTGCTCACACACACTGCCCTCTCATTAACTGCCCACCCTCTCCTGCAAGTAGGCAGTCAGGGCTATGCAGGCAACTCAGTGGGGGCAAAGAGCATGGACTGGCAGTCTCTCAACTTTAGGGAAGGCGTTTCTGGCCCCTGGTCTCCCTCTGTGCAATGAGAGGGCTGGAGTGCATAAGCCTGAGGGTCCTGAGAGTTCCAAGTATGAATGGCCTGCAGAGCTGGTCCATGAGCCAACAGTTACAGAGAGCCCCTAAAAAGTCACATGTGTAGGGAAAGACCTATGTGGTGAGAGCAAAGAGGAACTGAAGGGGAAATCCTGCTCTAATTCCCTCATAGGGTGACGGAAAGATCAGGTGTGGTCACAGATGAAAAAATAATTATTTGATAAGTTTCAATTATTTTTTAAAATATCAAAAAACGACCTGAGTAAAGAAATATTTGGAATGGCATTCAGGAATGCGCTCTGGGAATTAAACAGCAGCTCTACTTAGCTCAGTGTCCTGCACCAGACCGCTTCACTATTTGAAGTGCACTTTGCTCATCTGCAAAACAGGAAAAGTGTTGGGGCATCTCCCTGAAAAGGCCACCCACAATAAAAAGAGCATTCGTGGCAATTGCTGTGGAGTCCCAAGAGGGGCCATGAACTCTTGAAGTCCAATGACTTGAGTTCCTGACTCTGCCATTCAGGTTTTTGTTCTTTAATTTTTAAATGATCTTTCCCAGCTTTACTGTTATAACTGACATATAACATTGAGTAAATTTAAGGTGTACAACGTGTTGCTCTGATACACTTATATATTGCAAAATGATTACCACCATAGCATTTACTAACACTTCCACGGTGTCACATAATTACCATTTCATTTTTGTGGTGCAAACTTTCAAGCTTTCCTATCTTAGCAACTTTCAAGTATGCAGTACAGTATTGCTCACTACAGTCGCCACGCGTGCACATTAGATCCCTAGGAGTCATTCATTGTGCCGCTGGAAACTTTACCCTGTGACCGACACCTGCCCAATCCCCCACCCCACCCCCAACACCCAGTAAGCGCCATTCTAGTCCGTTTCTATGAGTTTGGCTTTTTCAAATTATAAGTGACATCATACAGTATCCATGTTTCTCTGCCTGATTTACTTCACTTTAGCACAATGTCCTCGAGGTCCATGCACATGGGCACAAATGCCAGGATGTCCCTTTTTCTCACAGTTGAATAATATTCCATTGTATGTTTACACCACATCTTTTTTATCCATTCATCCGATGACTGACACAGATTTGTTTCCATATCTTGGCTATTGTAAATAATGCTTCAGTGAACACGGGGAGGGGACACATATCTCTTCAAGATCCTGTCACACTAGTGACTTCCTCTCCAGCATCCTTAGGACTTCAGTGTCTGTTGAGTTGTTATTTTACAGGTAGTTTGTTTCCCAAACCTGGTTATGCCTGTTGTGTTTTTTATCATTAGAAAGTTTAATGAAATATTGTGAACATTAAAGATTTATTAGCATCACAAGAAAGCAGTTGCTATGAGGACTAAGTTGATTTTACTGTAAAAATAAAGTCACTTAATATTGCTACTGAGTCAAGTCAGGTGCAACAACTATAAAAATTTAGAAAGGAACCATAAAACTAGAAGAATTACTTGGCAAGCATGTTTAAGTTCTCAGTCCCCTTTAATGAAACACTGGAGATCATATTTGGTACATTATGAGAATGGTTTCTACAGAAAGGTGTCATGGAACTCCAATCAGCTGACCCAGCCTAAGAGAACAGATCCTGGACTACATCAAATAATTGGCAAATGCATACACAGTTATGTATTTTAAGTTAAAATATAATGTTTAAGGTGCATTATTATTTTTTAAGATTTCCTGCTTTAATAGACTTTTTCTGTTAACTGACCAACTGAAAAGGCACATGGCTTCCTAAAGGAGGGTTTCCAAGGTAAGCAACTCAACCTAAACCCAGGTAACCCTTTCCTGAAGAGTCTGTCTCCCTACTGAAGGTTGGAAAATGTTTAAGGAAGAACTGCTTTATTAATCATGTCAAATACCTTGCCAGGAAGCAAAAGACACCCACCTCCAACTCCCTCTAATAATTGTTCCCTTCCTGGTCCCTCTCTTGCTGGGTTCAGTTTCTTCTTTTAGTTCTCCAGATTAAAATTATTTTCATATTCTCTCTCTTATATGTATCAGTGTGTGTATATATACAATTATGTGTATATGCATGTTATATCTACACACATATGTGTTATATGTATACATATATACACAATTTATATATGCATATACCCATACCATGTATATGGATAAGTCAGTACAGAGTCAGTAAACAAGAGGACGCCCTTCCTGAGGCCTGGAAAAAATGTGGAAGTAGATTCTGGGGCCTGACCATGTATGGAGTGGTTTTGTAATGCTGGTTTAATATTAACTATAGCCTGGTCAGTGAGCTTCCTGCAATCATGCTACCTCCATACAATATTGTGGCAGGAACATTAACCAACTTCCTCCCAATATGTTGCACATGGGGCACGGAGGAAGATGCTGTAGTCTAGGAACAGCACCTGGCTTACAGAACATCTTTTTAAGCTGTGGAATCTTTTGTTCCAATGAAGTTGGAGACCCAGTGCTACAAACATAAAAATGAAGCATCTCTTTAGCTGAATCCCAGAGCAACTCATACCCCCTGATCTGTCTGGAACAGAGCTTGAAAAACCAGAGCCCTAATGAAAAGTTACAATAATTTCATTAATATCCCTGCGCTACCTGCAGAAAACCTTCCGAGTGGCCTTGGACATGTCACTTCCTTCCTATTTCGTCACCTAAGGCAATTATTAGGGCATATATGCATTCACATTCCACAAGGATCCCAGCAAACTCTTCTTCATGGTCTCTTCTGGGGAATGAGTTTGGGTGGAGCAGAGACTTTCACCTTTTTAAAACAGTATTCCTGTAGGGTTTGAATTTGATACAACAAGCTTGTATTTTTAAATGTGTCTTGTGAAAATTTAAAATTAAGTTTAAAAATTCAATAAGCATGCATGCACTAGCTGCTGGAATTAAACATATTAAAGAGACATGCTATTTAACTTAGAAAGCTCACAGACTAGCAAAAGAAACAGACAATTAAACAATCACAATATTTCCATGAAAACACAAATTGCAGTGAAAACACAAAGCGCTTGAGATATAACTCTTCTTGGAGGAGCAAGGAAATTCATCTTGGAACTAATGAAGGCATCTTCTAACTGGATCTTAAAAGAAGAGTAGCAATTTTGAGGCAGGGGAAAAATTAATGTATATATTAGAGGAAAATTTGACAATTAAATGGGCAAAATTTAAATGCAAAATGAATATCTTTGTGTGAGAGGTTGGGCTAAATCGATGTTTCCCAAGGTGTGTTACAGGAGATAAATTTAGGTGGCATGTGAAAATGTATATAAATAACTCCAATAGCTACATTACTTTTACAGGCTAGCTACCATTTATAGCAAGTTCTTCTGGTGTCCCATTCATGATAGTAATATAAAGATTCCTTTTAAAAATAAATACAGCTAATCCTATTTACCATGTGACCTTGTGCAACTGACTTGACCCCTCTGAATGGCCGTCTTCATCTGTAATATGCAGATAATAAAAATACCCAAGAAAAGGAGTTTTCTAATTGACCAGTGCAAATGTTATTATCCCAACAGTCACCTCCTTGCATTCTGTGCCCCCAGGGACACGGCACAGGTTCTGGGATGGAAGATCCACTAAAAATGATGAAAGGGGCTTAGCTCCAGGCAAGAGGAGTTTAAAAAGAATAAAGGGTTTTAGGCAAACTGGTTTAGTCTAGGAAACAAGAATAGAATTCATCTCCCAGACGAATCCCAGTTGATTATAATAACTGATGAGAGCACTATATTCTGAAGGAATCTGAAGCTGTGGTAAGTTGTTACTTAGCAATGCCTGATCACACGTATTTTCCACCTAATTCATTCCTTCATTCAACAAACGTTTATTGAGTGCCTACTATGTGATGGGCGCAGCTCTGGGCACCTGGGATTCTGGCAGCAGACAAGACTGGAAGGTCTCTCCTCTCTCATGAACTATTCTATGCAGCCCAATTCTCCCCAGATTCCTGAAGGAATACTGGCTCTGACAATACTCACTTAGGCCGAGGAGGAAATGTCATTTATTGAGGCCACACAGCAAGTGAATGGCAGTAACAGGACTAGAATCCAAGACCCTTGCTTCCCAATCCAGCAGTTTGGTAACTTGCAGAGCTGCAAACCCTGCTTGGTTTTCTACAGTTTTCAGCTGCCCTTTCTCAGCCACCCGCCTTCCCATCTGCTGTCCCTCTTGGGGTAAGAGTGGCCTTCTGTTCCCAGGCTGGAAGCAGGGAACCAGGTGAATGAGGCCATTTCCCCAGAGGCCTCTGCAGTTTGGAGAGGTGGTTTAGAGAATCCAGGAGAATAAAGTGGAGAGAGAAACAAAGGGAGAAACGAGGGAGGGAGGGACTGCGAGAGTCCTACTATTGGCAGACAGGTAATTGGTCAGCTTCTCCAGTCTCCCTCCCTCGGGGAGGATGGAGAGAAAGTAATTTAAGAAGGTTGTCTAACAAATTAGTGAGAGCCTGGGCTTGAAAATGTGAGTTGCCCCCAGGTTCAGAGCTGACGGTTTGATCCTCAGAGGCCACAGGAAGGAAGCAGAGAGGGAGGGAGGAAGGAAGGGAGGCGTCTTCATCCTGCTGCAGCGGCTTCCAACCTCAGAAGCTCCCCGAGAAACCGATTTCTCCCTCCTGGGCCCTCGCTGAGCAGAGGGGCTGGGAAGAACCTCACATATAGCTTGGTTTAATCTCATCACGTAAGAAACAAGGGAAAGCCCACAAAGCTGCGAGGACTTGACCACACCCAGAAAAACTGGGACTCAGGCCCAGGACTTCTCACCCCCAGTCCTGGCCACCAGATTACCCTGCCCCCTGGGTTCCGTGAGGTCTTTATTCGCAAGACTTCTTTTGAATTCCCCTAAACTCCCTCCAACTGCAAAGAAAGTGGGGATGGGGCAGGTCCCAAGAATTAAGGCACAGGCCCATTTATTTGTATTTATTTAACAGACACCTAGGTAGCATTTGCTGAGTGTCAGGCACTACTCCACATGCTCTTAAAAGTTTCTCTTGGAATCTTCAGCACAATCTCCTAATACACAACAGAACACCCAGATGAGGTGAGTACTGTCTAAGCTTGTGATCACAAGCCATCACTCGTATTCCTGCCCATGTTTCATTCGTTTGGCCAGGAAATACCCACTCAATACCTACTACGTGCTGTGTCCTGCAGTATATAATTTGGAGAGCAGAAAGATGAACAAGATCTATCCCCTACCTTCAAGGAGCTGTCAGACAAAGTTTTTTTTTTTTTTTTTTTTTAATATATAGAATAGAAAGCTATGAGGTGAGGGTATACCCGGGTGCTGCTATGGTTAGGGAAGACTTCTTGAAGGAGGTGATATTTGAGTTTTATGAGCAAGGGAGAAAATGGAAGATGAACTCAAGAGAAAAATACAAATTTTTTAGGGTTTTCTGAACTCCAAAAATGAATTAGGATTTTATTCTTAAGAGCACTGACAAGCAAAGCTTTTAAACAAGAAAATCAATAGCTCTGATTTGTATTATACAGCACAGTGGACAAACTTTTTCTGTAAGGGGAGAATTAGTAAATATTTTAAGTTTTGCGAACCAGATAGTCTATGTTGCCACTACTCAACTCTGCTTCTATAGAGGAAAAGCAAACATAGAAAATACATACATGAATGGAGGACCAGGTATGTATTTTAATAAATATTTATGGACACTGATATTTGAGTTTCATATCATTGCCATATATCATGAGACATTAGCTATATTTTATTATTTGTATTTACTTTTATTAATAAAATATGGCAACCAATTTCCAGCCAGGATGGACGTGTATGTAAACACACTTCACCGCCTCACGCAACCACAGAAGAATTACAACTAGATCTCAAAACAAATAACACCCAGAGCCACCAGAAAATCAAGCTATGTGGAAGTCCGACAGCCTAGGTAAAAAAGCCACATTTATCCAGATGGGTAGGAGGGGTGGAGACACGGTGTGGTGCAAAGAGGCAGCAGCAACTGAACAGGTGGTCCCACATATATATGTGGTGGATAAAAATCAGGAGGGACACCTTGTAAGCAAGTGCTCCTAGTGCCAGGCCAGACCCCACAGCCCAGGGTTCCAGCACCAGGAAGATAAATCCCTATAACTTCTGCTGTAAAAACCAGTGGGAGTTGGGGCAGCAGAAGAAACTGCTGGATTTTCAGGAGACTCCAATAAAGGGCCCACATAAACTTAAAACATACACAGATCCACCCTCTCTGGGATCCAGCAACAGGGCAACAGCTGGAAGGATGCCAGTCACACAAAGCGAGTGCTGGGCAAACATCCAGAAGCTAGGCAGCGTCAAAGTCCCCTCTTCAAGCCCTCTCCCCACACAGAGCCACACGGCAGTGAAGCAGGTTGCCCTGCCCTGGCCATTACCTAAGGCTCTGCCCGACACAATTTACAGGTGCCTTTTCTACAATAGGCCACACTACTAAGACAGGGAGTCAAAGCTGCTCTACCTGATAAAGAGAAACAAACACAGGGACGCTGCCAAATTTAGGAGACACAGAAATATGGTCCAAATGAAAAAGAATTAAATGAAACGGATATAGCCAACCCATCAGATGTAGAGTTCAAAACACTGGTGATCAGGATGCTTAAAGAACTCAGCAAAGTAAAAAAAGATGCAGGAACAAATAAAGGTTACAATAAGTGAAATAGAGAAAAATTTACAGGGAACCCACAGTGGAGGGGATGAAGCCAGGATCCAAGTCAACAATCTGGAACATAAAGGAAGAAATAAGCATTCAACCAAAATAGCAAGAAGAATTAATAATTCAAAAAATTAGGACAATATAAGGTGCCTCTGGGACAGCTTCAAGTGTACCAGCTTCCAGATAATAGGGGTGTCAGAAGGAGAAGAGGAAGAGCAAGAAATTGAAAACTTATTTGAAAAAATAAAGAAAACTTCTCTAATTTGGTGAAGAAAATAAACATACAAATCCAGGAAGCACAGAGTCCTAAACAAGTTAGACCCAAAGAGGACCACACCAAGATACATCACAATTAAAATGCCAAAGGTAAAAGACAGAGACTCTTCAAAGCAGCAAGAGAAAAGCAGAGTTACCTACAAAGGAGGTTTGTCAGGTGATTTCTCAAAAGAAACTTTGCAGGCAAAAAGGGACTGGCAAGAAGTACTCAGTGTGATGAAAAGCAAGGACCTACAACCTAGATTACTCTATCCAGCAAAGCTATCATTTAGAATGGAAGGGTAGATCAAGTGCTTCCCAGACAAGGTAAAGCTAAAGGAGTTCATCATCACCAAGCCATTATTGCAGGAAAGGTCAAAGGGACTTATTTAAGAAAAAGAAGATCAAAACTATGAACATTAGAATGACAACAAATTCACAACTATCAACAGCTGAAAATGAAAAACAAACTAAGCACACAACTAGAAAAGGAACAGAATCATAGGTATAGAGGTCATCTGGAGGGTTATCAGCTAGGAGAGGAAAGGGGGAGAAAGGGTGCAGGGATCGAGAAGCGTATCTGGTAGGTACAAAATACACAGAGGGATGTTAGGAATAGTATAGGACAGGCGTCCCCAACCTCCGGGCAACAGACCAGTACCCATCCAGACCTATAAGGAATCAGGCTGCACAGCAGGGGGTAAGTTTGCATGTAATGTGCTTGAATCATCCTGAAACCAACCCCCACCCCTCCAGTCAGCAAAGGTCAGTAAAAACATGGTCTTCCACCTAAATGGTCCCTGATGCCAAAAAGGTTGAGGACTGCTGATAAAGGAAACGGAGAAGCCAAAGATCTTATATGCATGACCCATGGACATGAACTAAGGGGACTGCTGGAGGGAATGGGGGCACTGGATGGAGGGGGACAAAGAGGGAAAAATTGGGACAACTGTAATAGCATAATGAATAAAATATATTAAAAAAATAAAATAAAACATGGCAACCTTACCAGGGGATATGAGCATTCATACACCTCCTCTGTGTAAACCTGGGAGGAAAAAGAAGGTTCCTCAAAGCAGGTAATAGTAAACTAACGTCGGAGTTGGCCAGGTGAATCAGGGATGAGGTAAGCATTCCAACCAGAGAGAACAGCCTTTCTGTTCAGGGGTCAGATGGGGGGATTATGCCTGGTGCTCTCAGATGCTTGCAAGTCATCAGTGAGGCTACAGCATCAAGTGTGAATGGGGATGTCAGGAGGCGAGGCTGAGTTGGTGCACAGGGACCAATTCATCCCAGTCCTCCAGGGACCTCCAAGGGGCCTCAAGGAGATGGTACACTTGCTAAAGTACAGGCTCCCAGGCCCCTCCCCGGGTGACTCAGCAGGTCTGGGAGTGAGAACCCAGGTTCTAAGGTGATTCTCAGAAATAGCTAACGCTAAGAGAAACTGGGCTAAATCACCTGGGAGTTTTCCCAGGAGCCTAGGAAGTTGCTGCTGGCCCTGAAGTCTTGAAAACAGTAACCCAGAGAATCAGAGGAAAGGCCACCTAGAATGAGTGTGCAGCCTCCCACGGGGACTCCTGAGAACGGGAATCTGTCCATTTAGAGAGAAGCGGGAGAGCCGGAATGTTTGTCCAAAGACCAGCCCGGCTCCTCCGGAACAGGCGCGCTGCGTCTGGCACCTGGCTCCTGGCTCCCGTTCGCGCTGCTGTCTCTCCGCTCCCTGCAAGGCGACCAGACGTCTCCCCGAGCCTTTCCCTGCCGCCCAGCCCCCCTCCCTCCTCCGCCCACAGCCTCCGCTGAAATGATTCCCCCCAATACAGCTATTACTGTGACTGGAAATCTCTTTACTGCTGATTCTGCTAATGGAAATGTTCCTTCCCTTTTCGGCTGCTTGCAAAGCCACTCGTGACTTCCCTGGGTGCCTGAGAGCAAGGCTTTGTCAGCCTGCCGCCACCAGAAGGGAGAGAATCCTGCCCCGCCTGCTTCCCCCAACACCCACCTGCCTTAGACTCAGCTTCTAAGAGCTTCTCTATCCAAACTGTCCTCAGACAACCCCGGAGTTCCCCGTTTCCCCAGCTCCTGGAGAACAGCAGACATCAATGGTCAATTTCATCCCGCTTTGCCATGCTGGGGAGGGGGGGGGCGGGAAGGTGGCAGGAGGCACCTAAGCAAAGCAGGCTGCGGTGGAAAGAAAGGGGGAGGGGAAGGGAATTAGGGAATTTGCACACATTATTTATTCATACCTCCATCTCCTTTCAATAAAAAAAGGATTCCAGGTGGCTAAGAGGCAGAGAACACAAACTGTACACCAGACTCTGGGCGAGGTGCTTTGCACACAACTATCTCTGTAAGGACCACGTATGGATTACTGTAACTGAAAACTCAGTAACCTGCTGGGTGCTGCCTAAAATGTAGTTTATGGAGGGTGCTCCAAAAATGCTGGCCACAGAAACCCAGAGTAGTGGTTATTATGTTGTTTTCATGTTACTGATGGGCAAACAGAGGCGCAAACAGAAGTCTACGGTTAGCAAGTTGTGCAACAGGATTCGAACCCAGGACTTCTGATTGTCAGAGCTGGCAAACGGTCCACCCCAGCACACTGGCTAGAGACAGTTGCTGTGAATTGCCTGAGTGACATTCAAAGTGCACTTCTCTTAGCTAGGTAAATGAGGGTGTGGGGCTGGACCTCAAAAGCATTGTTTTACCCAGTTCTGATACTACAGGAGAAGTATACACTATTTATCTGTATTTTTACAGCATAATATGTATGGAAATATTGCATATTATTTTATATATCCCATATGCATCGATAATGTAATATAAATCCCATTTTCAAGATGGAAACATAAAAACTGTACAATGCTCCTGGACAAAGCTCACCTTGGGGTAGAGCAGAGGGGTGACAGAAAAGTGCAAGTTAAGGGTTGTATCACAGATAACCCATGACTTGACAATTTCTAGAAAGAAAATGTAGTTTTTGTAAGGACTCAATCCCAAGTCTCCTAGGATGACACCATGCCTAGCCTGGGGTGGAAACTCCCTAAGCACTGGGGAAAGAGAGAAGTGGAAAGGGGAGAAGGAAGGGAGGCGAGGAGGGAGACAAGGGGTGAGGAGAAAAGGAGGACGAGAACCAAGAAGGCACAGGGATAATGAGCAGCATCGAGAAAAACTGAGACAAGAACAATGGCCGTGCTCTTGGCAAATGAGCGAGGAGATGCTGAGTCAGCTCCCAGCAGCGCAGAAGCAAGGTATTTGGTCCCTCGGGCCTGTGTGGCTGCCGCACCCTGAGGTTCCTATAGAAGAAACATCTCTAACTTCTTGGTAATGAGAAGAGGAAGAGATAAGAGAAAAAAGGAAAACAGGTTGTCAGAGAGATGAACACTCAAGAACATACCTGGTTCTGAGCAGGACAGGAGGCAGCCAGAGCACAGGGTTTGGAACCAGGCAGAACTGAGTTTGGACTCAGCTCAGCTGTATCATAGCTGTGATCTGGGGGCCTGCTCCTTAAATCCTCTGAGCCTCCGTGCTCACCTGTAACATGGGACCAATCTAACCTGTCTTCTAGATGGCCTACCCCATGCCAGAATGATAAAATCTGGGAAGATCAATTCCCCTTATCCCCTCATCCCCAGTGGCCGGTTGCCCATCCCTAAGATGGGGGGAGAATATATTGGAATAGGTTGTGTTGGTGACTTCAATTTCCCCAACTTTGTATAGAAGGGCTTCGTTTAGATAATGTCCTTACTCTACCATTCATGACATTTGATGATCCTAAAACCATGGCGTGTATCCTCTTCTCCCATATAGTCAATGCTTCTCTGTTTGCCACAATGCAATGGTTCCAATCCCTTATCTGGCTTCTGTAATTCTCAAGATAAGGTCTTTCCTCTAATCAAACTGGTCCCATTACTTATCTGATAAACATCCCAGGATAATGCAAAGGTGGAAAAAGGCAGAGAAAATGGCTGTGGGATCCCAGAGGAGGGAAAGCTTTAATGGAAGAGAAGGCATTCCGGCTTAGCCTTAACAGATGACTAAATGTCCACATCGCTATGATTTCACTCAGTATGGGTTCTGGGATAATACTTGGCAATCCCAGGGTTCTAGTCATCTAACATGCCCTGAACACCTAGGATGTGCCAAGCACACGGTGAGTCATTGCGGCCCCAGAGCTGAATGAGGTATGTTCTCTGCAAATGGATCCATAGGCAAGGCAGACAAAGAAACACGTAAGCTCTGCTTCCATTCTACTCCCAGCCCCCATCATCTCACCTGAACAGACCCCTGCAGGCCTTCCTGCTTCCATCTTTGCCCTGCCACAGAGCAGCCTGAGTAATTCCTTTGAAACATAGGTCAGATATTGACACGCTTTTTGCTTAAAATCCTGCATGGCTCTCCATTACACTCAGAGTAAAAGCCCAAACCCTGACAGCAGTCTATCTGTGCAGCCCTACGCAACTCCCCTGGTGCTCTCCTGTGCTGTCCTGCCCACCCCTTGCCCACTTCAGCAGGCAGCCCAGGCCTTCTCACTGGCCCCTGAGCACTCCAAGTACACTCCAGAGCCAGGGCTTTGCCGAAGCCCGTCTCTCTCTGGAATGTTCTTCTCCTAGATGCCGACTTGGCTAACTCCTTCACCTTCCAGTCCTCGTTCCAATCCTACGTTCTCAATGAGCTCCTCTCCCTCTCCCCTACTTAATATTAAAAGCAACCTCTTCTAAAACTTTCCCTCGTTTATTTTTGGCCCCTTTTCATAGAATTTATCACCTTACATGTTATATAACTTTCCTATTTCCATTATGATTATTGCTATTTTCCTCTCCCCACCACGTAACATACATGTGCACACTCAAGTGTGCACACATGGGCACACACGCATGCACACCCACACACACCTGGATATGAGCACTCTGACAGCGGGAATCCATGTGCTTTGTTCTCCGATGGATCCTAAGCACCTGGAACAGAGCCTAGCACATTGTAGGGCCTCAACAGTTCTAAAGGGACCATTGCTATTGTAAGCTTTATATTTATAGTGGGTGCCAAGGTCCAGAATATTCAACTTCAGTGTGAAGAGGTCAAGAAAGATGTCCAATATCAATTGCCATTTGAGTTCAGTCTTAACAGGTAAGAAAGAATCTTCCCAGGGTTGGTGGGGCATAGTTACAGAACAAGAGGGCAGGGTAGGACCGTCTGCACAGAGTCTGAACACAGACCTTTACCACAATAAGGAGCCTGGACTTCATACTAAGAACTATGAAGAACCAGTGAGGTCCTTCAGGGGAAGACAGACATGATTATATTTGGGCTTTTAATGAAATCGCTCTGTCTGCAAGTACAGACGATGGATTAGAGAGGATCAGACTAGAGGATCAGACCAGTGAGCTGGCTGTTGACATCTTAGTAGAAAGAACTGTTGAGGTCTGACCTGCCAGAGGCTGCAACAGTGGGGATGGAGAAATGTTTCCTCTGCATGGCTAAAACCTTAACAGTCTATAACATACAACATCTTTGTCCGTTTCTGACTCACAGGCTGAGCTGCTGCTTGGAAGTTCTAGTGTACTAGTAAGGAAGCTACAGATATTCCAGTCCTGCATTGTGCAGTCGCCAGCACTTCCATCCAGTCCAGAGGGAAACCTCAATGGGGGTAGTTGTCCAAAGAGCCAGCGAAAGGGGAGTGCCAGCGATGGGGAGCAGAGCAAGTCCTGACAAGCAGTCTGCCTGCATCCCTCCGGGGCAGAGGGGCTGCATGCACTGCTGGAAGGGAAGAAAAACCAGCTCGCTCGCTATAGTTAATCTTCTGTTGCCACTAGCTGGTCAGTGTGAGAACTTGGGAAAGTATCAGCTCTGTAAAGGAAGCATCCCGTAACGCTGCTCCACCTCAAGGTTATATCCGACTCTTTCTCTCCTTTCCTGGAAAAGAGCAGGCTTTCGATGCTCACCCCCCGAGGCAGCTAGTGAAAGGCAACGAGGCTTCCTCCTCCCCGCAAACAAAACCCAACAGCTCGGGTTCCCGGGAGGAATTGGAGCCAACCAGCTGGATACTTGGGCAAGAGAACAAATTCAACTTCTCTAGGCATATTTTTCTCCTTAGATTTGGGGGCTTTTGTATTTTCGTTTCTTGCAGAAGAACAAGAGGAGGATGGTGAATTTTATGTTGTGCAACTGAGTTGCAGACACTGAGATGTGTTTAAACCCAGAGCCACGTGTTAGAAGTTCAGTGTTGTGATGGAAGGAAGCATGGGATGGGTCTGAAGGCCACTGGGTTGAAGTGTGAAATGCTGGTCTTTAAGTAGCTTTTTTACCTCGTCTGGGCCCCAGAGTTACCATATAAAATGAGGAGTGGATTCAATGAGCTCCAAGAATCTGTGACACTGGGAGTCTCTCAGTGTTGGTGGTTGTGGTGACAGTTGTCATGATTCTGCCCAGAGAAGTCACTGTCACTATACATCCTTCTCTCCCTCCAGCACACGTGGTCACACTGTTCTATGTCAGCCAAGGACTAGTTTCCAGTGAAGCAAGGGGGTGAGGAGCAGGACTCTTTGCCTGCCAGAGGTCTGGTCAAACATACTGCCGGACCTCCTGTAAATGAAAATTATAGAATGACTGCATGGCCTCAGGGCCCAGTTCAGGAAGACCATCTAGTTCCAGGTCACACCGAAGTTTGCAGAGCCGGGCTGTCTCAGCTGGTGAAGCTGACCCACAGAACCACCAATCTGGTTGGCCCCGACCAAACCCGAGCCTCTCTAACGCAGCTAACACAAATCCTCCTCTCTCCCTAACCCATTACCCTCTCGGTAACAGAGTGCTTTTTGAGGGCAGACAGTATATCTCTCTCTGTCCTGGGTCTTAAATAGGTTTCACCAGATTTGAGCTGGAAAAGGGCTGAGGATGGAGTGAGGGAAGAGACTGGAAAGGGGAAAAAGACTCAGATCAGAGGCCACTGAATGCTCACCCCTCTGCCTACTTCTAGGACCCTTATTTATGTCCCAAAAGCCTGGAACATCGGAACAGCATAGGACTTGACCTTCAGTGCTACCCAAATACTTTATTTACTAACTAAAGACCTGGTGCCCCAGTGAGGAAATAATATACATTTTTAAAAAATCTAGCTTTTTTGGAAACATCAAATTCTCTCTCGCATTCACTCCAGAATCTCTCCCTCACACACACATACAGGAAAAACACTGGCCCTGATTTTAACAAATATTCTGTGGTCAGAAATCTCTTCAGAAAACCCAGCTTACTAGTATTTGTATCTGGTCTTCCTCCCTCTTCTTCATGACTGGCATCATCAACCTGCTGAATCCAACCAGAAACTAAAAAGGGCAGAGAGCCTGTATGTCTCCTGGGGGCTTAGTCTTCTCTCCCAGTGCCTGCCCGAGGCTGCGGAGTCTCTGCTTGAAGGCTTCCTCCCGCATGGATCCTACTGTCACTAAGGGTGAGAATGCCGGGTTGTTGGACAGCTCCCTGGGACACAGCCTCCTGTGGGACTGAATTCTATCTCTCCCCTTGTAACTGCACTTTTTGAATATTCCTTTAAACCAGACAAGGGGAAAAAAAAAAAAGAAAAGAAAAAAAAGCACATTCCTCATTCCCTGTTGACATTTGAAGGAAGCTGATCCAGTCTTTTGTGGGCTCTTCTTCTTAGGCTGAACTCCTGCTTTCAATGATCCTTCTGACCCGGTCCCTGGTCCCTACTCCTTCCAGAGGCTTTCCTCTCTGGGTATTCATTTTTGTTTGCATTCTAAGGAATCTTTGTAGACCTGACCAAGTTGGCATTTCACACTGCATCTCTGTCTTCCACGCAGGCCGATCGGCCTCCCGCAGACAGCACTCTTTTGGGAAAGATCTTCAGGACACTGCCTTACTCACATAGGTGGCCCTTAAAGACATACTACTGGATGTTTTTTCCTTCTTCGCATGCCCTCCCACAAATGCAGAGCACAGGCCTCATCTGTGCGAGTTATATGACAAGGAAAATTAGTCAGAAATTTTGACAATGGAGGCTTATTCAATTGTATCTCTTTTTCCCCCCTTTTGCTAACTCAAGGTAAACAGACCAGCCTGGCCTCTACCAAGTCCAGGAAGAAGGGTGCCATCTTCTCACCTGCAGACATGAAAGCTAAATCCACAAGCAAACTCCAGGGCTGCCTGGGGGCGGATGAGGACTGAGTGATGCAGGTTCACCTCAGAAGCCCTGCACTGCCAGTCACTCCTGTTCAAGTTCTTCCTTTTCCATCAGTTCTTCCCAACAGCCCCATGTTATCGGCAGAGCAAAGGAGCCAGTGAAAGGCGAGGGAGCTAGTCAGGGTGACAGAGTAGGTCAGAGCACTTCAAGTTCATAGAATCTTTACACCCAAGGATTATTTTAGGGCTCATCTACCCACTCATATTACAGCACAAGGAACTGAAGCTCTGGGGGATAAATGGCCTGTTCAAGGTCACTGTGGGCCAGAGTGGGGATTCTAGATCCTAGCCAACATTAAGTTTGCAAGCCCTGTTACAGCATTCAGCTTCTCCAGCGTCTCCTCCAAGGCTTTGCTCAGGGTGTTTCCTGTCTAGGAGGTATCCCCAGCCTTCTCCCAGACAGATCTTCCCACCCTGATGGCACCGAATGTGGTGTCATCTCCATCACCCTTTGGCACCATTAAATACAGTGTCCTCTGACATCCTGTGCATCACACAACTTAAAGCTGGCAGGGTCACTGGAGGTGATCTAACTCATGTCTCACACTCAGACTCTCAGATTTCAGCTCACTCATGTAGCTGAAGTTCCTTTAGAGGAATGCTCATGCCCTTCATACAAGTATAACCAGCACCTCAATGTGTATTTAGCTCAGGATGCCTAGTTAGCAATTACCAAGAAGGTAGGTGTATGTTAGACTGAGATTCCAGTTCCAGGTCTGCCATTTATTCACAGTCTGACCTTGAATTAGGTACTTGACCTCTCTACTAATGCTTCCTAGCCTGTAAAATGGCAATAACAGCAGTGCCCACTACATATATTATATGGAAATTAACAATAACAGGCAAAAGTAAAGCTCTCAGGTCCACATTGCTATTCCTTGATCACTTTCAGTGAAATTCACCTTGTCAACACCATTGACTTATAATCAAATTCTAAAGAAGAGCCCAACACAGAAACTTGGGGAATCTTTCACCTCTGAGGGAAACTTCCATCTACATAAAACAGGCTGGAACGTGATGACAAGAGCAGAACTATGAAGCGGAAGAGACCTTAACGAAAGTCACTTAAGTACAGGCACGATCAATAACATAGCCAATAACTGGAATGACAGTGGCACAATGGAGGGCGGTAGGGCCAGGTATGTAGGTGACTTTGGTGAAAGATGTTGAGAGGCAGTGTGGAGAAAATTACCTTGAGTTTCCCCAGTTGGACTTGAGTAAAATGGGAATTCTACCTTTTATTTGTTCAATCACCCACACCTTTTAACGCCAAGACCATTTTACCACCACCAACTCTGGGCCCACAACCCAAAGCATAGCCAGAGGGCTTTGGCAGTCACCACCACCCCCTAGTGGTGGCTCCATATACCCCACAATTGGCAGGATTTGGCATTTACTGACTGCATGACCAGAAGTGGCATGTGCCATCTCCAAAGCCCTTTAACTGGTGAGTTAGTAGTGAAAAACTCGCCCAAACCAGCAGACATAAATACTCAGCTTTTAAACAAAGAATGTTTGGAAGGTCTAGGGATGGGATGGGGCTGCCTTAGGACCCTGGGAAAGATACGGCCATGAATGACTAGTAGCACCCGCCCCCAACCCCAACAAGCAGCAGCCCTCATTTCCCGGAGCTCACTGTGCACTCCGTGTTTACATGCAAACAGTGGAAGACCAACACAAATAAAAAGCCCACGTCTCCCTACACAGCTCCTGCTATGCTTGGCCATCTGGTAACTACCTCGTTAGCCAAATCCTGGGGGGAGGGGGTGCCTTAAGCTGCTAGTCCAGGGCACTGAGGGGAGGAGGAGATGGGAACCCAATTCCCCACAAGCATCTGAAAGGGCTCAGAGCCCACAGGAGGACAGCACCCCGCCACTCCACGGCAGGCAGTCCACAGCCTCCAGGCTCAGCCACAAGCAGCAGAGAAGGCAGAGGCTCCAAACGGAGGGAGCCAGGAGATTCTGGAGCTAACTCACAGGTCCTGGAGCTTCCCAGCTCCAGGTATGTGGGGACAATTCCTATTAGTGGACTGGACTGGGTCCTCCACATTCTTGGCGAATTGGAATGCTCTGGGGTCCTCACTTCCAAGTAACACCATATCTAAGAATGCCCCCCCCCCACATTTGACCAATCATTCAGGGAGACTTGACCTCCTGATCCCTCTGGGCACCTGCTGTAGAGAGATGGCGAGGGCGATAAAAGAAGGTTGCCATTGGAAGTGGCGTAAAATAAACACCCTGTGCGTCCCCTTGGGGGAAGCAGTAGGAGTTAGCCCTGAGCCCAAGGTCAGCTCTTTGCCCTAAGGAACCCCATCGCCACCCTCATACCCTTCCTTGGGAACAGGCAGCCCCACAGGTGCACGTGTGTGTATGCCGGAGTGTATGCTTGAGTGTGTGTGTGTGTCTCGCACGCCAGACGCGCTGCCGAGGAAGTCCCCCGGGAACCTGCAAGGCGCTCTATTGCTTTGCCTCTCAGAAAGCTCAGCATGCTCGGGTTACAGCCAGCTGGGGAGAGCCCAAGGGCCAGAAACCCCAGGCTCCAGCTCGGAGCATGAGAGTGCCTGGCACTTGCTCAAATCCCCAGAGGCAGCCAACAAAGAAGGGAAAGGGCGGGAGTGGGGTGGGGGTCACAAAAAATACATTAAAATATATTATGGTTCCCCGGAGAGAGAAGTCTAGCCCATTGATTGATTACTCTTTGGGGCTTCCTGGGCAAGCAAGGAGTTAACCTCAGAGGTCCAATCGAGATTCGTAAGGCGCTAACCAGGGAAGTCCATCACCCCCGCGATGCTACAGCTAAGCCGGATCCCAGAAAGCAAGGATCCGGGGAAGGCGAGTTCAGGAGTCTCCCGCGAGCCCCCACGCCATCCAGGCGCGGTTGTTGACCAGACTCCGACAACCAATCGCGCCCTGTGCCCCCAAGAGGGGAGGGGAGAGCGAGCGATTGGCGAGCGCGGGAGAGCTAAAGGGAAACAACGTTTTTGTAAACGCTCTCCGAGATAATTAAGCTATCAATTACCCGGGTGGGAAATCAGCTGCGCTTCCCACAGCTCCTCCGAAGGGCCGACTCCTCTGGGATTCGCGCTGGGAACCGGCAGGCAGCAAGCTGCTGGCGAACTTTGTGATGAACTTTTCCGTGTAAGCCCCCACCTCCAGCCCCACCCCTACCCTATCCTCTCCCCTTCCATTTTCTGGCCTTTAAGTTATTATTAGCCCGGTGAATGAGATGCTAGGAGGGGGACAGAAAGGCGAATGTGGCAGACTGGGTGCGGGCGAATCCGACCATTTGAAATGGGCTCAGAAATCACTCAATCCTCCCCTAACGCACTTCACCGCCAAAACTAAGGCCCCGAGGGAAAGCGACTCGGCCAAGGTCACCCAACCCACTCCGGAACTCAGTCTATGAGGGCGGGTGACTCTACATGGAGCGTCTCCCCTCCGATTCTCGGGAAAATCTATCCAGAAGAGCAAAACCAAAAACTCCGGCGCGAGGGCAAAGGGGCGGTAACCGCGGGCGGCAGGGACATCACCCACTAGACCCGCACCCGGCATCAGAGCCGAAGACTTCCCCGGCGCGGAGCCTGAGCACACTCAGCGACATGGGGCTTCGGGCGTCAGGTACGGCCCGCGGCAGAGCTCAGCGTCTGGGCTGAGACGGAGGCACAGGTCTCCGCCGCAAAGGGGCTGGCACGCCCCCGCGCTCCCGCCACGCCACGCACTCCCCGGGACCTCCTGCCCCACACTCCCTCCCAACCACCTGTGCGCCCTCCGGGCCCCTCGGCTGCCCTCTCCCAACCCCGCTTCGGGCAGCCCGGGGCGGGGATCCCCAAGGCGCCCCCATCTGTCTGGCTTCACTTAGGGCTCACGGTTCCTTGGGATCCCGCGTGTGTCGGCGCCAAGCCTTACCCAGAGTGAAGAAGGGCAGCTCGGTGTTGTCCAGGTCGTCCTGCACCGCGATGCGCCCTGGCAGCTCGTTACGCACAAAGAGCAGGAGGCGCGACTCCGCGGTGGCACCCGCGGAGCTGGCGGAGCCCGGGGACGCAGCGGCAGCCGCTCCGGCTCCGGCTCCGGCTCCGGCTCCGGCCCCGGTCCCGGTCCCGGTCCCGGCCCCGGCTCGGGCGCCGCTCCAGCCGAGGTCGCTCTCGCGCAGGGCGGGCAGCGTGGACACGGTGACCGTCTTGAGCCGGCAGGGGCTGTCTGGCCCCCGGGAGGCGGCGGCGGGGGCGCCGGCCAGCAGCGGCGGCGGCGGCAGGAGCAGGAGCACGAGCAGCAGCGGCGCCGGGTGGAAGCCGAGCCTCGGCCGCTCCCAGAGCCCCGAGCTGGGGCCGGGGCTGCGCCGGGCGCCGGCGGCGGCCATGGCGGGCGGGGCTGCGGGGCTGCGAGCAGCGGCCGCGGCGGCGAAGGAGGAGGAACCAGCGGCAGCGGCGGCAGCGGCGGCGGCGGACGCCGGAGCTAACCAGGACGCCGAGGCGAAGGAGCCGTGGGACCCGCGCGCCAGCAGCCCCCGGCTCTCGGCTCCGCCTCCCGCTCGGCCCAACCCCCCTCCGCCCGCGCCGCCTCCCCGGGCCCGCCGCCCGGCCCTGCGCTGGCTCGCTCGGCAGACCCCGAGCGTTTCGGAGGCTCCGCCCGGCCTCGTGCAAATGTCAGTCGCCCCCTCTCCTTTCCCAGGATCCCCCAATGCCGTTCTCACCGTGTTCCTGAGCCACACACCACCCCTCTCCAAATTCCTAAGACTTAGCGGCCCTCTCACGCCTCCCCCAAAATACCCCTGGTTCAAACCACCTTTACCCCGCCCCTGGCTCAACCCATGGGCTACACCTGGGGACGCGCCTTAGTCCAGCACCGCTGCAGGCCCCGCCTTCTTTAGGGTACAGGGCGCCTCTGGACGGCACAGACTTAACTTTGTCTCCCCTCAAGCCCAGTAACAAGTCCTGTGCCGTTTTCTGGTTCCTGAAATAACTCCTGTGACCTCAGAGTCCCCTCCCCATCCACTTGCCAACAACTCAGGCAATCACTCTCCATGACCCCCTCTCCCCTTCACCCAGGCCTGCACCCAGTCGCACTAACTTCTAATGCTTCTAATGGACAGAGGGGTGTCGAACTCCCCCCTCTAGCCCCTACCCTCCCACATTGCCTCCTCCAGGAGACTGTGGCCCCCCAGTTGCCGCCCTGCAATCCAACCCACTCACGGGCTTTTATTTTGGATCCCTTCCCCTAGCTTGGAGCTGCTCTACTTGGCTGCTGGTGTTCCCTGTGTGAAATTCCTGAAAAGGGTGAGAGAGACAGAGGAAGAGAGAGAGAGAGGAGCGAGAGAAAGAGAGAGACAGAGAGAGAGAGAGAGAGAGAGAGAGAGAGAGAGAGAGAGAGAGAGAGAGAGAGAGAGAGAGAGAGAGAGAAGAGAGGAGCTCCTATGCCTAGGGCTCCCATGGGCTTCTCCGTCCTCTGCCCCATTCCCAGAGGAGGAATGTGTTCACCCATTTCTTCACTCCCAGTCCTTCTTCCTCTAGAGTTAAGTTGAACTGTAGTAAACCTAGGCCCTCAGACAAGGCAGCCTTTGGCCTTCAGCTGATTGTGCCTCTGACCCACATACATACCTGGGATCCTCCAGGGAGCCATCTGCTCTGCAGGGATCAACTGCTTGAGCAGTCCCTCTTCTCCACTCCCCCCTTTACTTCATCTTTCCTCTCTCTGCTCTCTATCATCTCTCCCCTCATTTCCTTCTTCCTCATCTTGACTTTAATCTTATAAATGCTTTCCCCCTATAATTTGTGAGCCATTTCCCATCTCTCCGCATTGCTTGCCCATCTGAACCTTTTGTGCGGTCTCTGTATTCACTTCTCTTCTCTTCCCTCCTCTGCTTTTCTTCTCTCTGTCTTTAACCCTTACACGAACTGCCTTTTCCCCTCTCCCATCACATTTAGATATTTTTATGACTTTGGGTAAAGGCAGAGTGCTGGAAAGGGGGAGATATCAAAACCTGTTCTGTGTCCTTGGACTTAATGTTTATGAAGCATTCTCTGCATGTTAGAGTGCACATATTCTAGCTTTTATACATACTCATAATCCAATGAGATGGATATTATGATTTCCATTTTCCAGATGAGAAAACTGAGATCAAGAGGTCAGGGAGGTGAAGGGACTTCCCAAGGTCACATAGTTAACGAACAGAAGTGCTGCAATTTGAACTTCAGGCTCAAAAATCTTGACTGTTTCCATTAAATTGCACTGTCCTCAGTGACCTTGGAAACACCCATCTATCAGAGATGTGAAAGGAACATCTGCAGGAGCACATCTGGGTCAGTTTCAGCTCTGAGGTTTGCAAGGTATGGTTCTCCTGTCTCAGTTTACTAATCTGTGAACCTGGGTGGCAGTGGGGGGGGGGGGCGTGGATCTAGCCTTTCAAATCCTGATTCTAAATCATCTCCTGCCTCTCTGATGCCTGCTTCAGCTCATTTACGCCTCCAAAATATGTTACCCCGCCTCCCTCAGTCTCTCCTTTGTACCCTGACAATCCGCCACTATCCTCTGCAATGGGGCTTTCTGATTCTCTATGCCCCTTTCTTCAAATATGCTGACATAGTCCATTTATAGAAGCGCACACCAGGAAAAAAGGGCTCCCTTATGTAAGGCAGAGTCTGTGCAAGTCCTCCATGGACCTCTGGTACAAAGGTCTGTCAAATGTGACCAACACTTTCATTCATTCATCCGCAACCGAATATCCAGGGCTCCAACCAGGCGCTGTATGGGGGCACAGAGACAGTAACACAGCTCCTGCCCTTAGAGGACTTATAATGATGGGGCCGGGGGCAGTGTGAGGATGAGACAGGCACAGAAATATCTGAGATACCAGGCCAGCAGGCAGACGTGTATTTCTTTTATGAGGTACTTTGAAATGTATGCTTGGGAAAATCCAAGAAAGCTTCCCAGAGGAAGTGGTGTTCAAGTTGAGCCATGATGAATTAGTAGCAGAGGCGTGGACATTCCAGGCTAAAGCTGGCATTTGGGATTTTTTGCAACTGCTCAGCATCTGAATGAATCCTTTTCCTACATCAGCGGGTACTTCACTCTCTGAGGCACACCCTACCTCCCTTGAAGAAGCTTAAATTTCCAGAAACTTTGTCAGCCTCCATTGCAGCTAGGACTTGGGCACATGACTCAGAATTCACCAATCAAATCCATCCACCCCCAGATGCTGGGAAGGAAGCTGGAATCAGGCAGAATCCACTTGGGGACCAAAGTGGCAACTGCTGAGGAAGTTACGTCCAGGTTTCATTGTTAGTGAACATGATTCTAACAGCACTGCTCAGACCCCAGGGTCACTGGTGTCAAGAGTACGAATTGCCTTACTTATAGCTGGCTGCAGCTGCAACAATAGTACCTCCAGTTCTGTGCTGTGGTTTGGGGTGAGTGGCATTCTCGGCTCCGTGGACTCTAGGCCCAGGTTCTATGCCATCCTCGAGATTCTGAGTGATTGGATATCACTTTACTGAATTGTGTTTCTGCTTAAATTATCCCAAATTGGTATCTGTTGCTTGCAGTGAAGACACCTGCCTGAGAACACAGAATGTGGAACAAATGGAGGGCAGAGAGGGCAAAGCGTGGGAAGGGAAGTGGAGGAAGTTTGATGATGGGCAGAGGGAGTGATTAAAGACAAGACAGAAAAGGCAGGCAAAGAATTTACTGTTCATTTTGAAGCAGACCGATTTTAGTGTTGAATCGTGAGTGACCATAGGAAAAGGACTCATGTTTCTGAATGCGTATTTTGCTACTTCAAAACTGTGTACGGTGTGTCAATGAATGATGATAATGCCTGCCTTCTGGTGACAGTGAGGCTTCAGAAATAATTATGCAAAGAACTTAACATAGTAGGTGCTCAATAATTTATAACCACTGCTGAGATGCAGAGTTCCAGCAACATCTGGAGGAAGAAGGCTTGTTATCCCCATTTGATCGATGTGGAATTTGAGGTTTGGGGAAGGAAGCTAAGAAAGTTAACTATAAATTTTTTTAAATTGATTGATAGAGAGAGAGAGGAGAGAGAGACACAGGCAGAGGAAGAGACATCAATTTGTTGTTCCACTTACGTATTCATTCACTGGTTGCTTCTTATATGTGCCCTGACTGGGGATTGAACCCATAACCTTGGTGTATTGGGATGACACTAACCAACTGAGCAACCCAGCCAGGGCCAGAAAGTTGACTTTGATCATGTAGTTATCAAGTGGTGGGACACAGTCTGTCTGATTGCTAAATCCAGGCACAATCTGCCACAGCCTGCCACCTCCCTGCACCAACCCTTCCCCACCTGTTCCCAATACACTGGGAATCCCCTGTTTGTACTCTAATGCCCTGTCCTGTGGCCAGTGACACCACTCCTGTCCCTCTCAGCTTGTCTCTTTCCCTTCTCCTTTCCTCTTCACTCATACGCCATTACTGACTTCATTAGTTGCATTCTATTATTGATGTAATTTACTCCCCTCTAGGGTCCTCGTGTGTCCCCCCTCTCTGACTCCACTGATCTGAAATTCCTTTCCATTCTTTCTAACTCCTTCCCAGTCCTCCCAGCAAATGCTTCCTCTTGCTTCACCTTTCATATTTCATACCTCTCTTTCTAAGGAGTTTTGCAGCATTTCCCCCCCTCCCTTCCCCCTCCCTTCATACTATTCTTTTAGTCCTTCTATTCATACCACCTGACTGAGGCAGACTTGTGTAGTTGCGACAGCAGGGATTAGGGAGGCCAACGGGCTTTGGTTTAGGTTGTCACCTTTGCTGTTGACCTAAAGGTTCAGGTAACTTAGAAATGCCCCTTCTAGACCTCTCACTTTCTCATTTGTGAAATGGGGAAAGGAGTCCCTGCTTTTCAGGATCATTATAGAAATTACATGAGACCTCATGTATGAAAACATATAGCCCATACTGGGTTCTAATTAATATTATAAGGCAATCCAGACAGTTTACGGTGTCTCACTCCCTATTTTCCAACCCAGCCCCAGGTAACAAGATCCTCACCACCTCGCCTCTGCTCCAGTCCCTGGCATCTCTTTTCTGTTTCTGAATGTTTTAAGCTCTTGTTGCCCAGTGTTTTCACCCAGGCTCTTCCTTCTGACCGGACAGAGCCCCCTCCATACATCACTTGCCTCCCAGTTACTTACCTGTAAGTCTTAGTTAATTAAGCACTTTGCCTAAGATGACTAACCATCCGGTCTAAACTAGTCCCTCTCCATCTTCCCTGCTCTGTTCTTTCATATCTTCTTATATTTTTTAAATTGCACACATTACATATTTTAATACTGGTTCATGTATTAGTTTATTTTCTTGATGTGCCTTCCCCACTAGGCTGGGGACTCCAAAGATCAAAGAACATATGTCTTATTTCCTACCCTGTTCATACAAACTAGCACTGTGAGTAACATAAGATACAGACAGAAAATAAGTATTTTGTCAATAAATGATCACGTATTTATTGACTTTTTACCCTAAGAAAGGTAAAGTACTAGGCACTAGTCATAATTCTGCAGTGAAGAACACTGGCTATCCTTTCGGTTTTCTAAACAGTGTATTATCATCCCTCTGTCCATTTGTCTGTCCCTCCTTCCTTTCTCCAGCCTTTCCTCCTTTCTGTCTTTCCTTCTTTCTTCCCTTCTCAACTTTCCATGATTCAAGTAATTTCTTTTAGCAGCCTTTTTTTTCTTTAAGCCTCAAGATGCTCTCTAGAACCCAAATTCCATTTCAGATGGAAAGCTTGGTATCTCCTGCTCCACCTAAGATCAATCTCCCATCACTCCTCTCCATACCCACAAATGCCCACCGTTTGCTCTCTCTCACTTCATGCGTGGCCCTCTCTGTAACTTACGTGGTCCTTTAAATTCTGCCTGGCTCCCTGCCACACTGTGATGCCATTCATCACCCAGCATACTGATACCTTCCCTCCTCTTCAGCCACTTTCCCCCAGGTGCTCCTTTGTCTTAGTTCTGCCAGCCCCTCAGCATCTTGACCCAAGTAGATCCCAGCTCCATCAGTTTGGTAGAGGATCAATTACAACATTAAGGTGAGTCTTGGAGCTTTTCATTTTACTGTTGATGTATCCCAAATAGATCACCGTAAATATATCTATTACTGTTATCTCTTTCTCTGACTCAGAAACATCTCTTGGATGTAAGGTCAATTTATTTTCTCTACCATGTACTAGTTGACTAATTTTTCATGATTCACAACCTCTCCGAGCCTGATTTCTTTTCCTCTAAGTAGGGTAATGGAAAGGGGAAATGAGCCAGCAGACAAAATGGAAGCACCCATTGTTCTCTGGTGCATAGTCAGTCCTCAGTAACAGTAGCTTGATTCTACCTGCAAGTGTTTATTTGGTCCTTCTGTGACCTCTCTGTCTCTTTGCCTTTATCTCTCCATTTCTCATTTCCCTTTTCAGAACATTGCCACTATATCTCATTTAGAGCAAACTTTTACCATTGTCTCTAACTTCTCTTTCATGAAAAATGAAAGAATATTTTAATCACCGTTGTCTTTTCTCATTTGTACTTGCATCTGTTTGACTGATTTCTGCTTCAACCCAGCACTTCTCTGACTCTTTCCCTTAACAATTCTCAAATTTATTATCTTTCTTCTCCATCTCCTACCTCTCACTACCTCCTGCTTTCCCTGCTCACGGTCCTCTAAATCAACCCCTTCTTGTTCGGTGATTTACTATAGTCATTCATATCCTTCTTACGCCATCCAGTCAAAATCCTCCCAATACTCCTTGAAGGTCTATCTCTCTTTTCTCGTTCATCCTTCTGCATTTTCTTTTTCAAGCCCACTCATCTTAGATCCATCCCCATTGTTCATTTACTTGTGCCCAAATCTCTGTACCTCTTTGCCTAGTTAATCATTTGACCTATTCTTGTTTCCTTCCTGCTTTGTTATACTCATTTTCTCTCACCATTAACAATATTACTGGGGGGGAGGGTGTTCCTTTGGGTCTATTTTCTCCCAAATCCTACCACTGCTGTATTTTTAGACCGTCTTCGTATCTGGAATCTTTTCTCTCTGGGACCCTGCTTTAGTTTAAAAAAGTAAAAGCCTTGCAGTATCTGCTCTATATTTATTCAAGCTGAACTGCTAACCTGGTGCATTGGAATGTATATTACTAATAAAAAGTGTAAGCTTTATTCTCTGCTATAGAGTACTATGTCATTTTTCTTTCTGCATCACATTATTTGTATTATTATATTTTGAAATGGTGAAGGCAATGTCAGCATAGAGTGACTATTTTTACAACATTTTCTGGATGCCTACTATGAGTTAGGCACAGAACACAGTCTCTTATTTAGTTTTTACAACCACCTTAATCCCTGCATTTCATGGGACAAATTGCGAACACACAGAAAATGCAATATACCAAGCAACTTACATCTAATAAAGTCCTTCTGACTTCTTCAGGTAAGAATTTAAACTGGATCCCACACACAGAGGGCAAGGAGAGAGCCAAAAAAAGAGGCGAACTGCTCCGGATTGGTGGGGGCCACGTTTCACAAGCAGGGGAACTTATCTACAAGGCTTATCTTGGGCAACCCAAAAAAAGTAGTTCTTGGCACCTGCCTACCAAAATCTTGAATTTATATAGAGGCCTTAACAGGATTCAATCACACATACTGTCCCTACGGTCTCAACAACACATTACTCTCTCAACGTTGCATCCTTGAAATTGTTCAGGCTATGGGAATGGTGGGCAGAATGTACATCTCAAGGACAGGTGAGAGGTTAAGGAGCCTCATATTGCCCATTGTTCAGGTCCAGCTCAGAGGTCCACCAGCATCTTCCCCATGACCTCCAAGAACACCAAATAGTGTAAGGGTTAAGAGTTTTTCCTACTTTTATAACAGGGATGATACAATCACTTTGCAGGACTGTTGTTTAAGATAAGACTAGTTATAATTTCCACAGGAGCAGAAACCCCGTCAGTCTTGTTCTCTGCTGCCTGGCATGTATTAGGCCATCAACAATTATTGAATGAATGCATGAATGAATGAATGAGTGAACGAATGAGTGAATGTCAAAAGCACAATCTCATGCATATTTGCATTTCAGCTCTGCCACTTAAACCTGTGTGTCCTTAAACACAGTAGGGAGAGAGCAGATACCTTCTGACAGTCTGTATCTTTAAGTGTGTTGATGCATGCTATTGTATGCGTGTTGTTTTTAATTTTTAAGTAACACTGTTTAGCAACCTTAAGAGCCAGGGCTCAAATCCCAGATTTCCCAGTTGCTGACTTTATTTATTTGATGGGCAAGCTACTTATCTCTTCAAGCATTAAACTGAGGGACAGAGTGCTACTGTGCTTGAACTGTGGCGAAATGCTGGGACTGCTTGCTCATCAAGTCTCCTGCACTTTTCATTACAGCAGGGGTCTCGTTGCCCTAACTTCCAACTCCCCGGCCTCCTTTCATGGTTTCTCTCACTCTCTGTAAGAGCTCCATGCGGACAACTCCCAGGGCCATGCTCTGATGGCTCTCAGAGAAGCAGAGGACGTCCCCCCACTCCTGACCCACTTACCAAGCTATATTGATGGCCATTGTGTGCTAATCTGCACACTCAGCAAGGCTGGGGCTCTGCAGTCTCCCCATGTCTCCTGAAGGTCCAACTGTACTCCATCTCAGTCTGGAGAGGCTTCCAGCAAAACCTATTGGGAGTCCCTTCCTCTTCCTAGGTCTGAGATACACACACACACACACACACACACACACATATTGGTGATGGTGGTGGTGGTGGTGGTGTTTTTATTTTTTTTTTTAACTGAGGCTCTATTCTACAGAGGCAAAAGGATAAAAAAATATATTTAAACTCAAAAGAGTCCCTCTTTCTTCCTCCATCCCTTCTTCCCTCCCTTTCTTCCTCTCATCTCTCCTGCATGGAATCCAATGGAACACTACACTTCAGGAACAGAGATACAATGAACAAGACTACAATTGGTCCTGCACTCATGGAGCTTACAGACTAGTCAAGAGATAGACAAAAACACATAATCAAAAATGGACCTATGGGAGGGGGAGATGGTGAGCAGCTATGCAGCGGGGACAAAGTTATAGTTACACAAGATGTTTACATTCTACAGAGCTGCTGTCTAACACCGGGCCTGTAATGAACAAAACCGTATATGTAAAAGGGTAGATACCATGTTAACTGTCCTTACCACAATCAAAAGAGAATATAATGAAATGATCTATGATGGAAAAGAATTTTGTGCTACCACTGAGAGAGGTATGACTTTATGTTTGAGGACCGGGTGATGCATCACTGAAAATGTGGCAATTAATTAGAAACAAGGAAGGATGAATAGGAGTTGTTATGGTGGGGGATGGAGGTCAGGGGGCAATTCCAGGCAGAGGGAGCAGCAAGAACAAAGGCTCTGAGAGAGAACTTGGCAAATTCCAGGAGCCAAACATTTGAAGTCAGTATGACTAGAGAGTTGAGAGGGAAGACTAATAAGGGATTGAATGAGTCTCAGAAAGTTTGTATGGTTTAAATTATTCAGGTCTATGTAGGCCACGATAAGAAGTTTGGATTTAATTCTAATAAATGGAAAGCCATGGCAATTTTACATAAATGGATGGTATAGTCAGGTATACATTTTGAAAATGCTGCTCTGGCTTTAGGTGGAGAACGGACCTGAGCAGCACGAGAGAAGACAGCGGGCGGCTAGCGTGGCACCTCGCAGCTGCCCAGGTGTAAACCTCTCAGGCATGCAGATTTCCTCATTACAGTCGCCCCCTGCCATGAGATCCTATAGCTTGCACACCCCGGTAGTGGAGACCTCATTATCTCCACTGAAAACTGGTTCTATCTCTGGTTGGCTCTGACCATTGTAAGGTACTGATTGACATTTTTCTTGTTGAACCTACCGCTTACTGATTCAAATTCCATACTTGGGGGAAACCCTATAGGGCGTGTTTCATGAAAATTCTTCGAGTATCTGAAGGCATCTATATATTTTCTTCTCCCTTTCAGGGAATAGCTGTCCCTATCGGCCACCACCACAATTCTCTACCTGGGTATTAAAATAAAAATAACAGCAACAAGAATTAACAATAATTTCCACTTACATTGAATGTGTCTATACTCATCAACATAACATTTGATTTCCACAACATTGCAAGCCATTAGGATAGGAATTTCTAGCCTCATTTATGAATGACAAGAATAAAATTCAAAGATGTGGTTTACCCAAGGTTGAGTCGATAACAAGCTTGAAGAACTGGGTCCTGAATCAAGTGCTACAACTCCTAATCCAAGCTTCTTTCACCCTAAAGTGAGAGACAGCATAGATTGTGGATAAATGCATGGGTTCTAGTATCAGATTGTCTAAATTCAAATCCTGACTCTAATACTTGCTGTGTGTCCTTGAAAACATTGCTTAACCTCTCTGAACTTTGTTTTTTATCTGACAACAACAAAAGTACCTACTTTGTGGAGTTAGATGAGGATTAAATGAAATAATAAAGTATGAGCCTATATTAACAATCAATAAGTGTTAGCTATTATAGTATCTTAAACCTCTTTCGCCAAAAGCAACAGTGGTGAAATAAAAGTTGCTACTGGTGTAGTATAAGGAATCTTGGTTTGGAACATCAACTTTGCCATACCATCATGGATACAGTAGATAAACAATGATACATAGTCCTTCATCTCGGCACAATCACATCTAGCTCACAAAGTTCTTGTGAAAAGCAAATTCTGCAAATAATAAGACAAATTGCCTAGCACCTAAAACTATGTGCTTAATAAATGTTCTTTTCCCTTCTCTCTGCTTTGGTTTAGCAATTTTCCCCCCAGGAAGACTTCTCTGATGCCTCAGGCTGGGTTAAGCACTCTATATTCTTTGCTCTTAGCACCTTGCGGCCTACCAGGAGCAGAGCATTAAGAGCGTCAGCTTCTGTGTCTCCACCTTTAGGATGAAGTTGTTTGATGTGCCAGCTAAGCACTTTGTAAATAATAATACATTTAATTTCCATATGAACCTTGGGAAGAAGGTGGTATTCTATCACCTTCTTACCGGTTAGGAAACTGAGGTAAGAGAGAGGTGGAGTCACGCATCCCATGTTGAAGGGCTGGCATAGAAGGGGCGCTCAGTTGTTCCTCATTGTTGTTCGAGTCTCAGTGCAGATATCTTGTCAGAAAGAGGACTTCCATGACTCTCAACTCCAAAGGCCTCACCTATTCACCATCATTTCCATGTCAACATTTTCTCCACTACAGAGATTCACAGATTGATTGATGGATTGTTTCCATCACTCAAATGCAAGCTTTGTGGGGAAAGAAATTTTACTTCTCTTGTCCAATGCTGTGTACTCAGCACTTAACAAAGTCTCTGACACCCAGGGGGTGCTCAATAAGTATCTGAATAAATGAACAAATGTATGCCTTCATTCATTACAGAATATACTTTATAACTCTTATGACTTAAAAACAATAGCGTCTTGACATTATGTGTTGTGTTCTTATGAATGTTAGTCTTGTTTTAAACTGATGATGGCTTGCAGGGGTGAGGAAGGCTGCAAAGACAGAAATAGCACTCCCTTCTGCCCTGCATTGGGTCTTCTGGACCCTCAACAAAATCACTTCTCTCTGAGCAGTCGGACAACAGCTGGTGAGACACCTCCCCTAGGAAGACAGGAGGGGTTCTTGCTCCAGGTGACAGGATGCGAAAGCAGGAGGAAGCTGCACCAGGGAGAGGCATACTGTAGTCATGCCATTAAGCCTGAGATTTGAGATGCCCACTATGATTCACTGGGAAAGAATAATACTTGAAAAAGTGTAATGTCTAGTATTTATCACCTTGGCCTACTGATAGTTCATTCTCCCTGACATCTATGGAGATTCTTAGAAACTAATATATTTCTAACACCTACCTGGCCAAGACACTATGTACTTCTTTGTGGCTGTTAGCTCTAATTCTCACCTGTTACTCTCTAATTAATTTTTGCTGCTCTAGGTCTTATGTAACCCATTAGCAAGATACTTAAGTTCCCAAACAACCTTCTGATCTACTCTCTCGCATTCTTTCCTATAACCTACACTTTCATCAACATCAACGTCCTTACCATTTTTGATACACACTCCAAATTCCCTGTTACCTCTGTCTAGGTTATTTTTCTCTAACTAGGGCTCTGCATGCACATAAAGGATCTATCCTCAGGGCCATTTCTGATTCTCATCATATCCTTTATATTTAATAGTTTTTCCCCCTTTATATGTCCTTATTTCTTATGTAACTTAGTTATAACATTTAATATTTTATTACATATGATATTTGCATATAAGGCTATGATGCTTTAGAGTATTGTCCAGCAAATATTTATTCTCTTCCTCCTCTCACAGTGAGTACAGAGACTCCTCCAGAACCTCCTGATGTTGAACTTGGCTAGTGAGATCTTGGCAATCGTGGTGTGAGCCAAGGCTTTTGTAGTGGGGCTGCCTCTTTGTGCTTCAGCATTGTCATAAGGGGAAGATGCCCTGTCTAGGTCACCACCGGTACAAGTAGGATGACAGATATGAGAGCAGACCTGGACCTAACCCACAGTTTGGAGACAAGCCTTGCCAAACCAGCCTAAATCAGTAGGGGCCCCAAGTCAACCCTCAGATGTTTCAGTGAGAATAAATGATGGCCATTTTAAGCCATTGAGTTTTAGAGTGGTTTTTATCACACAGCATTACTGCAGTAATAAGTAACAAGTCTCATCTCCTTCCCTGTACTAGGAGTTTCTTGAAGCTAGAGATGGTCTGACTCACCTCTTGTCACTCATGCAAAAATCCCAAGCCAAGTCCTAGTACGGATTCATTGAACAAATAAGTAGATGAAGAAATGAGTAATGAAAGAGCTCTAGAGAGAGGTTCAAGGAGGAGGAAGACTAATGTACTCATTAGTACAACAAGAATTAATTGAGTACATATTTTGTGTCAAGCATTGTGTTCAGTGCTAAACAAACGAGGCAGGCTTGGTTTCCGAGGCTCCTCAGTGACTTGGGGAAGCTTGAGAATCAGGGATTCATAATGCAGTCAACGTACAAATTCTGATTATCCTTGAATTGCATGTGAGGGCACCGAAATAATCAGAGGAGTGATAATGGATAGAAAAGAGCGAAAGATCCCTCTTTCACTGCTGATTCCCATTACCTCAGGTTAAGAGCAAATCCCCAGACAGATGGGAGGAATTTGCATCCATTTGAAGAAAATGAGTAGAAGAAGCTGACCCAAGGGGTAAAACTGAAATCTGTAGAGATAGGTACTGGTTGGTCATTTTCTGATTGCTGAGTGACACCTCTGTCCCTTTGCACTGTTCTGAAGAAGCTTTCAGCATGCTGAGCTTCAATGTCATTATTTTCTGTGAATCAGAAACCTGGATCCATGACACCCAGATCTGACAGTCTAATCTCACTGTCCTTTTCTGGGAGCTTTTCCTGATAATTAAGCACTTCTGTTACACTTTCCTGCCTTCCTCGCCTACTCACCCCAAAGGTAGCGTGTGGCTCATGACTTGCGTTTCACAACAGAGGGAGCTCCAGGAATGAGGACCACAGTGCTGAAATTCTCGTATCATGGAAGGCCCCAAAAGAGCCAAGACCCACGTCCATCTTCCCTTGCCTGGGGAATGAAATTCACCCAGCACGTGCTTTAATATCACCTAAAGTTTTGGTTATTGTTGTTGTTGTTCATGTACCAAGTGCGGCAGGGATTGTCACTCCCGAATCGGACTGCACAGCCATTCTCGGCGGTGCAGATAGACTCTCAGGAAGCTACGCCATCGTCTCTCGAGACGGACGGCTGCCGACGACGACGACGATGTTCATGTGTGTGTTTTTGAAAGAGCAGGAAGCTAGTACAGCTGAACTGTGGGAGAGAAAAGGCAGCGTTTGCAGGGCTCAAGGGATGAGGGATGACACCCTGAAGGAAATGCATGGCTATTTCCAAAACTAGCACCTTTCAGCTTGAAAGAATAAGCTGGGATTTTTTACTACCTTCCATAAATGCCACTTGGATAAGCTAGAAGACCCAAACAGGACAGCAGCCATAAGAAAATAAACTTTTAGGTCAGGTAGGCAAAATTCAATGGAAAGCTATTTTCTAGTCACTGGGCAATTTAACTGTGATAATGCATGTACATCATTTAGGACACTATTTATGGCAGCAACAACAAAAATAATAATAGTAACATTTATTGAGTCTCTACAGTCTACCAGGCAGCATTCTAAATGCTATGAAGGAGGTCTCGTCTCAATTATCCCTTTCAGCAACTCTATGAGCTAGGAACTCTAAGTATCATCATTTGACATAGGAGGAAACTAAAGCTCAGAAAGGTGACATTCCTTATCCAGAGTCACACAGCTAGTAAGTGACCGGGCCAGGATTTGATCTCAGATGGTCTTACTGTAGAGTTCCTGGTCACCACCACTACTTTAAATTCCCTCCCCAAATCAAGATTAGATGTACAATCAATAAAAGCTAACATCATTTTTGCCATCATCATTTTCTTTATCATTACCCTTACTATTCGATACCATAACAAGAAAAGTCCCCGAATAAAGGTAGTTTTCTGGAATGCTCCTACTGAAGCAAACATGTAATTGAAAAGGATGCAAATTTAAGTGTGGCCTTTGGGGCCAAACTGGAGGAGACAGATGCAAAGGGAGGGAAAGGTCTTTAGGGTCCAAAATACTCGGTTCTGACTTCAGCCTACAGTAGTCTGAGTCACGTGAGAAAGGCACGCATGGCCCCCACTTCTCACCTCTCCCGGTGTTGGCAATCTTTGCCAGGCGTCCTCGCAGTTCCTCTTGCTAAAGAGGCAGAGCCTATTTCCCCATGTCTTGAGGCAGGACTTGGCCGTGTGACTCCTTTTGACCCACGGAATGAGGCAGAAAGCGTGGTGGGCCTGTCTTGAGCCTGTGTGTTCCCGGTTTCTGTCTTATGTGTGTGCCCACCCTCGGAGAAGCACGTGCCCGGGCTAGCCTACCGGTCTCAGAAGAGGACGAGAAACATGGAGCAGAGGCATCCCAGCGACAGTGCTGCAACCGAGCTAAGCTGAGAGCTGGGTCCCAGGCAACTCCCAGAGTCAGTCACTGATGAGCTGAGCCCGGAGAACTCACCTCCACCAACCAGCTGACATGTAGCTATACTAATAAATAATCACTGTTTTAAGCCACAGAATTTTGGAATAGTTTATTAGGCAATACCAGGTATCCAGTAGAGAGAACATGGTGTATAGCAGCCATTGGAGAAAGAGAAGCTCCCTTTCACATCTCTTCAATCAATCAGAAAAGTCTTAGTTCCTGACAGTTAAAGGCCCAAAAGTTTTTCAAGATTACCAGTCACACAGGTAGAGAAAATCAGCTCAGGGATACCGGGTCTCAATGCTTCCACTTTGGCTCCTTGCTGGGGTGCGGAAGTGGAGCAACGGACACCACGTGACCAGGCCTCCTGCCCCAGAAAGGTTCAGCCCCGCCACCCACGCGCGGTGCCCTGAGAGCCCAGCACAAGTTTTCTGGAGTAAGTGTTTCCATTGCCACCGCTGCTCATGTCTGTGTCAAAGCCAGTTCCTCTCTTCGCTCTTGATGGTTCATTTCTGTAAAAATGAGTGTCTGATTGTGCTCTTGGGACAGGACAGGGAGTTTACGGAGGGATGCGGGCCTGGGGCACAAAGGCAAGGAAGGGAAGGAACACAATTACTCTCCAAAGCGGGCTTCGCAAATAAAAAGCACTAAAGAAATTTGGAGTAGCAACAATATTTATGCTTCCAAGGCCAAAGCCTCACGTTTCTCACCATGAATATTCATCTCCATGCTGTCTCTCGAAGGAATAAAAATTGGGCAAAACAGCAATGTGCGTGTAGGTTTAAAAAATGTTTTTTTTTAAATTTCTCTGTACTATTTTTACCTGGAACAATGAAGGTCCTGGCTTCATATTGTCCATATTCTAATATTTTTTGTAGCTGTTATTTGTGTCTGACTGGTTGTTCAGGTGCAAACACCTTAAATGAGAAATGCTTAAAATGTTAAAATGTAAGTTAGAAGTGGAGGGGAGTGAAGACTACTCTCCTGGCTGCTAAATGGTCACAGGTGCAATATCACTGGATTTGGAGCTTGGTCACCACGGATCTGATAAGGAAATACAGTTCATCTTTTATCAACTGGCATAGAAGGCTAAGAGGGTATTGCTAAGCTATCAATAGACGGATGTGACCTGCTATCTGAAGGGGTCTTCGGTGGCTCCCAGCAGTCATGACAACACCCGCTGTATTAGTTTGCTTGGGCTGCCAGAACAATATACCATGGGCCGAGTGGCTCAAACAACAGAAACTGATTTTCTCACAGTTCTGGTGATTGGAAGTTCAAAATCAAAGTGCCAACCAGATTGGTGTCTGGAAGAGCTCTCTCTTTGTCTTGCAGATGGCAGCCTTTCCTCTGTATCCTCACATGGCCTTTCCTTGGTATGTGTGTGCAAGCATGGGAGAGGGGGAGCGAGAGAGAGAGAGAGAGAGAGAGAGAGAGAGACAGAGAGAGAGAGACAGAGAGAGAGAGAGAGAGAGAGAGAGACAGAGACACACACACAGAGAGAGAGAGATCTCTTTTTCTTAAAAGGCCACCAATTCTACCAGATTAGAGCCCCATGCTCAAGACCTCATTTAACCTAATTACCTCCTAAAAGCTCTATCTCCAAATATCACCACATCAGAGGTTAGGACTTCAATACATAAATTCTAGGGAGTCAGATTTCAGTATATAGCATACGGTATGTTCACCTGTCTCTGCAAGCACCTGCAAAGGTGGCATGGTCCCGACTGTCACCAAGGAGGAAAAAATGCTTCATATTACCCAGCTATGATGTAATCACTGGCCTATATTTCAGGACCTAGAGTCAGAATGTCAGCATTGATAACACCACTCCCCAGGGGGTAAGGGCTGGGAATCTGGGGCAGAGCAAGTGGAGGGGGTGGGGGGACAGGAATCACATGCTTTAGCATATCCCAGGGGAACCACAGGCCCAGGAGCTGTGAGCCAGAGGGCTTCCTCTCAGGGTCTCTGAAAAGCAGCCAGGTATGCACACATCAGCAGTCAGGTAGAGAGCCACACACACAGGTGAAGGGCCTGGGGGAATTGCTGAGTGCCTGTGTTGCCCTAGTGGGAGGCATGCAGGTCAGTAGGCTGATGGCGTGGGGGTGTGGGACAAAGCATAATAAGATGATAAATGTCAACACATTAAGACTTCCCCCCAAATAGCTCTCATCTTGTCACATGTAACTTTGCTTAGAAACTTCTAGCAGCTTTTCCGTGCCTTTGTAATAGTGGTCTGAGGTTCTTAACTTGGCATTTGTGGCTCTGCGTGTTGTGGCTTCAACTAATTCTTCTAGTTTCTTGAAATGACAGTAATAGTGATCATTTAAGGAGTGCACATTTCAAACAGCTACTGTTCTGAACGCCAGACATATAAACTTACTTCTGACAACAACCTGAGAAGGTAGGAGCTACTATTCTCATTTTATACATGGAAAAATAATGAAGCACACAGGAGTCAGAGGTTCAGTCAAGGTCACGTAGGTAGTGAAGAGTCAAGTTGGAATTCAAACCCATGACATCTAACTCCGGAGCCCAGGCTCATAAACATTACAGGATACACTTTCTTTATGCACTTTATATAACAGAATCTCTGGCCTTCTCCCAAACACATTCTATATTTTTTTGTTCCTTGGGTATTCAACCTCAACCCATTCTCTGTTGATCTCAATTCTCGTTAATATTCATGACTAAATTTAAGGAAGTCTCCTCCATGAAAACTGTAATGGTCATAACCACTGTGGTATCTTGCAATTCATATCCCTCTGAACATTTTCTCTTTTCTTCTCTTAAAAGGAAATTAATAAGACTGGAGTGTCGTGTGACAAATAATCATCAAATATGGATGCATCAAGGCTCTCCTACAGGCTGTGAACTCCGCACAGGCATGGAATAGGTATGTTAGCATGCCTTACAATCCTCTAGAAAAGTGCTCCACACTTAGTAGGTATATCACCTGGGATGACATTCAATGGCAATTAGCAGAAAAAAACAGAAACTATACATTACATAAGATAGGATTCTATCTCTCACGGAAAACAAGTCTGGAAACAGTGCAGAACTGTGTTAGTATTTCCATGGTCACCAGGAACCCAGATTACTGTCATATTTCTGTTTTGTAATCCCCAGGTGTGGCTCTGATTTCATGGTCTAAAATGGGTGTGTGAGCTCCAGCCACCACATGCATGATCGAAGTAGCGGGATGGGAGTCAGGGAAGACCGTGGGGGTGCCACACAGCACTTCTGCTTCCGGCTCACGTTCCAGGTTTAGTCACAGAGCCACTCCTAACTGCGGAGCAGCTGGAGATGTCTTTTCTAGTCGCTTAGTTGGAGGTATGGCCTTCTGGTTACGAATGAGAATTCTGTCATTAAGGAAAAAGAGACACGTGAGTGTTGGAAGCAACCAGCAATCTCATCCTAGCAGAGCCTCAGTAAATATTCGATTCACCAACTATTTCTTGGCAACTACTCTTGTGCCAGTCCCTGTATGAAGCACTAAGGATACCAAATTTAATAAACAAAGCATTTATTCTTCAGATGAGAAGATGGATAAAACAAAACATAATTAACAACAAAATTGTAATGGTGGCTGTGGGGTAGGGGGTGAGTACCACCATGCTATAGGAGCCCTGAATGGATGAGACTGACTGACTGCCTGTGGAATGAGTAAATTACTTGCACACAAAAATTTTAAAAAGCCCTTTTTTTGTTCCATCCTAGTAAGTGCAGATGAGCAGGGGGCACAGAAGGGGTGCCCGGAATACACGTTTGGAAGAAAGAGTATAGTCAGACCTACCATATTCTAAAGGTGGCTGGCAGACTTGTTATACTTTAGACGAGTTACTGTAATATCCCCAAAACTGAGTTTCTTCAATCTATAAAATGAAATAATATTAACTCTTTCATAGAGATTGTGGGAGAGCTGACAGAGCACACAGTAGGTGGTCAACACATTTTAGTTTTTTTTAAAAACTGGAAGCCAAAGGGATGCAGCCACATCGCGGGCCCTTCTCCCTTCTTGCTTTTGCGCTCTAATTCCAGGCAAACCCCTCCAGCTTCAGCCCAAGTAGTTTCTGGATAAAGCTGAGACTGAATTTGATTTTCTCCCTTCAGATGACATAAAGGGGTCTGTCCCTTAATTTCTAGTCCTTGCCCTTTACACACAAGAAGTGGTAACCTGCTCAGCCCACCAAAGCACGCCCTTTGAAATGCTGAGCTAGACAGCGAACAGAAAGGACCCGCCAAAAGGTGTCTTTTCTTCCAGAGATAAAAGCAACTTGAAATGCTTGTAAGTTCTGCGCCCTTGTTAATTAATCAGGGTTCGTGTAAAACACTTCAATATTTTTGATGCAGGAAGCACAGGGAACCTGTACCTTTTTTCTGATCCGTAGACGGGAGATGGCCAGACAGGGCAGCCCAGAGCGGCGGGAAGAGAAGGCAATGAAGCTCGAGGTAATCTGTTGCCTACAGGACAGATGTTACAGGCAGGGAGGAGACCAGTCCCGAAGTGAGAAGACCGCCGGGCTCGCACGGTTCCCTCTGCGCAGTAAGAGAACCACAGGTCTTTGAACAACCAGTGCTTCTGACACAGCTTTCTTCTGAACACCCATTCATTCAGTAGGAGTGTACAGAAGGAACTTCATTCACGCAACACGTGATGAACCACCTTCTAATCCATTCCCGGTTCGGGGTGGAGGAGTGAATAAGGCTCCCTCCCTCCCTTCTGAAGAGTCTGGTGTAGTGGCTCTCAAATGCAGGTACTTTTGTTCCCCAGGGGACATTTGGCAAAGCCTGGAGACAGGCTTGGTTGTCATAACTAGGGAAGGGACGCTGGCATGTCATGTGTACGGGCTAGGCATGCTGTTAAACATCCTACCCTGCACAGGACAGCCCCACAAGAGAGTTATCTAGTCCAAAATATCCGCAGTGCCAAGGCTGAGATAGCAGGACAGAGAGACATTTCCACAAGCAATTTCAATAAAGCATGGTAAGTGCCACGCTCGAACAGAAGCAAGAAGGGAGCATCAGGGGAAGCCTCTCTAGAGAAGCGGTATATAAATTGAAACTTAAATGGCAAGGAAGAGTGAGGGGGTGGGGCAGGGACGGGCAGGAAGCCGCAGGAGCACGTGTGAGACCTCAAAGGCAAGGAGGGCGAGGAGGAACTGAGAGACAGAATGGTCAGTGTGACCGAGGACGGAGGAAGGGTAAAGAGGTGAGGCTGGCTGGCTCACGGGGGCTGGGACTTGTGAGCTGTGTTTCAGGGTAGAGTTTTGTCTAATGATTGATGCAGAGTCACTGAGGTTTTTTAAACACAAATTTATTATAGAAAATAAATTGCGAGGCACTGTTCTAAGTACTTGGGATGGAACACAAATCAGGGAGTTATAATACAAATTGCATGTAAAAGAAGGCTTGAGACAGATTGGTTCCCATTTCCAAGGCCAGGGGAAACCAGCCCTGTCTTAGTCAGGGCAGCTCTAATACACCACCATGGAATGGGTGACTCAAACAACAAAGATCTATTGCTCCCAGTTTGGGAGGACACAAGCGTTTAGGCCATACCAAGTCTCTTTGGGGATCAAAGGGAAGAAGGGACCCAACTCTTGGGCGAAACTGGGGAGGTGATTGATAGGCTGTAGGGGAGGGAGTTGGAGCTAAAGTTTCAATTTCAGCTAAAATGGCAGAACTTAACATCAAGTGTGAAGGTGCCAAACAAGGTGAAGCTGGAAAGGGAGAAATAAGTAAAGAAGTTCTCTTTTGCTTACTGCTCAACTTAGTTCAGAATAAATGTCTTTCCATTTCTTTCATGCAGTAGGTTCTCTCGTGCCTCCCAGATGAGAAACTTGGAATATTCTGCCTTTTCTTCCTTCCCAAACTGATTACCTGAATATTTTCAAGGGATTAACACCTTCTCTGTCTGCAGGTCTCAAACTGGACATCACCTTCCCTGGAAACCTCTACAAAGATTCCCCAGCCTGAAGATTGGAGTTGCTTAATGTCTATTACCCTATTCGATTATAACCTCCGTGGGGACAAGGGGCATGATATGTTGCGTTCCTTAGCACAAGTCTAGGAAATAGCAGGTGCTTGGTAATAGTCATTGACGTGACTTGAAGTTGGAAAGCAGGAGAATACAAGCAGGGTGGAATCTAATCTGAGCAATGAGTCAGGGTCAGGGGTAGAGCTTTAGAATGGAACCTACAAACTCAGAGATGGCTAAGCATTCTATTAATTTGATGCCAGCTGAATGCTGTGGGGGTTGGCATGGGTGCTTAAAGTTCATAGCCACACCAATAAAGTGAAACAAGTACATAGATTTGAGAGAAAAAAAAATTTTTTTTTTCAGAGGAAAGAGGAGTCCTGGAAAGCCACACTTATACAGTGGCATTTCAGTTTGGCCCTGAGGGGCAGGCTGGGTGCTGCTATTTGGTAGCTGTGTTCTCTTTGCCTTCCTCATGTGCATCTGCCAAATTCTCTTCATACCACTGTCTCTGTCAGAGCACAGGTGCAGCTTAATGTGCAGAGTGTCACCTAGGTTACATCCCACAGAGGACACCCATTATGTGCTGTTACAGGCTGGTATCTCCAGGCACATGCATTCAAAGCACAAAACACCTACAGCATATTCAACCCATAGTACATTATTTATTCATGATTATGAATAGTGCATGTGTGTGTGGAATCCATAAACACTTACATTTCATTCAGAGGCTTAACTTGTCAAAGAACTTCTGCAGCTGGAACTTCATTCCTCCTGTATAGCAATAATGTGAGGTAGGTGCAGAAGACACTGTGATGCTCACATTACAGACGAGGAAGCAAGGGCTCAGAGGTTAAGTGATTTGCCCAAGGCCACGCAGCTCTTGTTCTGCAACTGGGGAGGGGACCCAGGCCTCTCAGTTGCCATTTAATCATTCCCTCCCAACCTAGTGTAGCTAATTCTCTAGCTTGTGAGAAAATGTCTGAATGTGTTCAGAAAAACAACTGCTTTTAACTCAGCCTGCTATAAACTGTGTAGTGGAGTCTTCATATATGATTGTTTGACATGTGAATGATCTTTCATTAAGAAGTTGTATCTTTCTGATTGGCCAAAGACATTAATTTCTTCAATTACAAAATTCCTCCTCTTGTGTTCTAGTATATATTATGGTGCATTTTAAAATAAATGAATAATTAATAATAACATAAACTTGTATTCATCTAAAGCACTTGTTACAGTTCTAGCCTATACCAAGAGCCACTGAAGTAAATCGCTAAGGATCAAAATCCTTCAGGAAAACCGTTTCTTTCTGAAATTTGAACCTTAGGTCCAATAACCACAAAGATAATGTTGAAATAATGTGGCTATTGGCAAAGCACACATAACCATGCAATTGTAACTCGTTACACTTATAGTCTTCATAAACTCTCTCAACTCAAAACTGGAAGCAAACGCATTCTCTTTGTTCCCTTCCCCATACCCCTCTCATCAATCTTTGATGTATTTTCTTTTTCTTCTTTTCTCCCACCCATTTCTAACACTATTTCTTCTCTGTGAAGGTTGCCATAACAAAGCCAATGACAATGCAGGCTCGCTAATTCTGAAGAAGAAAGAAGTATGCTGTGTTGAATTAGACACACATTCATTTATGTGGTCTGAAGCCTTTCAGCATCCTATCTTTTCAAGCATTTATATAAAGAAGTACTCTTTTAGGGTGTTGACATAGTCTTTACTTTTCACTTCTCACTCTCTTGGCTTCGCACACACACACACAGTTGCAGAGACGGAGGCTGTTCCTACACAAACTTTGCTGAAAGAGTGTTCTCCCACAGATAAATCACTTTCTTCCCAAGGAAGCAAATACCTTTGCCACACGCCTGGAATGGGCAGGAGGACTCTTTGTCCTGTAATACTCACCCTGCCTGTCAATCATTTAGCCTAGGAGCAAGGAGAGCCTCTCTGAACGCTGACCCCTCAGGAGAGTTACTCACACCGGACATCCGAACCAAGGCCCTTTCCTCAAGGTGATGGCAAAGGCTGGTTCAGAGGTGGCCTGAAGGACCCATGTCAAGAGATAGATCTGATTAGTGGTAGTAGCCTTCGAGATGACTTTCGTGATCTGCCTGAAGAGCAAAGCATGTGTGAGCTTCCCAGAGCCAATGTCAAAACTAATCGGAAGCCTTGGACAAATGACGTATGGCTTGGAGATCCCATGAAGGGCATCTCACTCCTCCCACATAACTCAAGGGTGAAAAATCAAACACAACATATGGATAGGCTGCAAATATGTGAATGTTGATAATGTGCTTCCCCTATTGCACAAAGGAAGAAAACATGTAAATGGGTTAATTAGATCCTATGCAGAACTGAATTAGAGCATCTTTGTTCTCTCCCTTCAGCCGGAATCTCAATTATCAATCCCTATTTCCAGGATTTTTGAGCATGGATGTACATTTTCACTTGGGGATCCCCCCATCATAAGCTTGGGGTCTCAACCATCCTCCACATGGCAATGGTAGCCTATTTCAACATGAAAATCTGATTATCTTGAGGCGATCCCATTATCACAAAGAAAAATGACTCTTTTCAGCACTCAAATGGCATATTTCCCTCTGTATGCGTATAATGATGAATAGGTTTTTTGAAAGTCCAGATTGGAGCCAGGGCTGGGAACATGGTGATGTATTTTCCCATAAGATGAAGCAATGAATAGTGAACTTGATCATAAAAGAATTCATTGAATTTTCACAGTCATCCTCTAAGGTAGATATCATCATCATCATCATCATCATCATCATCAGTAGCAGCAGCAGCAGCAGCAGCAGCACTTGCTAGATAAATAGAGTCACAGAGAGGTTAGAAGTTTTGTCCAGAGACTTGAAGGTAGGTGGTCTGGATCCTGGGCTCACACTCTTAATCATTCTCTTCTTATATCTCTTAATAACTCAATGGCCTCTTTAAGAACTCCAACATCAAATCTATTGGAGTCATAAATTGAAACAAATCATTCTTTTGCAGGAACAATATTATTTTGAGCTATTTGGATTCCGAATGACAGAAATCGGACCTGTACCCAACATAAGTTCTAACAGATTTGAGATTCCTGCCAAGGGCAGGAATGCAGCTGGACATGAGAAATGACTGGAACAGCTCCAGAACCACCTCCTTGTCTCCCTTTCTTCCTTCTTTCTACTATCACTGGCACCTGCTGTCCTCACTCTGCTCTCTGCAGAGGAGCACCCTGCAAGTCCCGGTGCCGCACAGGAGAAGCACGTGCCCACAGGTTCAGAGCTTGATTTCTCGCACACTTGGATCCACAGAGAGACTCATTCCACATTTGCACCTAATATGTCCATAAAGCCCCAAATGAGAGTGATTATTATTAGTGTTGTCATCACTGAATAACTCCGCTGATTTCTGTGTGCGGTGCTTGGAACGCCCCTTCACCCTACCCTACTCACATGCCTGAAGTAGAAGCAGCTGATTTTACAGGACAAGAATTGCAAAGGCCCCAATCCTTGGTGGGCCAGCAAGGAGGTTTGTTGAACTTTTTAAAAATCTATAACTGCTTTTGAGTATTTGATACTTGAAACAGCATCAGGAAGTAGGCAATGTGGTTACTATTACCCGTTTTTAGCAGATTAGAAAACAAAGGCTCAGAAAGATGATAAATTCTTACCCAATTTTGCACTGCTATCAAGGAGCAAAGTTCTTTGCCAATGACTCTTCGTACAATTAAGTCAAAATTCTAAATCCAGCTTTCCGTGCTAGTCTACCCTACACTGGAGCATCCAAACACAGTGTACCTGACTTGAGGACAGAGAGCCAAATCTCCCGAATTCCAGTCTTGCTACAAGATATTTCCCTGCATTCATTAGGGGTTTAAAGCACACATTATTTTGCCAGCCCAGACTTCAGAATTTAACCTTTTTTTCCTAGACTCATTTCTTTCTGGCACTGAGCATATACAATTCTCTTTTATTATTTTCTACTTAGCTCCTTGTTTCCCTGCCAACTCCAGATGCTGAAAAAGTGGCCAACTTGGAGATGTCAAAGCTATTGAATGTTTGTATTTCCCACATAGAAGCCATGCTGTTCCTTACTCCTCGCCTACCTTCTTTTACAAGTATTGCCTTCGCTAAGAAACCTAACAATTGTTATCATCAGTGAATGCGTCTGGGCAACCACTCCAAGGAGCTTCCCACCGAGCCAGGCATGGATCTCCATCAGGGCCCGCAAACACATTTCCAGGTAAATTAGGACAGACCTCTTGAGTGAATGGTGCCCTACACATCACGAATATGCCAACTGTACAGCATCACTGCTCTAGCACATAAAAAATTGGTTCTAAGACTGAATTTAAAACAAAAAGTCAGGCTGCATCTAAACGAGAGCTTCTTTTTTTATTTTTTTCAATTAACGTTGACATTTAATATTATTTTGTATTTGTTTCAGGTGTTCAGCATAGTGGTTAATAATCAGCTATTTTACAAAGTGTTCTCCCTGATATTTCCTATACCCACCTGGCACCATATAGTTACTTCAATATTATTGACTGTGTTTCCTATGCTGTGCTTCACATCCCCGTGACTATTTTGTAACTACCAATCTGTACTTCTCAATCCCTCCACCGTTTTCACCCAGTCCCTCAAACCCCCTCCCCTCTGGCAACCATCAATCAAGACAGAGCTTCTTGATCACTCAAAGGAAAAACACTGGCATGGGTCACACAATGAAAATGTTTTCTCTTTGTCCCTAAAAACTTGTACTAATGCTGTCGCTTACTGTCGTCCAGCATCCAGAGCGGCCCCCTGGTATTCATGCCGTCACATAGTCCCCTCCCACCATGAAGAGGGCTGAGCTGTGCAAGCAGTAGGATGCTACAGAAATGATAGTGCGCTACTTCTGAGGCTAGGTCGTAAAAAACATTGTGGCTCCTGCACAGTCCCTTGTATTGCTTGCCCAGGGAAAAGCCAGCTGCCATGCCGTAAAAATATTCCAGAAGCTCATGGAAAGGCCCGTATGGGGAGGGACTGAAGCCTCCTGGAAAAAGCCTGCAGGTGAGTGAGCCACGGTGGATGTGAATCCTCCAGCCCCAGTCAAGTCTTCAAATGTCTATAGCCCCTGCTGACATCTTGACTGAAACCACACGAGACATTTTGAGCTAGAACCACTCAGCTAAGCTGCTACCAGATTCCTGAGCCAAAGACTGTGAGATAATAAATATTTATTATTATGTTAAGCCACCAAGCTCTGGGGAAAATGTTCTGCAGCAATAGATGGCTGACACAGCTTTAGAATTCTGCTCTGCCCATATCCAATCTCAGAGAAGCTACCTTTAGGCAACCCTTGATGAACGAGCAGAGCTGTGCTAGGTGCCAGGTGGTGACCGGTGCCCGACGACAGCAGACTGGAACAGGCATCCAGGCACAAATGAAGACAGGTTCCTGTTTTCAGAGACTGAGTTTGGGGAATGGGAAGACTGAGTCGGTATCTGGTGGGCACTGCTTTCGAAAAAGGAATTGAGGGTTTGGGATTGTGGCAGCCACGGGGGGCCAGGGACCAGCAGAAGACAGAGGATGCTTGTGGCTGAGGGAGGACAGGGGACAAGAGAGAACCAGAGAAGAGAAACAAAACTAAGTACAAGTGAGGAAGCAGCTTTGGATTCGGGTGGCTTCTCAGAGCCTCTTCTCAGGGGACGGGAAGCCACACTGCATTGCCTGTCTCCATGAAATTTCAGACCCTTGGGTGTAAGCCTGTCTAAGATGCACCCCAAAGGGTCCTGACACAAAAGTGCTTTAAAAAATCATTAGATGACCACCTTTAAGATGTTGGGATACTTACCTAGAAGGAAAGGTTCTGGACTCAAAGCCTTAAGAAGCAGTACTCCATGGAGTAAATAACATATTTTCCTTGTGATCTCTTCATTTTAAAGGCAAAGAGATGACTTAGAGGAAGCGGTTTGTACACAGTCCTACTGTGCTTTAAGGAGATAATGCTCGCTCTCTCTCTCGCCTCAACTAGGGACATACCCAAGGAAACCATGCCTTCTACAGATGCCTGTTCACCCCTTTCTACTAAGCCCAGGTTCAAGAACAGAAGAGATTCACATAGCTTTGGAACACAATCTTTCCCCTCCGAACCCCATGACTTGCCATGGCGGATAGCTGAAGCTCTAAGTTCTAGGAGTGATGTCACATCACACTTCTCTTATCTGTATGAACCTTGTCTCAGGGAGAGGACACTTCCTCGGGGAGCCTTGAGTTGGCTTGTTTACTAATTTGGCATCAAGACTGAGCCCCCTGGGTACAAAGGAGCTCTGGTTAGGAGCTTGTAGTTTTCATATAACAGTAGCACTAAGTACCCAGATTATGTTCCAGTGTCCCCCTCTGGAGGAATCTCACAAAAAGGAGTCTCTACATGTGAAAAGTGTCTAGAGCTCCCTTTGCTCTTCATTGGCATAACAGGCAGTATATTTGCCCCTAAGAACATGAGGTGTGTGAGGTAGCCAAGGCCAGAGGAAGTCAGATCAGGAAGGTGTAGGTGGGGATGGGTGTTGCCGAGGAAGTCTGTATTCAGGAGGTGGGGCATGAGTTCCACCTTGCCCAGGTCGAGAGGTGTGAGTTGAGCCCTGCAGACCAGAGAGGCAGAGGTGTGCGGCTCTTGTGCTAATTTCCAAAGGGAGTCTGATGATGTTCCCAGCATGTATATGAAATGATGTCTTCTTCTGCAAGGAATGCTTCATGCTTCCATAAACAGCCCACATCTGTGTGATTTTATGGACTACGTTCTCCATAATGGTGAGACACAAGGCGTTTTTAAGAGTGGCAATGAGGTGTCTTCAATGAACAATAAAAGAGAAAATGAAACCTCAGATACAAAGGGATGGTGTTGGAAGGTGCCGCTATCTACTTGTTCTGGTCTCTCTGGAGAACACCGGCTGCCTGGCTCTTGCTTCTGCTTCTCAGCCCAGAAGATTTAATGTCCTTGGCCCTGCTCACCTCCCTCCCTGAACTCTGACCATCCCCCTTCCAAGTCTATTCCAGCTACACTGAACTATGGTCGTTTCCCATCTCCAAGCTTATGTACCTGTTATTCCATCTTTTTGAACACTCCCCTGGACTTCTTTACCTGGCTAACTTCTTTCCTTGTTCAGAGATCAGCAGAGATGTCAATACTTCTGAGAAGTTTGTCACATTCTCTTCCACTCTCCATCCTTTTCACTTCTCCAGTGGGGATCTGTTATGAATATTTCTCTTGTATTTTGAGCTACCCAGGAACTTCTGACATCTCTCTCTCTCTCTCTCTCTCTCTCTCTCTCTCTCTCTCTCTCATATCTTGCTTTATTCTAATTCAATTAGTTACAGCTCCTGCCTGACCAGTTGGGTACACCCAGATTAGACCTTTATTAGAAAGTCAGGGACATAAGGAAGGAGACATGCTCCAAATCTTTGTCCTGGTGAGACCAACAGTAGAGGCACCTGGCATTCAGGCCACAGGAGGTGAAAGTACCAGGGTCTAGCCCCAGCACCCAGGGCCAGTAGAGTGTGCTGCCATGGTTGGTCGGGGGCAGCAGGGTAGGATTTGCTGGCATATTTCCATACTGTGGTTTTGGAAATCATACGGTGTACAAGCCTGGTTCTCTGTGAGCCATCATTAATCACCTTTTTTATCCATTCCTTTTCTGCTTAGGTTTCCTTAGGAGTTGTTTTCAGCTCAGAACCCTGACTGAGGTAATGCCCCTTCCTCTTTGCCCCTGAACTTCCCCTTCCTTCCACCTTGTGACTTCTTCTCTCTGGTTATCTGTCTTCCTATTGTTTCATCACTATTCTGAGGTCTGGGGCCAGTATGTCTTCTTCATAATGACACCCATGTTCTTACTGTGATGGATGGTAAAATAAATATTTGCTTATTAAATCAATACATACGTGAAGATTATTTTCTAAGGGCCTTTTACCTCTCTTTGACTCAGGAGGACCCTTGTCAGCTATGTTTTCACCCAGAATGTGTTAACCCCTAGAACACATGTCTGTGGGCACCAGGGTAGCCTTGGAAGTGCTGGTGAGGATCAGAATTGGGGGGAGGGAAGTTGCCCGAAACAGCCAGAAATAAAACAGACAGTTGGACCTAAAGAAATAGAGAAGCTCATTATCAGGCACGCTCAATATCAAGGACTTCTGCTGGATTCAAGAAGTGGGTGCAAGTTCATGAACAGAGAGTAGGGAAACCCGGCACAGGAGCAGGGGACAGAAACCCCTGTCAGGTGGGAAGGAGAGTAAGCAGGGCTTCCCTGGTGATGAGTGGGGGTTGGCAGAGGAAAAGCAGCTGTACAATGCCCTTGAGATGGAAGGTTTAGGCACGTGACAGAAATGGGAAGAAAACTAGTGGGGCGGTAGGTAGTGTTAGATCTAGGGCTACTGAAAGTAAGGCCCAGAGAGGTAAATTGACTAGCCTAAGGCTGCACAGCCGGTCAGTGGCAGAAAGAAGACATGAACTCAACTCTGTCCAATTCCAAAACCTCTGTCCTTACACATTAGGTTATGGTGACTTGAAGTTATGTCTCAGCTGAGTAAAGAAGAGCTAGTTTTCTTACCACTTCTAAAGCTCAAAAAGCCAAATGAAGGTCCAGGAGGGAGAAATGAAAAGAAATTGTCTGGATGACACAGACAGCAACTGGCAGAGCTGGAACTGGACTCTAGATCTCTCGGCTCATCCCAGAAGGTCATCTTGCTCTGAGAGAACAATGTAAGAAGATAAGATTGGCCCAGGTAGACAGGGATAGATGTGGAAGGAGGAAGAGGATGCCAGCAACTGGCATATTGGTGCTTAGAGAAATGTCTTGTGAGTCTGGATGAGTTACTCCCATGCAAAGCTAGCAAAGCCTGTACAGTCTTGCTGCTCACCTACCTGAAATATCCAGATATTAGTTGCTTTAGGGGGAAAATGCTTCTCACATGCATTGGCTCCAGTCCCAACAATCTGAGATTTATGGGCAGGCCCATCGGGGAAGAATTGAGACTCTCTTCAGGTCCTAGTTCAGCTGTCTTCTCAAGGGGCCCACCCCTCTTTTCTTACCTCTCACAGCTGACAGCCAAAAGGACACTCTAACTATGGAATCTGAGACCTGGTCATGTCTTCTGGGATCCCCTTACATGAGGGCCTTGCTGGTCCTTGCCATTATTAAAAACTCTGTGAAAAACACACATTGAGTCCCCTTTAAGCTCTCAGAGGCCCAAGTGAGGCATGCTGCTAACCAGCCAGGTGGAGGAATCCATGATATAATCCAAATAGAACCACAGTCACATTTTAAAGACAAAAACAAACAAACAAAGAAACAAACAAAAAACAGTCTAAGAAACTGGTTCCTAAGCTCCAGTGTTATCAATTTAAAAGACTTAACAGTTATTTCATAGCACTATTGTTAAGACACAAGCGTAGAGATCTTAGCTCAGTGCCTGAAAACAATAATGGAAGTTATTTTTCCTACTGTATTATAATTATTTATGTTATTTGTCTACTCCCCTACTACTAGTTAATATGCTATTGCATATTATCAACTAATTTTTCTTTTATAACTTTTTATGATAGTCAAGACTGCTCACCATTCCTTCCTTTGTACCCTGCTAAAGGAAATTATTGCTTAGACTACAAGCTAATCCCCCCTACCCCCGTATGTATGTATACAGATGAACCCCCTTGCTATGACATGCATCTCCCTTTGCTCTATGAGTTTCCTCTCCCACTGAGTCAGCCTGTAAAGACTTGAAAACACACTACAGTCTGATCTGCCATCATAGTCCCTCTGGAGCGGAGCGCCTGAGAGAATCAGCCCATCACACAGGGCAGGGCACAGCAGCAAGGGCATGGATGATTCCTAGGGACATCCAAGGCCTGGCCCCAGGAATCTGCAGCACAAAATCCCTGGGTCTCTCTCTGGAAAGACATCACATGCAGAGAGCTGCCCAGGAGGAGAGTTCGGCCCTGGATGCGCTTGCATATCTGCATGTGAATCCGGGGGCTTTGTGTTTCAATGCATCTGTACAAATATTTGCAGGTGCAGGATAGACAAGTCTACCACTGATATTGGATGGAAAGAAATGACCCTGAGGCTTACACATCTTCTACAGCAATAGGTATGCAACACATGCTTATTAAATAAATGAATGAATAGATGGTAGGAGGAGTGAATAAATAACTAAACAAAGGAATAAAAGCAGGGGTGTCTCAAATAGAAGCCAAGGGAAATGTCGTCAATTCCAAGTCTAAAGGCAGGGGCTAATAAAACCATGTCCCTGAAAGTATATGTACCTTCATTGGAGGGGGTATAATTTTGAAAATCCTACAGGTTTTATAGTTAGACAGATTTGGATGAAAATTCTAGCATAAGCAACTTTAGCCTCTCTAAGCAGCAATTTCTTTGTCTGGAAATCAGAAGTGTCAATTTCTAGTTAATAAGATTATGCTGAAGATTAAATAAAATACTATATGTGTGTTAAATGCTAAGTACAATACTGTTACAGGAGAATTTAATGTCTTTCTTTCCTCCCTCCTTTCCTTTTTTCCCTTCCTCCCTTTCTCTCTTCCTTTCTTCTTCCTTTCCTTCCTTTTCTCCTTAATTCCTTTTTACTTTCCTTCCCTCATTCCTTCCTTTTTTCCTTTTTTCCTCCTACATTCCTTCCTTCGTGGATACAGTGGTGCATGCATTATCTTTCAAAGCACTTTACTAGACATGTTTGCAGAAATTGCCTAGGCCTGGAATGGTGCCTGGGAAGGTCAGCTTGGAAACAGGAGAATATTCTAGATGAGTTCTAGCCTTGTTTCCAAACTTGAAGCCCTGTTAGGAGTTCACTAATGTGATTCACTTCTTTTTAAAGTCAATATAATGCAGTGGAAAAAAGGAATAAGCAAAATAGGCTTATTTGGTATTTTGTCCAGGTCCTGCCATTATGGGAGACCAGTGACCTTAGATCAGTCCCTTCCCCTTTCTGGCCTTCAGTTGTCCAGTCATCAGGGGATTGAATCATATAAGGACCCTTACAACTCTGTAGTGCTACATAAGAATGTAAATATTTGGGGTGCTGAAGGGGAGGGGTTTACCATGTCCAGTATGTAGGCCCAAGGTGACAGATAGGGACAGAATTTATACAACTTCCTACTCAAATGCCCAGGCCATATAAAATGATAACAGGATAGACAACAGGGGGATGCTGGCACAGACCTTAAGTGCTAAGGCAGCTTAGGAAAAGGAGGGGTCCTGGGAGTCATGATCATTTGGAAAGGATCGCCACTGGGAAGTATTAGAACATCCGTCAGTAATACCTCCTCTCATTAGAACGAAATAATAATTATGAGAACTACCATTTATTAAGCCTCCACTCAACTCCAGAACCTACACTAAATGTTTTACATGCAATATCTGGCACGTTTCCTGCAAAACCTGGGGTCAATGCTACTACTATTATCCTTATTTTATAGACCATAAGTGACTTGCGAGGTGAGATATAAACTGAGACCATGTGACTCCACAGCTGGTTCTCTTAACAGTGATCACGCCAGCACCTCGGAGTGAGGTAACAACCCAGCAGATGTGACCAAGGCCACTGCCACCACCACTGGGACTACTGTAAGGATGAAAGGGGCTGATGAGGGTCTACCCTTTATGTAGACATCTCATACTTTCCCATGCTTTTCAACAGCACCCCAAAAGGAAGTTGTGATAGGATTATTCCCATTTTGCAGATTAAGACAATGAGACTCTAGGAATTTGTTTCTTGTGTAAGAACATACTTAGTAAGTAACAGAGATCATACCAGGACACTTGGCTCTATCAAGAGAGTAAACTGAGGCACAGAGCAGTTCAACTGTTTGCCACACTCCTATAGGAAGTTGTGAGAGCACTGGGCGTAGAAGCTGGGCTCCCTGCTCACAGTTGTCTGGGCTTTGGCTGCTCCAGTCCACGTGCCTGCTGGCAGATTCCCTGGTGTCATTTTAGACGTGAGAGCAGCCTTGGGTAGATCAGGTTGTCTAACCCACGTGCCACAGTTCAGCACGCAGCACAGAGAACTCAGATGTCATGAATCACTATTAATCACTGTTCTGTTTCCATAAATGCCGTCCTCCCCTGTCCCAGGCAAACACAGACATCCCCAGGGGAGAAACTCTAGAAACAGAAGCGAAGTGTGCACCCCGGCGCCAGATGGGGAGGAAGGGGCTGAGCTGACTGCAGTGTCAGAAGGAGGGTGGACCCTTGAGCGCCTCCAAGCTCTGCGGAGAGACCTGTCAGCCAGCCAGCCCCTCGGCCTCCAGGAGCGACTCGCCCAGAACTAAATCCTGATGCCCTCTGTTGGCGCTCTCCAGTAATGGTTAAATTTGGGGGATTTAGAAAGGAAGCAAAAATTTGTGGCACGTAGATATAAACCGGACTCAAATACACACTCTAATTTACATGTACCACGTACTCACTCTCAGAGTCTGCAAAACTGAATCATAAACAGCCGGCCAGAAAGCACTTTATAAACATCAGAGTCTCAGTCCTTCTCTTTTTCCAAATGAATAAACAGAGGCTGTCAGAGGGAAAATATTTTTTCTGAAGCGAAAAGCAAACAAACAAAATAAAACTATTCTAAATGGCATAGGATACTGAGCACTTACTATATGCCAGCAATGTGCCTGATTATTTATACATACTATTGCATCTAATCCTTCCTGCAGCCTCACATAGTAGGCATTATTTTCTCACATTTATGGAAGACGAATAGGATGTTCAAGGAAGTTATGGAATGTACCCCATGGTAGTAAAGCTACTAACTGGCAGGGCTAGGATGCTACCCCAGGCAGATTTGGCTCCAGAAGCCATCTGCTTGGCTAAGTTAGAATGTCAGCTTGAACATGGATCTCCTAACCTTCAATCTTGTGACCTTCATATAAATATGTGCAAAATATAAATATTCAGTTTTCCTCAGTCCACACGGAGAAGCAATGAGATGATTTTAGGCTCATGTCCTAGATACATCACTGTGGAACATGTTTGTTTCCCAAAACACCTTATTTTTCCACCGGTTTTGAGAACCCATTGAGAGGGAGATACACATACAGGAGCCAAACGAGAAAATCGGGCTATCACTATTGTTTCTTTTAAAGTTTTTGGATTATGTGGCATTGGGTCTACTGCCCAAATGGACCTGCTAGTGCTTCATGTGTGAATAAGGTAAGCTCACTTGCACAGTTGTTGTCACAGGGCCTCCGCCCCAGAGAGAATCTGCCCAACTAAGCTTAGCACACGGCAGAGTGCAGCTGAGAATGCACCTTCCTTACAGGCAAAGAGACCTGAAAAAACCAGACGAACAAAGATGGACATTGAGCTTTGCATGCCCATTTCTTTTGGCAGAACCCACCAATGAGATGTCACTTACCCTCCCCTGGCGATCATGAGAGGCTGGAATGTTATATTAATGGCAGTTCCTCCATGCAGAATCATAAGCTGTGCATAAGTCATTCCATCTGATGCTGTTATTTTTGGCGTCCAGTAATTCTGAGTATATAAACTTCTTCTTTGCATTATCTGCAAAGTTTGCCAAGTGAGTTAAAGCTGTAATAGAGAGTACACAGAACAATTAGACTCCTTAAGAGGGCAATTTGCAAGCACTGTGCTGTAACTAGCATGTTATAGGCTAGTTCCCAAGGAGTATCTTTCTATTTGCATCAACATGTCCCCATAGGGACTTGAATTCAATTCTAAAACACGCACTTGAGTTCAGACTGGCTTTCCCTTAATTAGTACAAATGACAGGTCTGGCTCTATGTAGATGAGTTATGTAGTTCACTCATGTGAGCTTCATCGTGCCACAAAGGACAGTTTTCATTATACACCCAACTTCTGCCTGCCTGAAATTCTCTGAAAAGCCTCCTTTTGGGTGGTAACTTGTCAGGCCCATTTCTTGTCATAAGTCGGAGGAAAATCAATCCCACTATTTGGGAACTGGACTTAGTCTGGAAGCAATAGGCTTGTCACATTTAATTATTTCACACTCCACTCACCAAGCCATGAAAGCGTCAATTTCACCTGAGGGGTAATGGGACCAGGGAAGAAAACTCTGCCCAAGTGTGTGAAAACAGTAAGTTATGGCCAACAGCCAGTGCAACCTTCAGAAGTCAGAAAAAAAAGTTTCCCCAGTGAGGCGCTAGAGGGGGATTTAAAGGTAGATTTGCAGATTGATTTTTTTTCCCTAATTTTTCTTGTAAAACAGAAAGGAACCTCTGAAATTTTCAAATCAAGTGATTTAGTTTATTGACACAGTGACAATAATAACAACAACAATAGCAACTGTTATTTATTCATCATTGATTATGTATCAGTCATTTCCAAGGTACCCCGGCCAGTCAGTGGGAGAATATGCGCCAGAAACTAGGTTTTTCAGTTAGTTACTATTTTTATAGTAAATACTAAAATGAGTGAGTACCATATGTATATGTATATATGCATATATATATATATATATATAATTTGCCATTTTAACCATTTTAGATGTATAATTCATTGGCAATAATTATAGTTATAATGTTGTGCAATCATCACCACTATTTCTAAAATGTTTTACCCCCCCAAACAGAAACTCTCTACCCATTAAACATACCCCCATGTATACTCCCCATAGTTCCTAATAGCCTCTAACATACTTTCTGTCTCTATGAATTTGTCTTATTCCATATAAGTGAAATCATACAATATTTGTCCTTTTAGGTCTGGCTTATGTCACTGAGTATCATGTTTTCAAGGCTCATCCACGTCGTAGCATGTGTCAGAGTTTCATCCCTTTTAGAGACAATAATACCACATTTTATTTGTTCATTCATCTGTTGCTGGGCACTTGGGTTGTTTCCACCTTTCAGTGATTGAGAAGAATGTTTTTTGGTGTGAAACCTCTGAAGCTTCCTGGGTGCAATCTGATAATGGCCACTGTGTACAGAAGGCAAGGAGAGACAGGCTGCTCCAGACTGGGAGACGGCAGTTTCAATAAGCAAAGGAACTGATGTCTAAGGTTTGTCTGGGGTGGCCATGAGATGAGTAGATCTCTGCACCCATCCTCTATCTATATAAAGGTCTTCATGTATTCTGTCCAGTGGGTCTGAACAATGCATTGCTCTCTCAGGTCCGCATCCTTGAAAGTGGCTCCCACTGTGGAGACGGTGGGCAGAAGGTACATTCCAAGGACAGGGGAGGGGGTTGGGAGGTGCTTATCGCCCAGGTCCAGCTTGCAGGCCAGATGGCTGTCATGTCTTCTTGATGACCTTCTCCAACAATACTGCAATAGACACTGGTGTACGTGCATCCTTTTGAGTCCATGTTTCCATGCAGGGTGATAGGGTAGTTCTATGTTTCGCTCTTTGAGAAAGCACCGAACTTTCTCCCAGAGCAGCCGCACCATTTGCATTCCCATCAGCAATGTACAAGGGTTCCAACTTCTTCACATACTTGCCAACACTTGTTATTTTTGTTTTTTAAAAAATTAATTTAAAAAGCTATAGCCATCCTAGTAGATATAAAATGGTGTCTCATTGTGGTTTTGATTTGTGTTTCCTTACTGAAGTAACTCTACATCTTCGAATTCAGGATCATCACTTATAAAATGGTTAAAGTGATGCTTATCTTGTAGGTTTTCCATGTAGAATAAATAAGCTTTTAATGTCTGAAATATAGTAAAATCCAATAAAGTGTAAATGATGGTACTGATACAGGCAGAGGTGATGATGCCTTTGTTCATCCAAATTTTTTCCTCATGTTTTGAATATCTTCTCTTCTCACATTTCCAGGTTTTCAAATTATATCCATCCTCTTGTCTGTTCATACAGGTGGGTACAAGGAATGTATACTCAAAGTTAGAGGAGTGATACTGGGGTCCATGCTTTGCTGGCAAGTATCTAGGGAAACATCAGCCTAAACTAATATTTATTCCTCCTCATCTTTATTCACCAGAAATAGGAAGAAAAAACTTTAGGTTTCTAACACCTTTTATTTAATATATTTGTTAAACAGGGACACTTGTTGAGAAACCACCCCCTCACTTTTTTTTTCTTAGAACATTTTACTTTGTCTCTTAGATGATATGTAGGGTTTAGGCATTTTTATTATGTTTCTAATCTACTGAGGCAAGATATAAACAAGGACCACATGAATACCGTTAGTGGCAAGAAGGTGGGAAGAGGGGAGAGGTGGGTGGGGCAGGGGACAGCAACGGGGGAAAACAGAAGAACTGTAACAGAACAACCATAAAAAAAAAAATTAAAAGATAGCGGGAACATCACTTCTTTGCCACATTGGAAATTGTGTCTGGCACAGAATGTGTGTAGGAAGTGAGTGCTGAATTAATGCAAGGGAAGACTAAGGTTAGCAACTTCAGGAGTTCCCCTCTCTGGGAAGTTTGTTTTTTTGTTTTTGTTTTAATCTGAAGAGATTTTTAGAAATGAGTAGGGAAGAAAATAAAATATGATTGAGTGCCTCCCTCTACATGCCAGGAACTTCTTTACCATAATCCTGATGGGTCATTTACACAAGAGGAAACTGAGGCTCAGAGAGTAAAACTCTTGCTCAAAGGCAAGGAGCTTGTAAGTGGCAGGGCCAGGCTTCACACCTGGTTGTTTCTATTTTAAAATCCATGACTTTTCATTCTTCCGTGCCGCACCCCCCCCCCCCCCCCCCGCAGAGGTACAGGACTCAGATAGCACATCCAGAAAGCTGTCAGTGGTACTGAGAAATAAATTTAACCTCTGCATGCCTTAATGTACTATCTACATAATAAGGGAGAAGATATTTAATTAAATAGGTTGTATTATGAGAATTAATCAGTGGAAATTTCAAATGGGAGGTGAGAATGTAAAAGCAGCCCCTAATCATGCCATCACTACTTTGAATAATAACATCATCAACATTGGGTTCATAGTTTTAACCATGAAGTATTTGACCCACCAGCTCTGATTATTATTATTATTGATAATTAATAAGCATAAGACAAAGTTAATGAGGTTCTTTATACCTTTATATCTTTACTATGTAGGAAGAGAGGAAAATTACTTCTTTTTGTTTTATGCCAGATGTAACTGGATTTGGATTTGTTGTGTATCTTTGTGTTTCTGTATCTCTCCCTTAAAACTCCCTAAGGCCCACCTGGAATAAGGGAGTAAATGAGACAGTCTGTAAAAAGGCATGTTAGAGCCCACGGTGGTGGTGGTTGCAAGCATGGTAGTTGAGACGGTGGCTCATCAGGGAAGTGCTAGTTCAAACCCAAACTTGGCTGTTTCCTGAAGTTCTGAGGGAAGTGCTTGAGAAGAAGATAAGTTCCTACAGATGTGAGCCCAGAAGTTAGGAAACTTGAGAGGGATCTCAGACTCCATGATGGACCATCAGTGTAGTTAGCTAAATTGTCATACCTCCATGCTCTGCTCTGCAAGATGGGAGTGACAGCCTTTGCTCAGTTTGCAAGACTGTTTTTAGGACCAAAGGATGTGATGTACGCGAAAGTCCTATTGGTCATTAGCTCAGTAGCAAAGCTGGTCAGAAAGAGGAAGCAAAGAATTCGAATCCTAGACAAACACACCAATTGCAAGACTTAGTAATAGATTCATTAGGGAGTAATAAAGTCAGAGGAATCATTTGGGTCTGATATTTGGAATTTGCTGTTCCAGGGTAATGTTTATATTGTCTGAAAAGTCAGGCCATCCAGCCAAGATATCATCATCTTTGGCTCGGGTTATCTACCTTAGAACATGAGTATTGCTCAGCGACTCCCTTCCTCAGTGCAGCAGAGACCCGGGTACCTTGGTGACTTCTTTACAGAAAGTTTGCTCTATATTTCTTAAACATAATTTCACTGGAGAAACGGCCCTACATTTATTTTTTGTTTGTTTGTTTTTTACTTTTTCATCAGTTCTAAACTCAGCACCTATACAATACAATGCTGAATAGCAGTTGGAATGTTTAAGATAACTCATTCCAATATACGAAGCTTGTAGAATGAATGTAAAAATTGCCACAGTTCCATCAAGTGGTGGTCTGGTCCCCTATCCCTTGAATGTGGCTTTGTGGCTGACATTGGCTAAGAGAGTATGGTGGAAATGACAGTGCATTTTTCTCACTTTCTTTGGGAACCCAATGTTTGGCCATGTCAAAAGCCCTGGCTAACCCTTCGGAGGATCAGTTTCCTTAAAGCAGGGAGTCCAGCTAAGGCCACCTAGGAACAGTTTGCAGTCAGCAGAGCTGAATCCCTGCCACAGAGCTGCGGGCAGCTGCACAAGAAAGGCGAGCGGAGACTAGAAGAACTGCTCTGCTAGTGCACAGACGCGGGAGCAAAAACAATGTGTGTTGTTTTAGGTCATTAAGTTTGAGGTGGTCTGTTAGGCAGGAGTTGCTACCTCATATGAATAGACAGTGGAGAGCTTCAGGTATAACATTTCTTCTTGCGACTCTAGGAGAGAAAGAAAAGTAAAGGGAAAACTGACCTACCATGGGTTGATCAGAAACCAAATTTGTCCAATATTTAATTACAGTTTAAACTGTGATTAAATATCTAATTGTAGTATTATGGTTTATAGCAGAAAAGACCTTGATCTCCTATAGAGATGAATGTAAGAGATCATGAAACGACTTGTTTATTTTTCCTCACTGAGTCATTAAAAAACAAAACAAAAAACTTATCTGGGGACCCACTCGGCGTCATCCGTGTTGCTAGGTGCATATACATGAAGTCAATTAAGACATGCTTGACATTTCATCTTTAGTGAACTATTCTTTGAAAATCTGCTTTTAAATATCCCCAGAAGTGATATCATTTTTAGCTTAGCCTCAATGACCATATCGATGGATTTCACTGTGTATTTTCACTCAACTTTCTTCCCCGCACTGATAACCAATTTTCTCATTTGAAAAGCAGAAGGTTGGGGCCAAGCTCTCTTTCATCTTTAGTAATTACTAGGAGAAGGTGCCCTCACGTTCACTCCCAGATGGTATATGACTGATACAGTTACTTAAGCCATGCCAGTGACTTAGCTGGAAACAATGTCGTTTGGAATGGTAAAAATTGTGGACTCTGGATTTCAGCTCCAATGTGTAAGGATCTTGTCAGTAATCGCGTCAACTCTAACGGTAAGAAAAAGCTGGACAAACTGAAAACCATGACTTTCCTTGGACTTACTAGAGAATTGAGGCTGCAGGACAAACTGCCGCTCTGAAATCTGGAGAGACAGTCTCATCCAGAGAGACACAGCTAGACCTCCTTCAGATAAGGCGACTGTGATGATAATTTTGAGAATAACTTGTGGCTGAATATGGACTAGCATAGGAGTGATAAATACCTGGGCACCTCAATCTTACAGGACTTTCTGCACTTTACGGGCTTCACTTCCAGGAACCTAACAGACTCTCACTTTGAAAAGCTGGGAAGAACCCTGTGTCTCTGGCAGGTGGATGGAAAGGGATAAATCATCATTATGAAATATGCCTAGAACTCTTAGTTGGGGGAACAGAAGGATATTCTTATCACTCCAGCTCTTCTAATATTCCTGTCTCACCTGAGGGGAGAAGGAAGAAGAGCATAGTCATCAGAAATCTGGGATTCAAGGGAATTGATTGGGAATGCTTTAACCAGGAAAGGGGACAGAAGGCATGTGTGTGTGTGTGGGAGGGGGGAGTTATAGCACTGGGAGGCACCTGTGACGGAGGCCACAACCTTAAGACACAGATTTGGCAAAACACTGAGTTTTATGAGAAAATTCCTGAACGCTTTTGTGGTAGGCTGAGTAGTGGCCCACAAAAAAATATTTACACCCTAATTCCCAGAACTTGTGACTATGTTACCTTACATGGTAAAAGGCACTTGCAGATATATTTTTAGTTAAATAATCTTTAGACGGGGAGGTTATCCTGGTAGGCCTTAAATGTAATCCCAAGGGCCCTTATAACAGGGTCAAGGTCAAAGAGAAAGTAGGAGACATGAAGAGAGAAGCAAGAGATTAGAGTGAGTCAAGGAAAGGATCACCAGCCAAGAACTGCACATGCCACCAGATGTCAGAAGTCAAGTGAATGGGTTTTCCTCCAGAAGAAGCCAGCCTTGCTGGCACCTGTACCTCAGCCCAGTGAAATGGACTTCAGACCACGGTCCTCCAGAACTGTAAGAATACATGTGTGCTGTGTTAAGCTGCCAAGTCTGTGTCAACTCACTATTGCAGCAACAGAAACTAATATGAGCGCTGCAGTATAATGATGGTGGATTACACCTGAAATATATGAAAGATACACTCTTTCTCTGAAATAGTACGTAGCGAACCTCTAATTTAAGAGGGGAGCTAAAAACAAGGCTGCTGGAGGAATTTGAAGTCTCTGGCACCAAAAACTATACTAAAGATTAAATGCACCCAACTCCTAAACAGATACTATAAATCCTCACACTGAGGGCCTATTTACTACAATTCTCATTACCTAATACATGCCTGCTTTTCAAAAAAAGTACAAGACATGTCAAGAGGTAACACAAAAACACAGTCTTCAGTGACAAAGCAAACATTAGAATAGAGTTAGATATGACACAGATGTTTGAACTATCAGACAGGGAATTTAAAATAACCATGATTAATATGTTAAGGTCTCTAATGTAACAGAATATACAACATGCAAGAACAGATGGATAATGTAACTAGAGAGACGGAAACTAGAGAAAGGAGAGAAATTTACATTTTAACACCCCACCCCCCCAAAAAACCCAGATTAAACAATAGGCAGAGGATCTGAATACATGATTATCTAAAGAGGATCTGCAGGTGGTCAAAAGACAGATGAAAAGATGCTCAACATCACTAGTCATCGGGGAAATTCAAATTAAAACCACAGTAAGATATCACCTCACACCAATAAGAATGACTACCTTCAATAACTCACCAAAAACAAGTTTTGGAGAACATACAGAAAAAAAGGAAACCCTTGTACACTGTTGGTGGGATTGTAAATTAGTGCAGCCACTATGAAAAACAGGATGGAGTTTCCTCAAAAAATTACAAATAGGGCTACCACATGACCCAGCAATATGCACCTCTATGTTCATTCCAATAGCCAAGATATAGAAGCAGCATAAGTATCCACTGATAGATGAAGAGATGAAAAAGATGTGGGACATATATACAATGGAATATTACTCAGCCATAAAAACAATAAAATCTAGCCATTTGTGATAACATACATGGACATAGAGGGTATTATACTAAGTGAAATAAGTCAGGCAGAGAAAGACAAATGCCATATGATTTCACTTATATGTGGAACCTCAAGAATAATATAAATGAACACACAAAACAGAAACAAACTCATAGATACAGAGAACAAACTGATGGTTCCCCTCTGGGAGAGGGGTGGGTGGGCGGGTGAAAAGGTGAAAGGATAAGAAGTACATATTGATAGTTGTAAAAATAGTCATGAGGAAAATAAAATACAGCATAGAGAATATAGTGAATACTTTTGTAATCACTAAGAACGGTGTAAGGTGGATACTAGACTTATCAGGGTGATCACTTCATCAGTTATATAAACGTCTAATCACTATGTACAGCTGAAACTCATATAATAGTGTATGTCAACTATAATTTCAAAATTAAAAATTTAGAATAAATAAAAAAGAAGAAGAATTTAAGACTAAAGCAAGCAAAGAAAGGGAATGATAAAACTTAGAGCTGAAATCAATGAGAATGAAAACAGAAAATAATTGGAGAAAATCCACAAAAGCCAAAGTTCGTTGTTAGAAATGATCAAGAAAATTGATAAGCCACTGGCCAGGGTATCCAATAAGAAAAGAGAGGAGAGACAACTTGCCAACATCAGAAATGAAGGAAGGGTCATTGCTTTTGATTCCATGGGCATGCAAGGAAAAATAAAAGAACATTAAGAAAAGATGTACAACCATAAATTTGATAGCTTACATAAAATGGACCGATTCCTCAAAAGACAGAAACTAACAAAATTTACACAAAGAGAAACATATAACTTGAATATCCCTGTATCTATTGAAGAGATCAAACCTTGCCTCAACCAAAACAAACAGACACAAACAAAAAAACACCAGGTCCATATGGTTTCACTGGTGAATTTTTCCAAACAGTTTAGGAAGAAGTAATAGCAATTCTCCATAGTCTCTTCCAGTAAATAGAAGTTGGGGTGGGGAGGACATTTCCAAACTAACTCTTTGGGGCCAGCAAAACCTTAATACCAGAACCTGATGAAAGACATTACAAAAAATGAAAACTATAAAACAATATCACTTGTGATCATAGAAGCAAAAATCCCCAACCAACCAAATATTAGCAAATAAATCCCACCATTGTCGTCGTCGGCAGCCGTCCGTCTCGAGAGACGATGGTGTAGCTTCTTAAGAGTCTATCTGCACTGCCAAGAATGGCTGTGCAGTCCGACTCGGGAGTGACACGGTATCTGTCTCCTCCCGTGTTGAATCGACATCTTGCGATGACGCTGGAGTGTCCTCTCCAGTGAAGCTGAAGCTACAGAGCCTGGGCAGGGTGATATGGAGGGTCTGCTGTTGCCCATGCAGCAGACCCCCCCTCTCTTCGCAGCTGAAGGATCCAAGGGAAAGACAGAGTCAATACAGCTTGGCTTCAGGTGCGCCGCAGGAGTTGCCGGTGTTGACTACAACGTCAAACCGCCTTAGGGACTCCGGCTCCGGATTTTCTGTCGGGGTTTACTCCCTCAGCCTTTCCCCTGAAGAGGTATGCCACAAGGTATGCAGCCAGGTATGTCCCTGGCTGGTTTGGCTCAGTGGATTGAGCGTCGGCCTGCGAGCTAAGTGTCGCTGGTTCGATCTTCCAGTCGGGGCACATCAGAGAAGGAAAACTCTGACTCCAAAAAACCTCCCACCATTGTACAACAATAATTATACACCATGACCCAAAGGGATTAATTCCAGGTATGTAGAGCAGGCTCAACCTTTGAAATCAAAGTAGTCAACCATATAAACAGAATAAAGAAGAAGAATGTAATTATACCAATGTACATAAAAAATGCATTTGAAAATATCCAACACTCATTCATGATAAAATCCCTCAGAACATTAGGAATAAAGGGGAACTTCCTCAGTTTGTTAAAGGACATATACAAAAACCCCACAGCAACATAATTCTCAATGGTGAGAGACACGGCACTTCCCTAAGATCAGAAACAAGGCAAGAATGCCCTTGCTCACCACTTCAATTCAACATTCTAACAGAAGTCCCATCTACTGCAGTCAGAACAGAGTCACAAAAAGTATATGGCTTGGGAAGGAAGAAACAAAACCATCTTTATTTTCAGATGACATCACTGTAGAAAATCCCAAAGAATCAATTAAAAAAACTACTGAAACTAAAAAGTGATAATGGGATACATGAATAACCTACAAAATCAATTGCTTTCCTATATATCACTAATGCATTATTCTATAAGAATAGCATCACAATAGCATCTACAAAATGAAACACTGAGTATAACTCTAACAAAATATGTTATAGTATCTGTATGTAAAAACTTAAAAATATTTATGAAAGAAATAAAAAAGAAATATTTTATATTCACAGATTGGAAGACTCATATTGGTTAAGATTTCAATTTTTCCCAACTTGATCTATAAATTCCCTGCAATCACAATCAAAATCTCAGCAGAGTACTATGTAGGTACTGTAAAACTCATTCTAAAGTTTATATAAAAAGACAAAATACCTAGAATAACTAATAAAATATTGAAGAATAACAAAGTTGAAGTATTCTATTACCTGATTTCAAGTCTTATAATAAACCTACAGTAATCAAGACAGCATGTTATGGTGGAAAAGGTAGATACAATGAGTGATGGAACAGAAAAAGCCCCCAAATGGACCTATACAGATATACTCAACTCATCTTTGGCAAAAGTGCAAAGTCAAATTAATGAAGAAAACGTCATTTCAATATAGATTAATTGAACATCCATATGTAAAACAACAACAACAAAACAAACAAACAAACAGACATGAACTTAGGCACAGACCTTCTGCCTCCCATAAAAACAGTCAAAATGGATCATATACCTAAATTTAAATGTAAAAGTATAAAGCTTCTAGAAGCAAGAGAAACAAATATACATAACCTTGGATTTGAAGATAAGTTTTTAGATTCAACAGCAAAAGAATGATCCATGGAAGAAAAACTGGTAAGTTGGACTTTATTAAAAATAACACATTTTTCCTCTGTGTAAGACATTCTTAAGAGAATGAAAGACAAACTACAGCCTGGAAAAAAATATTTGCAAAACACGTATCTGAACTTGGATCCAAAATACACAGAAAACTCTCAAAAATGGAACAATAAGAAAAAAAAAACTTATTTAAGAATGGAAAAGTTATTTGAACAAGCCTCACTAAAGAAAAAATACAGATGGAAAGTAAGCATACGAAAAGATGTTCAACATAATTTATAATTGGGGAAATGCAAATTAAAATGAGACACCACTACACACCTATTAGAATGGCTACAATGCTAATTTCTGGCAAGAACACTGAGCAACAAGAACTCTCACTCATTGTTGGTAGGAATGCAAAACAATACAATCACTTTAGAAGACTATTTGGCAGTTCCTTGCATAGCTAAGCATAGTCTTACCACACAATTCAGTAATCTCACTCCTGGGTATTTTCTCAATTTCTTTGAAAACTTATGCCACACAATGAGTAGCATGTGAGTATAGCAGCTTTATTGATAATCACCAACATCTAATAACCAATATGTCCCTCAATATGTGAATGAGTAATCAAATTGTGGTACATCTGCCCAGTGGAATTCTCTTCAGCAAGAGAAGGAAGTGAGCTACTGTTTCAGAGGGGGGTCCCCCCAAATTCCCAGAGCCTGCGGGTTGGGGGATGGGGAGAATGGGGCAGCTTTCAAGATGCCTTTGAATATATATAGCTAGTAGCTAGTGTCTTAGTTATGCAAATAACTTTGGTTCTTCCAAGGCCCAAAGGAGATGGGAGAGGTTTTGACTATGGAATGGTGAGGAAAGAGCATACAGGGCCTATACAAGGTTCTGTGAATGGTCAGAACGGGTTACCACACCCACTGCATCACAGGCCACGGTCAGGGATTTAAAAATAAGGTGGCAGCCATTTTGGAAGGAGAACCAGGTGGATTGGAGAGAAGGAAGAGAGAAAGTTCATGTGGTTTGCAGAGAACAGAGGGAGAGAACCATGCGGTTTGCAGAGAGAAGAGATCCATTCAGCTTTGAAAGGGCAGAGAGGGAGAACCATGCATGATCCAGTGCAACGCGGCCCATGTCTTCCTGGACTGTTATACGGAGGCTGTTGACATTGTACCCCAGATCCTGAAGGAGAGAGCTGACAGATAAGGCCTGGGGAACTTCTGGGAATGTTTTTGGCTTCTAGCCTTTTGGGGAGCAAGGGAAGTACTGGGTCCCGTGGGAGAACAGGGCTCTGAGCTGAAGTGCTCACTACCCTTCCCAGGCTGGAATGTTGTAAATAAAGACCTGTTTTCCTCAACACGAGCTGTTGGGTTTTACACCAAGGCGCCACGTGAGAGAACCCCCTTTTGCTCTATAACACTACCAGTCATTCAAAGACATGATGTATCTTAAATTATTACTGCCAGTCAAAAAGGCTACATACCGTATGATTCCATTTATACTGTATTCTAGAAAAGGCAAAACTACAGAAATGGTAAACAGGTGAGTTGTTGCCAGGGATTTGAACTAGGAGGACCAAATAGATGAAGCACAGGGCATATTTAAGAATGGTCAAATGTTCTGTATAATACTCCAATGTTGAGTATATAACCCTAGGTAATTTTCAAAACACACAGAACATTATCTCACAAAGAGTGAACTTCACTATATGCAAAATTAAAAATAAAAATTGTGGAATTCAGAGAATCCTGGAATGTAATGCAGAATGTGACAAAAGAATCTGACTATATTATAAATACAGAAAACAACCTCAGTGCAGGGCAGGGGGGTAAAAGATCAACCTGGGTAACTGCAAATGAGGGGAGTCCTAAAAAACGCAAAAGGAACAGAATATAAGCCTGTACTCTAGTTGAAAAGGTTGTTTCCCATGGAAGTACAACTTTACAATTTTGAAACCACTATATAGGTATACTGGAACTAGAAAATAAAGTAAATTATGGCAGACAGTAGGAGCCAGGTTTCTCACTGTTGCAGGGGTGGGGGGAGAGGAGGGGAGATTATAGACAGGCAAGGAGAAGCTAGAACAATCTAAGTGGCAACAGATTGGAACTGGCAACATCAGGATGAACTCATGTTTTGCTTAATATAGACACAGATGGCTGCATATAGAACCATTTACAGGTGTGTGTACAGGCACGAGTTAGTATACACACACACACACACACACACACACATATTTCCTTGCTGTTTCAGCCATAGGACTGGCATTATAAAAAATGACACCCAAATACTACTGAGTGGACATAGTACCCATATCTTGGTTTCTAACACTATTAATACCACTCTCCAGTGAAAAAGTAACTGGGGCTCCTTGGGGCTTCTCTATTTACTGCCTCCTTGAAGACTGGAGCATCTCCTAGTACCAGAAATATTATAAAACCACACACACACACACACACACACACACAGAGTAATGGGATGTGTGAAAGGGACACAAGAGCCAACTGCAAGAGCTCTCAATAATCAATGCTGGCACAATCTAAGCAACTCAAAAGTTTTATATAGCATTGAATTTTAGCCTAAAGTATAAGATAAATATTCATGAGTCCACAGTGATTTAAATAACTGAGCAGATAAATAAATGGGAGAATGCACACAAATCTGCCACGCAGAAGAGTTCAAAATAATTCTACCTGCTTTGTCTTTGACTGTTCCCCATTCCTTGAATGTGGGCTGTGTGCAATGATTCCTTTCCAAAGATCACGCTATGTAAAGGGAGGAAGGGGCAACTGATAATGGAGAAACCAGCCATGTAATCAAGCTGAACATTACCAGTGATAACTCATGTCGATAACATGTACCCAGGACATGAGGTGATGAAAATGACATTTTTGTGTCTTTTTTTTTTTTCTGTGATCTTCTTCCTCGAAACCCAACCTCAGTCCAATCATGAGAAAAAGCATCACATGAATCTCAATCGAGGGACAGTCTACCAAATACCTGAAAAGTACTCCTCAAAACTCTCAAGATAATCAAAAACAAGGAAAGTCTGAGAAATAGCTCAGTAAAAAGGAGGCTATAGAGATCTGATGCATAAATGTAGGGTGGGAACCTGAAACAAAAAAAGGATATTAGGTAAAAAATAAAGAAGGTCTGGATAATATGTAGACATTAATCTGTAATCATTTATGAACATTAGTTCACTAATTGCTACGTGCTAATGTGAGATGTTAATAATAGGGCAACCTGGGTGTGGTTTATATGGGAGCTCTGTACTATCTTTACATTTTTCTGTAAATCTAAAAGTATTCTAAAATTTAACAAGTTTATTAAAGAAAACACTGGGCACTGCGGCAAGCTTCGTGAGAAGACTATTTTTAGGTTGAAGAGGAAGCCAAGGAAATCAGTATAGTGTGTGAATATTGGATGTTAGCAATAGACAAACCTAGGTTCCAAGATCAGCTCTGCTACTTTCTGGATGTGCTGTTCAGCTTCTAAATTAACCTCTGTTTCCTCATATGTTAATTGGATATCACATACTGGTTACAGTTGAATTATCTTAGGCATATGGCACACAGGCCACATAGCTGTAGCCATTGCTGGTTCTGCCATTCTCATTGTGACATGACTCCTTGGTTTGGCTCTCCATGATGATTATGAACACCCACTAGGTACACGTCTATGGGTCTTTGAAGGGCTGCTGCATTCAGATGGTCTTTCTTTGACTTCAACCCCAATCCAGCCTGCTGTCACTCAGACATGTCCCCTCTTGGGGAGACAGAAAGCCAATGCCGCACTTTCCCTGAACAAAGCCATCAGTTATTTAATCACATTTCTGTGCAGACTTAAGCCTTGTTCTCTATCTTTGGTGTTCACATACATGGGTCCTTTTATTATTACAATTGAAGGACCCTTGAGGCTGGAATGTTTATTATGCATGTTATAAATAAGTACTAATTATTTTTCTTTTGTACAAAATAACATATTCATTATAGAAAGTTGGTAAAATGCTAATAATCAAAAATAATTTAAAAAACCACCTACAATGACAATGGTCATAGTTTTACAGCCACCTTTTAAAAACTAACATATATCTTACAAACACATGATCATGTTTGTCTTCTTAAATATGAACACACAAATAATTTTTAATGGCTGCATAGAATTCCACATAGAGTTTATTAGTTTAATTGCCTCCTTTTGGGTATTTGAGGGGGTTCCTTTTACTTTTTTTTTTGATATTAGAAGTAGTTTGATGATGAATGTCCTGTCTAAATCATGTCCTTTGGGTGTTATTTGTCATCGTTGCTGGGCATCATGAGGATCCTAACACCAGTACTGTTCTTAGGCCAAGTGAAGTGTGAGAGGGACAGCTGGGATATAAGGGGTTCAGAATTAATACTTAGGTGTCTCCACATTAAACAAAACAAAACAAAACCTGGACTGATGCTTGGTGTCTCAGTATCTTCACTTCTGCCTTATTCCAATGGCAAAGGTTTTCACTGCTTTATTGTTCCTACTGGGACACATGCCCTTTGTAGCTACATATGCTTGGGCATGAGCCACGTTTATGACGCACACCAGCAGCATGCCTCACGTTCATCTGTGAAATGGGGCAGCCTTATGAGAACTGAAAGAGGTAATACATGTAAAGCCCCCAGCACCTCATAAAAGCTGGATAAACAGTGGACTGCTTCCACCCGCGTGATGCTTGGTTTTCCCACAGCCCACAACGAGACATTTATTTCCTCTCAGCTTTGGTCAATTTATAATATCTACCCAATATTTTCCTTCTGAGAAAAGAACAAGTATATTTTTCTCCCTCTTCTGCCTTCTGTATCCTCACAGCCCCAGGCCCTCCTGAGAGGCCTAAAACCACAAAGTCACTTCCATTATAATCAGGACCAGAAGAATATCTGTCCCTGACAAATAGGATTTTAATTCACCAGGGGCCCCCTGATACCTCGGTGTCCAAAATGCTTTATCTGGCATTTCTTAACCAAGGTATGGGCAAGGAAAAAAAAGGAAGATGCTACTCAAGGTATGAATCTAATAACCCTAGAAAATTCAAGTCCTGCTTATGCCCTGCCCCCCACCTTTATTTTTTGAGCAACCCATTTTCCAATAGACTCAATTTTACATCTGAAGGGGCCTGAAGAAAAGGACGGAAGTTGATGAACCAGGTATATCAAGGTTCTATCGATGGCTCTGCTATTTTACTAGCTTTGGGATCGTGGGCAAGTTAATGCATCCTCCTGAGCCTCAGTTTTATCATATGCACAATGAGGATAATGACAGTTGGTGGCTAATAATCTCATGATTAATGTAAAATGCAGAGGTAGGGGCCAGCATATAGTGGCATTTCCCCATTTATTGGTTCTCTTCCTTACCACACTCCTATTAAGGTTTCCCTAGGAGAGAGAAAAAAATTATTCATCAGTACATCCCTCCATTGTGCCTTCCAGAGTTCTTTGGTTATAATAACTGCCTAAAAACCTATCTCTTAGACTTCTTTTTACCCAGCTAGAGTCATTCATTTATCTATTCACTCATCTTGTGCCAGGAATTATGCTAGGCATCGAGAAAGCCAACATGAACAATATATTCTCTATCCTCCGGGCGCTCAGGGCCTAGTGGGAGACAGACAAATAAACATGAACTTGTAATTGAGCGACAAAGGTTTTGTGTTATGGCAGAGGGACGTGTACGGGCTTGGCAGGGCCTGGCGTGGGGACACTTAACCAAGGCTGGGGGGACATCATCGTGAGAGAGGGGACGGCTGAGCTGTTTGATGAGTCAGTATGAATTTCTGCTTTAGACTGATAGAAGTTAAATCATTTCGTCTGGAAATATCTGAAATCATTTAGTCTGAAAATAACTGAAAAATAGATGTTTCCATTTTATACGTGTGGAACTTAAGGCTCAAAGAGACTGTTACTCAACATCTGTAAGAAGCATGACGACCCGGGAAAATTCAGGGAAACATGGCTCCACAGCTCATGATCTTTTCCTCACACTACACTGCCTCTTCAAGACTGAGAATTTGTGTGTCCCTGACCTTGAAAATTCAGGTCCTGTGTCAGTAGAGCTGCTGCCTATTTAAAGGGAGCTATATAGTATGTTTGCAGTTTCATTTCAAATGCGCCCCTCCCCCGCCCTTTCTTTTTCCATGCTGAGGCTCTTCCTTTCCACAGAGGTGCTGGGGATTTAGAGAAGGCAGGGACTCAGCTTTGCTTCCCCCGTCCATGCCCAGAGGTGGGCTGCAGGCATCTCAGCCACCTCCCAGTCATTCTTTCTTCCAGGGACAGTTATGCACCCCCACCCCAGGGGAGGTCTGTTCCACCATAGTAGTCGGTTACTAAGAAGCTGCATGCTGCTTCTCCGCCCCTAGCTCCCTGGCCATTCCCCACCCCCAGGTCTCCTAAGTCACCTTCCTCTGGCAGCTGGAGACTAGTGGAAGTGTGTGCATGTGTGCGTGCGTGCGCATGTGTGCACACATGCCCGTAGTGGGTGCTCAGCCCAGAAGCCAGGGCATGCGCCTAGATCTCCTGTGCATTCACTGGATGTCAGCCAACCACAGAGGAGAGGGGTTTGGACTCGTGGACCATGGAGGCCAAGGACAGACAAGCCTGGCCTCAGTACATCAAGCTTGTGGCTCCTCCCCTTCTGGGGAAAAGCAAATTTCCCTGGTGCCCAACAAGTTCTCATCTTTCTCTGCCAGAATCCCAGGACCCCCACTAAGCCTTTTCATAATGCATGATAGGAACGCATAATAGTATATGGATTCAAATTCGGAGCATCAATAACATAATAGCCACCATCTATTGGGAGCTTGCTACATGTAAGATACTCTGATATACCTTACCTGAATTACTTCATGTGCGGCTCACCATAACCCAGGAGGTAAACAAAATCATTATTCTGATTCTATACATGAAGAAGTTAAATCTGAGAGAAGTTAAGTAATCTGTCCATCTTTCTGAAATTGAAAGCGACAGATGCAGGATTTCGCCCCAGCAACCTGACTTCAGGGCCTATTCTCCTACTACCAAGATGTAGAAAAAGGAGCTAACGTTTGATCACATCCTCTGTGCCAGGCATTGGGCTAAGCTCTGTGCATGGATTGTTTTAGTGGTGCCTTCTAACTCGCCAATGAAGTAAGTACTAATATTATTTCTACTTTACAAATGAGGCCCCAGAGATTCAGAGAGACTACGAGATTTTTCTAGGTCCCAGAGTGAGCACGTGGCATATCCGGAGTTAGAGTCCCAGGAAGCCTGACTCCTGAGTCCACCCTTCTGGCAATCATGCTTTATCATCTGGGCTCAGTAGAACAGTGTCCCCCCAAAAGCATATCCACTTCAGAATACGACCTTATTTGAAAACGGAGTTTTTGCAGATGTAATCTAGTTTAGATGCAGTCATACTGGCTTACGGCAGACCCTAAATACAACGACTGGCATCTTTCTATGTAAGAGAAAGGAGAAGATTCAGACACAAAGACATACACAGAGGGAAGATGGCCATGTGAAGACAGAGGCAGAAACCGGAGTGATGCAGCTACAAGCCAAGGAATGTCGATTCCTGGTAACCTCCAGAAAGAAGAAACAGGCAAGGAAGCATTCTTTCCTAGAGCCCACGAAGGGAACACAGCCCTGCCAACAACTTGGTTTAGGACGTCTGGTCTCCAGACCTGTGAGAGAATGCATTTCTGTTGTTTTGCCACCAAATGTGTGGTGATTTGTTATGGCAGCCCTGGGAAACTAAATACCATCTGAGTACCATATTGTCTCCTTGAAAACAGGGGCTGGGCTTTGTGCTCCCTTGGAGTTCTTTTTGGTCCCAAGAAGCATAATTCTATGATTCTTAATTAAACCAAGGGAGGGCTCTGGAGCTCCCGAGGTGAATGATCTGGGGGGAACCATGGCAGCCAGTGGGGTCTAGCAGCACGGATCTCTCCATCCATCATTACATGGAGCAGCGGAATGGACCTGCACTGTCCAACAGCAAGGTCTTGGATGAGTCAGTTCACCTCTTAGCCTCAATGTTTATATCTATAAAATGGGAGTAACTACATCCTTGAAATTGCGAGGACTGAATAAAGTAGTGGACATACAATGCCTGAAAAATGGAAAAGCAAGATATATATACATTAGTCTCCATGCTCACTTCAGGGATGTTTCTTTGTAGGTGGTGGTATTTTTGTACGGATAGTCCCAACTGGAGAAGGGCCAAGGCTCTTTGCGGTGGAAAGCGAGGTGACTAGGGCAGCATGAGTGGGTCTCATGGAGTTGTTTGTACAACAGAATTTGGCCGGTGGGGAGAGGTGTTAGGCAGGGCTCAGAGGTCGGTTCAACTAAACATTCACTGACCCTCTCTTATGTCCTGGGTACAGGGCTAGATGCCACGCTAGGGGAGGAAGCCCCAGAAGCCATGTGCCAGACGGGGCTGCTTGCTGTGTGGTGGAGTCTAGCTGTGCCTTTCTATATTTAGATTCTATCTTTGTCAAACAAGAAGACTTGTTTGACAGGACTGTGGTTTTTCATGTCTGAAAAGCCACTCATCCATGGAGCTTGGGTTTGGGGGAGAGGGAAGACGGAGGAGATCTGGCTTCTCTCCCCCTCTCGGAACAGATGGGATCAGAACAGGGCCCTTCCACATCCCCAGCCAAGATGTCTGAGCCTTGGCAGTTGTCCCAGGACACAGACAATGGGGTCTGATGGCAGCTTCTCAGGCCTGGCTTTCCCTGGGCGGGATGCTTCTCCTGGGGCTGGCAGAGCCATTTCTTCAGACTCAGAAAAGAGATTTGGGGAGAGGAGAGAGGGAGCTGTATTGAGGCAGTTCCTGACAGTTTACCCTGGAAAACTGGGACGCAGCCTGTGGGATCCCCGCCCGGCGACCATGCCATCTGACCCCTCTGCCTCTCTGCCAGACTGTTGTCTAGGGAGACAGATGCAGAACTGGTGTAGGAACGTGGATCTGCTGGATGCCTAAAAGAGAGGGTGGTATGGGGCTGAGGGGTGAGGGAAAGAGGGCCAGGCCGCTGGGACGGGACAGTGGGTTGGAGTTTGAGGTGTCTCTTTATCGGTGAGGCAGGATGTGGATGGAACAGGTAAAAAGAGCAGTTGGTCTCTGAGCACAGCTAACATAGGAAAGATCTAGCATTGGGTAGGGGAAGGGGTCCATCTGCCCATACATCTTAGACACGGACCTGAACAAGGAAGGAATCGGATCCCAGAGAGGCTTTCAGAGGCGCTTGTGCCAGACCGCTGTCTTCGGAAAGATGAATTCTGAAACCGCCCTGGGAGGATGACTGAACGCAATCCTTCCATTCATCTCCCGCTGACTCCGTACTGCAGTCGGAGCCATTTCACCCCCCCCATACGTCCTCATCCTCGGCTTCCTCCCTTCCTCAGTCGATGACTTGCTCTGTTCTTCATCAAAATGAAGTCCATCTGGCACCATCTCCCTCCACTTCCTTCCTCTCTCTGAAAATGCCTCAATCTTCCACCCAGCAGACTGTAAACTCCTCAAGGGCAGGTGCCCTGCCTTATTCCTTGTCTGTGTCCCCATCACAGGACATAAAAGTGAGGGGAGAGACCAGAGAGGAACGAGGGGGGTGGGGAATACATAGATAGCTAGATAGCTAGAGAGTAATGCAACAGAGTAAAAGAGAGGTATACAGAAAGAAAACCAGAGACGGAACACTAAGGTACACAAAAAGTATTTGCTAGGAGCTCTGTTTCAGGCACAATGTTAGGCATATCGAAGTTTTTTTTGTTTGTTTGTTTGGTTTTTTTTTGAGGAGGAAACCCTTAATTGGGTTTTCTGTTCAAATTATGAAGGGCAGTAAGTGCTGGCTGGTTGGTAGGTTAATATCTGTCAAACAACTTAGATATGAACACAGATAAAACCAGTAAAATCTTCCCATCTATGTACTGTGTGTTAGCTTTTGTCCTACCTGGCTTTTTCCATATACTTGTAGCAACACAGGCTTCTTCATATTCTATTTCTTGACGAAACAAAACAAAACAATATCCTATTATACCTATTCACTCTGCATCTTGCCCTTTTCACTAACAATATATTACAGACATCCTTTTCTGTCAATACCCACAGATCTAATTCATTCTTTTAATAACTGAACAACTCTCCACAGAGTAGATGCATGAAAATTATTCTATTATTGACGGACATTCAGGTTGTTTGTAGGCTATGTCTTATGTTATGATAAATACTTATCTAATGAAGATTCTTGCCTATCTATTCATAGGTAGTGGTGTTTTTGTTTCTGCATGCTGAGCTCCTCTAAGTGGGATTGCTATGGTAAAGGTGTACAGTTTTAAACTCTTCGTTAGATACTTCAGTTTAATTTCTAAAAACGCTGCAAAAATTCATACTCTCGCTGACAATGTGAGACAGTTTTTATTTTCCTACACCCTTGTCAGTAACTAGAAGAAACCAGTCTTTAATTTCCATGCATCGGATGGGTGAAAATGTTATTTCGCTGTTGTTCTGCTGTGTATTTTTCTAACAAGTAGGGGAGCCTAATCCTACTTGAGGCTTCTATTGGCCATCATGGTTTCTCTTCAGATATTTGTCTCACATATTTTTGTCTTCTCCTCCTGGATGTTCCAATTAAAAAATATATATATATATATATGTAATTGATAAAACATTGTATATTATTTAAGATAATCTTTAGAACAAGGGTCCCCTAAATGTTCCATGGTGACCAGGGGGCCACAGAAAACTTAGAAACACCCTGAGAGATATTTAACACCTTAGAGAGAAATCCAGTGATATTTGACATATGCTGAGCACCTAGGACCCACCAAAGTGAGGGGCTTCACCATCTCAACGTTGGATCACAAATACAATCCTTTCAATGACATCATATGTGATTCTGGGTTTTAGGGGGATACTGTAATAAAAAAGCAAGTGGCAGGCAAGGATCAAGGTGGAACAGGAAATGAGGATTAAGTTGTTCCATCTGATTCCAAGTTTTTAGAGGTTGTGCTGTTAATATTCCATGAGTATGTGATTATGTTTACTTAAGAATAAAATGATAACATTATCTTTCCTTCCAATTATGTATATTAAGTGTTGGATTGTTTAAAAAAAATCCTACTGAGTAAATTTGAAGATCTAATTGGCCTCATTAAGGGATTGTTGTATCGGGCAGTATCCCACGTAGCAACTGGAAGGTGCTCCAAAGGGGCTGGACAAAGTGGGAAGTATTTAGAGGTAGAAGGGTGGGTGAAGAGAGAGATTCAAAAAGGAAAAGAAAGAATTATTTTTAGACCATTTCGTTTTCTTTTGGGGAGAAGGGAACAAACAGCAAGGGATTTTATCATGCAGATTTGTCTTTCAATTGAGGGGAGGGAGGGGACCCCTATAACAGATTACCTCATAGGTATTGACCAGAAAATTCCACACTGGTTGATGAAGACTATGTTTCTGGGAAATGTTGAAATAGCAATTAGGTCAGGTAAGATTAAGTTTGGTGTCATGGGCTGTAGCACAAGTGATATCATTTTGGTCCTTTTGTTTTTTCTTTAACAGGACATATATTCTTATTAAATTATTTGACCCCAACCACACAGTACATGGAACTGTTGTTTGTTTGTTTGTTTGTTTTTGGCCTAGGGGCCCCTTAAAAAAATTACTGAGATACTAAAGAATCTGTGATTCAAGCAAGCTAGGGAATCTCTGCTTTGGGACAATCCAAAGAGCTGGGTGAAGGCATATCTGTTTTGCATCTTTTTCACAAACGTAGAAACTGAGGCTCAGGGAGGCTAATTGATTTAGTTAAGGTCAGAGAGTTAGAAAGTGACAGAATTAGGATTTGAACCCAAGTCTACTTTGTTTCTATCCCGAGTTCTTCCCACTCCAGAAATCTGATATGATTCATTTATTGATCCAAATCTTTATTGTGCCTGGGATCTTAGAGGAAGTGACCTTTCTTCCTGAAATGCAATCCTCCAACATTGCCTTTGGTCCGAACTTGCTTATTTCTCTTCTCTTCTATATATTTGATCTCTTCCTCTCCACTGAATTCTTCTGTAGACCATGAAAATGTTCAATTCTTATCTTAAAAGAAGGAAAAAAAGCCCCTTTGACCTTGATAATCCTTTCAGTCATTTTGCTACTGTGTTCCTTTCAACACAAACTTCTTCATCCTTTGCAGTCACCTGTCCTTCCTCGCTTCCCATTGTGCCTCCACCACTCACTGTAATCCTGCCTCCTGCACTCACTCTGCTGAAATGGAAGTCACCAAAGCTCCCGAATGATTTTTACAAAATCACTACAAAGTCCAAGGCTTTTTCTCAGGCTCCCCATCCAGCTGGCCTTTGTGTACACTGGAATTGCATGCACCAGGTGTTCAATGTGCATGTGCCTGGGGCAGAACTGTTTCTGCAGGTCTGCCTCCAGCATCTTTCCTGGACTCCAGGCCCCTGCTAGCTTCCAGTTGCCTAATGAGAGCCCCCAGGTGAATGAAGTTCTGAAAGGATTATCTACATAAACCAATTTCCCCTACTGCCTCTGAATTCCACATGTCCCCTCCCTGAATCCTCTTCCTCACGCACCTCCCACTTTTTTTCCTTCTTCTGCTGTTTAATAGGAGCATAGTAGTTTCAAACTGATCTACAGTTAGGTTTGAATAGCCTCTTATGTGACCTTGGGCAAGTCATTTTACCTCTCTGAGCCCACTTATTCATCTGTTAAATAAAATTAAAATGTTAATATATGTTGAGGCTATTTTAAGGATTTAACGAGAGGTTTTTTTTTTTAGTAGCATTTCAAACATGAAAGTAACATGTGTTAAGTGATCAGCATCATTATTATCATCCCATTATCGTCTTTCCCACAATAAACTTGTTCTCTTTCCTGTTGAAAGAAAATGTGCTTCAGTGGAAAGAACACTGGGTTTGAAGTTAGAAAGACCTACATTTAGGCGCGATTGGGAGTGTTCAGGATGATGCAGTTGTAGACAGAAAGACCTACATTCAAAAACCAACCATCTCTGAGCAAAAAGGGTCACTTCATTATTCATCCATAATGCAGTGCCCAAGGAGAAAATAGGTGGGAAGAATACACTTTATAACTCATGCATTGTAACACAAAGATATGTATTAGCTTACGGGTTTCTATTGTGTCCATGGGGCTCCATTCTCTCCAGAGAGAAGTTCAAGGTTGTCACTGACATCCAGCCTCTGTCCCCTCCACCTACATCCAAGGCCAGTGTCCACCTTTTAGTTCCTAATCTTGCTTGTACTGGTCAGAGACGTGCACTGGATCAAGAAGCACTTTCTCTGCTTTGTGTTTACTCTGGACTCAAATTCATATTTAACCCCCCGCAGGGCAAGAGATTTGTCCCACTGGTGGTGTCCCAACATCTTCTCCTAACACCAAATGCTGTCTCCTTGCCTGAGAAGGTTTTCTAACAAGGTGAGTATACGTTCCACGTATCCCCATATCTTAATGGAAAATTCTTCCGCAACTTTTGAGACACTTTATCTGTGATTAAATATTAACATTCCCAACCAGTGTGTTTTTCATTGGAAAGCGTGAAACATTATAACATCCTTTCATGTTGCCTGTTCATGTGACTTCCTGAAGCCTGAGCCAGATGGGGAAGCTGATTGGAAATACAAAGGACATTAAAAAGAGAAGGAGGAAGCGCTGAAGCTCGGGGTGGGGGAGGAGAAAGAATGCAGACAGAGCCTTGATGAGCGCCAGAACTGGCTAGAAGATGCTCTCTTTTTTATTATGCCCTGATTGGCAGGCACCGCACAAAGTTCCCAGATATCTCCTCTCCCACTGATGGCCCCCCTGTGATTTATTTATATGATTCACAAAACAGGGGGAGCAAAATTCAATTGTCAGGAAGATATTATAACCAGAATCTGTTTTTAATGCAAAATCTTTAACTCACCAACTTATCCATCTCCAGAAAAAGGTTTTCTTGTCCAAACCTCTTACATCAGAACTCGGTGAAATGTACAGAGGATAGGAAGGACTTTGCTTTAACAGATAGCATTCACTGTTTTTTACGGGGCTATTCGTCTAAGTGACAAAGCCAGAAGGCAAACCTATACTTCTTTTTGACTTTTTATTGCTTTTCATCCCAGTGGGAACCAGCAGACGTGGAGAGAGAGAGAAAAAAAATCTTTCGAATGGCAAAATGTGCTTAAGAGTTTTTTTAGAAGGAGGGGGGGAAAAATGTCCAGCAAGTATGATTCAAATTTGTTACAGTCTGGACAAAAATGTAGAAATTCGGCCTCTGCAAAATCTGGGTGACTTCTGTAGACTTGAAGTGTAGAAATGGGACAAAAAGGAAAAGCTACTGAGACTTGCGTTTTTGGCTTAATAGAAGAGAGCTTAGTACACAGAATTTTATACAGACTGAGCTACTGCACAAGGTAGTGAGGTCCCCATTGCCAGAGATACTCAAGTATATGCTGCTTGATGGAGTGTTGTAGAGAGAAGTCAGACATTGGAGAGGTCAGGTGGGTGACTGCCGAAAACCACTCCAGGTCTGCAAGTCTGTGATTCTCTAAGGTCAGCTGAAAGAAGAAGGGTGAGGAGGCTTCGGCACTAGAAGTACAGTAACTTTCTTATCTCTCTCTGACGCAAATAGAACTAAGTTCTGATTAGTGTACCGAGAGGATGTATATCCTACTTTACAATGGGAGTGGCTAAGAATGATAATATAAGCAACAACCACAGTGATAATAGCTCTTTTATATTTAGCAGTGGCTATATGCCAAGCACTGTCTTTCCAGGCAGTATCTACTTTATTCCTCAGAATAATCCTATAAGGGAGAATCTGTAATTATTCCTCCCAGTTTAAAGTTGAGGGAATTGAAGTTCAGGTAGGTTGTGTAAGGACATTAGAACCTCTTTTACAGAAGGAAAAACTGTAGCCCAGAGAGTTAAACGATTTACCTAAAGTCTCAGAGAATATTTGAGGCAGGATGAAGCATATTTGAGAAAAGGATAAAGAAATTTGAACTGGGGCCCTTAAATGCTAGGTATCAAAGGTTAGTATGTGTCCGTTACTGTATTAGGTACATCATCTCATTTTATCTCAGAACGATCCTGAGACAGTAATATTACTTTTTGTCTCCCTTTTACAGATGAGGAAATGGAAGATCAGAGAGGTTAAGTAACTTGCCCAATAGTCCGCAGCAAAGTAGTGGCAACATTTGACATTTCCTAATTAATTGCTCCCAGTACACAGAGCCCTTCCATACTTCAATTAGATCTCAGGAAAGTCACTTCATATCTTTTAGCCTTTTTCTCATTTGAAAAAAAAAAAAAAGAGACAACATTATAAGTGTCCCTGGTTCGTCAGCTGTTCAGGGTTTTCTGAGGTCCTAGTAATGGAGATTAAAGTACATTGTGAATTAAATGTAGAGTCAAATTATGGCAAGTGTGGGTCTCCTAATTATAAGTCCAGGAGATCCTTTTACTTATTACTGTCTTTCTTGTTCCTTAAAGCAGCAGCTAGAGGCCAGGGCTTGGAGTTTCGGAAGGTGGGTAACGCTCTTCAAGTGCCGAGGCCTCGGTGGCTAGTGGCTCTTTACCTGTGAGCAGATGAGAGTAGATGCTGGCCTCCCCGCCTGGCATTGCCTTTGATGCAGAAAGCAGAGTCAAGTACAATGCCCTTTGAACAAGCCTGACATAACGGTGCCACCGGCCTCCCAACTCATTATCTGGGTTTCCTGCAATAGATGAGGGGGGCTCTCTGGCCTCATAAGCACATGCACAGTATTTGTGGCCAAGTTGTGCTGTATGTGCCTCTGCCTATGTGATGCTTCCATTTTGGGCTTTTGCCATTAAACCTCTCCCGTGTGTTTCTGGTCTGGAGGATAGAATCTGATAAGGACACCTTCTTTCCTCTCTGGCAGAGCTAAAATTATTTCTTAATAAACTCTATGTGGGACACTTTTTCCCCCTCAAAATATGAGATCTATGGCAAAGGACTGAGGTTTTCAAAGCACTTGCCATGTTCTGGAGCACACAGAGCCCTTGACCCAGGAGAAGACTTAGCATGTGATCTTGGGAAAGCCATTTTTACGTAACAATCCCCCGTCTACTGAGCAGATGGAAACGTAGTAAGAGAAGTGCTTGTCAGATGAAAGCATGGAGTGCTGACATGCACAGAGCAGGCATTCAGTCCACCCTGGAGTGAAGGAGTGCAGGTAGCGAAGGCTTCCTGGAGGAGGTGTGATGAAGCTGAAATTTGAAGGATGAGTTGATAGGTAAGCAGATGGAGAAAGGGCATTATGCAGAGAGAACAGTTTGTTTAAAGATACAGAGGTCCCTGGTAAAGTCAGGGATCAAACTCTATTATGTGCTGCTGGGGCATAAGGTGAACCTCAAGGGATGGTGCAGTCAGATCATGAAGAGCCTTGTGTGCCAACAGGAGAGTGTGCCTTATTTCAGCATCAGAGAATGGCAATCAGTCTGGATGTGGAGGGCTGCAGTTCTTAAGGCAGATGGAAGGGGGCAGTAGACACTGGGACCAGCTAGGACACCAGTGCATAAGCCCAATAGAAGAGAGAAGCGTGGTCGAAGCGGGAGTGCTGAAAAGAGGAATTTCAGGGCATAGCTTGCTTCTGTGGGCTCCACTTTCCTTGTCTATAAAATGTTTCCATCTATAACTTTCTTTCCATAGACCCTCAATATTTCAAGAGGTTATGTCTGTTAAGTTATATTTATTAAGGGATAATTAGTTTTCCAACAAGTACAGATTTTAGTTGATATGATCTCCACCAAAAGCAGTTAATGTCTGATTTTATTGGGAAATATATGATTCCCATTAGCATTTTTTAAATATTAAGAAAGAATTCACAGGCTACCATTATACCTGCTGGGTTCTTCTTGCCAGGGGGCATGAAACGGAGCGTTTGGGGCTCACTGGACATGCTTATCTGGAAGGTTCCTCTGAAATTTTATGACTCCAGGACAGAGCCCTCTTCAGAAAGTAAGTACTTTCTAAGTTATAAATCACTGCATAAGTGTGAGGGATTGTTATATCTCATCATTATTATGCAGAGTCTTCCAAAATATTAGACTTCACACACAGGAGGCAGTAAGGTGGGAGTCACTATCATTTAACTTATGAGAAACTGGAGGCTTAAAGAGGCTGGATGATTGGTTTTAAAATGTCAGCAAATTAGCAAAAATAGCAGCAATTGCTCCCTCTGCTTGACTTCCTGATTTTAAAGAATGTTTGAAATTATCCTCTCCCCACCTTCTAACACCCCACCTAGTGAGAAGTGATTCATTTCCTGGTGCAAAGGAGCAAGTAATTAGATATCAGTGCTAACAGGAATCTCAGAGGGGTCTTAGATGGGGACTGCTCTGTAGAACTGACCTCAGGCTTGGAAACCAGGAGACACTGCCCTGTTTCCTATCCTGAAGGGAAGGACAGAGAGTGGGGAGTTGGGGCGATGGTGGCAGAAGGTGTTTTGAGGGCACTCAGTTCAGCTGTCAAGTGGGAGGAGACTGAGGACCAGGTTAAAAACCAGTACGTGAAACCATCCAACCAACCAACCAAACAAACGAACAAACAACCAAACCAGTAAGTGGCTAGACTGAAAGTAAAGCCCTATACTAATCTGAAATGGTTATGGAAGGAACAGATGGAGTCTGATTTTAAATATCAAGCTGTACACACCTATGTACATCAGAGAAGGAAAACTCTGACTCCAAAAAGCCTCCGCTGCCTTGCGGCATACCTCTTCAGGGGAAAGGCTAAGGGAGTAAACCCCGACAGAAAATCCGGAGCCGGAGTCCCTAAGGCGGTTCGACGTTGTAGTCAACACCGGCAACTCCTGTGGCGCACCTGAACCCAAGCTGTATTGACTCCGTCTTTCCCTTGGATCCTTCAGCTGCGAAGAGAGGGGGGGTCTGCTGCATGGGCAACAGCTGGCCCTCCATATCACCCTGCCCAGGCTCTGTAGCTTCAGCGTCATCGCAAGATGTCGATTCAACACGGGAGGAGACAGATACCATGTCACTCCCGAGTCGGACTGCACAGCCATTCTCGGCGGTGCAGATAGACTCTTGAGAAGCTACACCATCGTCTCTCGAGACGGACGGCTGCCGACGACGACGACACACCTATGTACAACATACTTGAAGTGGAAAAAGCACACTGTGAGCTAAGGAGGACTAGCATAATGATCCATTTATATTTTAAAAAATCGCAACTCTGCCTCAGTTTCCTTATCTGTAAATTGAGGTAAAAATAACATGTATCCTACAGTGTTGTTGTGGAGATTAATAGAGTTAATATATATGAGTGTTTAGAAACATACTGGCACATAGTAAGCACCACAATCATTTTTATTGCTATATCTAGACATTTATATGCCTGTGACTGAATAGGATCGATGGGAAAGATTATGAGCTAAGAGCAACCAGTGGTTCACTGTTGGGATAAAAAGGGCTCAGGACTCTGAATGAAGCCCTCCCCTTTTCCCATAATTATTGAGTATTTTTATTTTGCATTCTAGTAGTGTTTACTTCTTTTGTATGAGACAGTACTCACGTATTGCATAATAAGAAACAAAGCTGGCTTATTTGAAACTCTGACAGCATAACACACGGTTCTGGAAATGGAAAGCCAGTGAATGGAATATTTTTATTTATTCATTTATTCATCGATCCTTCTTTCAACACGTACCTACTGCATGCCTTATTTGGGCCAGGTATTCTTTTAGGCAGCAGAGAGAACATGCTAAACAAAACAGACAAACCATCCTTGCTTCCCTGTGAAAAGTAGAGACACAGTCGACAAACAAGTAAAATCCTCGTCGTCAGCAGCCATCCGTCTCGAGAGACGATGGTGTAGCTTCTTAAGAGTCTATCTGCACCGCCGAGAATGGTTGTGCAGTCCGACTCGGGAGTGACACGGTATCTGTCTCCTCCCGTGTTGAATCGACATCTTGCGATGACGCTGGAGTGTCCTCTCCAGTGAAGCTGAAGCTACAGAGCCTGGGCAGGGTGATGTGGAGGGTCTGCTGTTGCCCATGCAGCAGACCCCCCCTCTCTTCACAGCTGAAGGGTCCAAGGGAAAGACGGAGTCAATACAGCTTGGCTTCAGGTGCGCCGCAGGAGTTGCCGGTGTTGACTACAACGTCAAACCGCCTTAGGGACTCCGGCTTCGGATTTTCTGTCGGGGTTTACTCCCTTAGCCTTTCCCCTGAAGAGGTATGCCGCAAGGCAGCGGAGGTTTTTTGGAGTCAGAGTTTTCCTTCTCTGATGTGCCCTGACTGGAAGATCGAACCAGCGACACTTAGCTCGCAGGCCGATGCTCAATCCACTGAGCCAAACAAGTAAAATAGCACTCTAATAATATGTTCTATGGGGTAAAAGAAAGCAGAAGGGGGTAGGCAGGACCAACAGGGAGGAGGGTTACAATTTTAAACAGGGTGGATAGAAAGGTCAGATGTACAGGAGACAGCCATGCAGCTCTTTGGGCCAGAGCGTTCCAGGTACTATTTTCTTTAAAGCTCTTTTCGATACTCCTCACCATAATCCTGAGAGCTGCTGTTATCAGCACTCTCATTTGCAGATGGGGGGACTGAATCTCAGAGAGAGGGAGGTTGCCTGGCAAGGACATGGTAGACGTGGGCCTCAGCCTAGTGCTTTTCATAATGGGCTTGTGGTTTTCTTTCCCCTGAACCAATCTTCAGAAAAAGATTTGCAGTGGGCTTTGAGGCACTTTGGGGAGGATCTAAGCCAGCCCAGGAGCTGTGGGTCTGGTGGAATGAATCCTCTAGTGTCACCTGTCCTCTCTCACCATATCGGAAGGTGACACAGCATTTCTCCCTCCCTCTTTCTCCTCTTTCTTTCAGGCATCACGGGTCCTGAGCCTACTACATAGAACACAGAGGTGCAGGCAGACGTAACAACTGATTTCAAAGCTACCCTTAGGCCTCTGTCTGTCCAATCTTGGCTCTCCCAACGTCCTCCTGACACTCTGGTGCGTGAGTCGGAGGCAGCCTGCTGACACAGAAGAGTGTGGAACTTGCAGACAAAAGGCCAGGCATCTTTCTATCTGTGTGAACATGGCCAACCCTCCCTGAGACCCCATTTCCAGTTTTACCTGGCCTAAATCACAGACTGCTACCACAGGGCAGATGAGAAATGCCAGAGCAGCCTTGCTCTGAGAAACCACCCAGAGACCACCATGGGAGCAGGCAACGGGTCTATTGAGGGAAAAAGGGGGTGGGGGGTGGAGGGGAGAAGCAACTCCCGGACCCACTCAAGGGCCTGTAGGAGCCAGAAGAATGGGGAGCAAGGGAATGGGGACTCCCGGTCCTCCTCATGTGCCCATAGGAGTCCCATCTGCACTTCTGCAGGCGAGCTTTTTAAACTTATCAGCTGCACATTTCAGCAAAGGTGAGTTTGCCATATTAACATATTCAGTAGCTCGTTTGCATCTTTTTGTTCTGACCAAGTTGATTAACATATCTTATTCTGACTAGGTTTGCATTCTGGCTGCCAGTATATTCTTGCAAGAAGTAATAACTAAGCTTCTGGTCACTGATTCTAATGTGTGTGTGTGTGTGTTTCTGGGGTGGGGGTTTCCCCACACCAGGCAATTCTCAGACACCAGTTGGGTGTTGTACAAATCAAGCCAGTTCTGACACTGTCTACCTGGAGATAATGTCAGATGCCACAGGTTAAGGGCTCATTTCCACAAGCCTGCCCCCCCTACCTCTTCAGACCCAGGCAGAAGTCTGCATTGTGCCCTGTGCTTCTGACTTAGTGGCTAGAAACAGGTGTTCCAGCCACCCCTCCTTGTGTTCTATTACTTTGCCATAGCAGCTCACAGGACTCAGATAAACATTTTAATTACTACATCAACAGTTTATCGTAAGAGGATCTAACTCAGGAGCAGCCAGATGGAAGAGATGCATAGGGCAAGGTACCGGGGAAAGTGAAAAATGTCCTCATCATTTTGATTTGATTCTGACTATAGCTTTAGAACTACTTTCCTCCTTTCTATCTACACACCGAGCAGACCTGCCTTTCCCCCTGACAATGATTAACCCCCAAGTCAGCAGGAGACAACAGCTGGGACCTGAAAAATGGTCACACTGTGGGGACCTCTGGCAAGATAAAGATAACATCTTGACCTCAGTTATGTATCAACTCCTGAGCCCAAGGTGGAATGATCCCCTGGCTATTTTTTCATGAAACTAGACAGAGGGATGCTAGAGCAGACCTCAGAGCTATCCCCAAGAACAAAAAACAAACAAACAAATAAAAAAAAACCCTTTCCCCCCTTATTTTACCTCTGGCCAATCAGCTTTTCATAGGACCCCAAACCCCTACCCCATGATGTCTGGTGATTTTGCCCTATATAATCTGTAACTAACACACCACTGGGGAGTAGGGTCTTTCAGGACAGGAGCTCGCCCATTCCCAGATTGGCCAGTCCTGTAATAAACTACTTCCTCTTTTACTGCAAAACTCCTCCTCCTGCACTCCTGTTGGACAGCGAGCACAGAAAGGTAGACTCACCTATCGGGCTTAGGTAGCTAAAGGGTGCTGGGCTCCACGTCCTCTCCAGGCACACCACTCTTCCTAAATCGCCACGTGCCCACTAATCCGGAGGCTCTTTGAACCCCATCTTTTTGTGTTTTTAGGGTGGCTTCATTACACAGGCATGATTGATTAAGTCATTGACCACTGTTGATTGATCCAACATCTCCAGATCCTCTCCCCTCCCTGGAAATCAAGGAAAGCATTGCAACACTTTATTTGTGGTCGGTTCCCCTGGCAACCATGCCCCCATCCTCAGAGGCTTTCCAGAAGTCACCTCATTAACATAAACCCAGTGGGGGTGGAAAGAGGCTGGTTAGGAATAACAAAGACACCGCTTCACCTTTATGGCTCTGCAGTTATTTCACAAATGAGTACAAGAGACCAGCTATTATGACAAAAGATGCTTCCATTGCTTTTAATGTTCAGGCAATTCCACACATCTTGGACCAAATGTATGTGAGAAACATACTTTGGTCATCTGAACAATGAAATACAGATTTCTTATAAATCACAATATTGCAATAACTTCATTAGTGACAATATAGAGATAGTAGATATTTAGATGGCTTATACATGTTCCATTTGTTAGATGTCTACACTGAGGCTTAAGGGCTGGACAATAAAGATAGCAAGAAAATTGAAACAGCTCACTTAGGGATCCAAATGTCGAGATAATGGTGCCACCATTTTATTTCCTAAAACCAAGTCTAATGATGTGTGTATGGTGAGAGAGAAAACAATAAATACTTTCTTTTATGCAGAAGCAAAACTCAATGAATGTGAGTACAGATATGCTGTTCCATGCCCACTCCACTTTCTTCATTCAAGAAGCCACCAACTCATTACTGGGGTTAATTCATAGCTCCAGTCTTCCCTCATCCAGTTCTGTGCAGCTACATAGTCAGACGAGGTTTATAAAATACTAACCATGCTACTCTTCTGCTGAAAACCCTTCCATGGCTCTGCACTGCCCCAAAATAATTGTCTAACTTTCCAGGACAGCTCAAAAAAGCTCTTGATGATTATGTTCCAACAAACATGTTCAAACTCCTCTCTGATCATTACTGTTCATTCCCATTTGCTCCAGACCAGCTATGAACTCCAGCCAACCTGAGCAGGTCATTGCTTTTGCCTACAAACTGCCTATGCACCCACCTTCACTGCTGCCCGCCACTGCCAAGGCCAGGTGGGTGGACTCCCCCTTCTCTGTGCAGCCCCAGCACTCCTGCTTGTCCAACCACAGCCCTTGTCCCCTCGTATTATAATTGTTGGCAGTCAGTGTCTCCAATTAGATCATGTCTGTCTGCTTCACTTTTTAATGCACTGAACCTAGCGCAGTTTCTGACATAGAGGTGTCAGTAAAAATAGAAAGTGAATATAAATAGCAACCATTTATTGAATTTTTCCTGAATAGCAGATACTGTACTAAGCACCTGACAGAATAATCATTTAATCATCATAATAAGGGCACAGGTCCTTCGGAAAGGACCTTGTCCAGGGTGTCAGAGCAAAGACCTGGGTACTCTGCTGTGCCTGGCATTAGTTCTTCTGTAGCTGGAGTGTCTCTTTGTCCAGTGTATCCCAGGGCAGCGGGATGGGCGCTGTCCAGGTGTGTGTGAGTGCTGCTGCTTGCCCCAAGGAATGGAATTATTTGACAAAATATTTTAGGCAACATAGCTATATTTAGTGTGACCATATAATTTATTGTCCCAAATCGGGCCATTTGGAATTGAAAGAGGGCGCTATTCATAAGTAGCTAAATCAGTGATTTAAAGTGAAACCTTAGCGGGCTGCTGAGTCACTGTGGAGGGCCTGGTAAGACACAATATGCTGAGCTTCGCTCTGACTTTCTGAGTCAGTGGATCTGGAGAGAGGCATGAAAATCTGTATGTGTGGGAAATTAGCAGCAAGTGAGTCTCAAAAGAAGGGGTGAGGGTGGAGGGGGAGAGGGAGAGAGAGAGATAGAGAAACATGTAAAGAGAAACAACTGCAGAGTCTAGAAAAAATAAAATAAAATAATATAACTTTCTTAGATTTCCATGCCTTAACTTTTCCCATTTTAATACAGTTATTATAATGTACTTCTCTTAGTATAAGGCAGTAAGTTAGGTAATTGTTGAATTTTATTTCCTGATAAACTAATGACAGGATATGATCAGTGATTCCTCAGGAGGAAGAAAGCTTTTGAGTCGGACAGCATTTAAAGCTTAAAAGCACTGAGAAGGTCTGCACAAAGAAATTTAAATAATTAAAAATTTAGTATTACTTGGTCTATTTGTTTTACTTATTTTTTTTTCCCTAGAGCACATTTATTATCACTTCATAAAACTAAACTTTCCTGAAACATGGTATGGAAAGTGACTGTGAAAGGAAAAAGGTTTAATAAAATGTAAGTGGCAATTTAAACCAGAAAAACACTAAAATTTGTGTGATATTTTTATAGTTTGCAATGCACATTAAAATGCATAGGACAGTTTGATTTTTCTCATAAATCTGGGAACCTGACTGAGAACACAAAATGGATATGAAAATCAAGACTTAGAGAAGGTGTCCATGATTACCTCAAGAAAAAGTGGCAGAAGCAAGATTCCGAGTCAGGTTCACTGGCTCCCTGACACCAGGCAGGATGCTTGTAACAGCACGAAGTCCAAAAATTGAAGTGAAGACATCAGGCAAAGCGGAGAGGTATACGTTTTTGTGGCAGAAGTGACTATCTTGAGAAAGCAAGTCCCATCATAGCCAAGCTTATGCCAAGAAAAGTTATAAGATGTTCATTTGATATCAGCAGGGTAATGAGAAGAGGGGGAGAAAAGACTGTTCTTAGGGCGCCCTGTGAGGACCAGAGGGCAGGTTCTGGCTGGCTGATGTTTGAATGATATTCTGTAATTAGTTGGCAAATAGATGCTGATATTTCTTTTAACTGCCTGGAACATGGCCCCGGCACTGTGCCTTCATCTTGCTCGAGCCAAACACGAGGTCCCAGCTGTTGTCACAACTTTAGGTTTTTTGCTGCCTCCATTGCCATTTTATACCAGGTTGTGTGGGCACCTGACTGCACCCCTCTGGAGCTCAGGTTACCACAGTAACGAAATAGAGTTGCTCACGGGCTGCAGCTGATGCTCAGCATCTGAATACATGCCATTAGGTCTCCTCCAGTCCTTGCTTTTTTTTTTAGGAAAACAGAGATGGGACAAGAGAGTAAGATAAAAGGGAGTATTGCAAAAGGGAAAAGAAATAGATCAATTACGTGAGTGCCTCTTTCCTTTGTCCATACTATGACATCTGGCTGAACCATTTGGTATTTTTCCACTTCTCCCACTTTACAGATGGGAAAAGTGAGGCCCAGGGAAGGGAGGTGCCTGGTCAGATGTCTCACAGCAAGTCACAGGCAGAATGAGGCCAAGCTGAAGCCTTCAGGCTCCTTGCACAGTGCTCTTTCAACTACATCAAACTTCTATTTAAAATATTTATGGCTGATTCTTTTCAAATTGTATTCTCCAGAGACTTAAGGTTTGAAAGAAAGATTAGGAAAAGAGGGAGTAAAAGAAGAGACGGGGTTGGTGAGATGGGGGGGGGGGGTCGTCTATGAGATCCACACCCTTTCACCACCATGCATACACAGTTCAACCAAAACCAGCTCCTAGATCATGTAGTATGATTCTGCACGCAATTTCATTGAGGGCCAGAGTGATCTGCCCCTCAAAGGAAATCTGAAAACAATTGCTCCAGAGGAATTCATAGAAAATTATTCTCCAAGTTTGGATAGGTTTGCATTTCCTCGTGTGATGCAGCCAATGTGCATAAGAACAGAAGTTATCCGGGCATTCTGAGCCAGCCACTGGAAAAGTAGGACCTTTCATTTACTCACTCACAAAGCCCTGCTCAGGAGCAAGTGGTCATGGGCAAAACGAACCCCTGGCCTTGGAGTGCCTGCCATCTGCAGAACTGGAGACAGTCTCCTTGGTTCTGCTATAAACAACAATCCCTTACAGAGATCGAGAGACTTCTGAGATTACAAAGGACCCCTACACCTCATCTCTCACTGGAGAGTTTAATGCCCACTTTCTAAAGAGAAGCTCATGGTCACAGAGCAGAAAGAGGCAGAATCAAGCCTCTGAGAGTCACTGAGAAATGATGTCTGACCCTTATACTCCTGGAGTCTAGCAGAGTTTCCGGAATACATATCTGACCAAATGGTGTGTGAACAACAGTGATGATGACAATGATAATTAATATCTTGTATCAGCCAGAGTTCTACAGAGAAACCAAACCAATTTTACAGGCGAAAACCTGAAGTTTAGAGAAGAGGAGCTATATGAGTCTCACATGTGGTGGCCACTATGTCATTTAAAAGACCTATCAGTAACATGTATATATAGGGGGTTTTGGAAGACTTCCTGGAGGAGGTGATATCGAAGCTCAGATTTGGATTGATAAATCTGGAGTTTATTTTCACTCATGACAGAGATAATGGTATTTATCATTTGAACAGAGGTGTTCAAAGCAAAATGATGGCATGAGAATACAGAGCGAACTGAAGAACTGGGGAGTTAATTAGACAGGCGTCATATCCTAAAAAACTTGATAGAATATGGTAATAAGGAACTTGGAGTGTGCACATCTGGGCTGGCAGACTGTTTGAGACATGACTTTCCTTGAGTGGCACAAATGACTGTGAGCTTTTACAAATCCAGTGAACATAGAACTCTCTCTACGTACTGGATTCTGACGGTTACATATCTGAGTCATAGCACCTAGTACTGACTCTGAGCTCCTCATTACCTCCACCTATCATACAGGTAGGAAAGGACCAAGCCAGAGCACATTTGTGGCTCCATCATCCCGGACGAACACAAGCACACCACACAGATATTGTGGGTTTTGCTCCAGACCACCACCATAAAGTAAGTATTGCAGTAAAGCGAGTCATAATCTTTTTGCTGGTAGAGGGTCCTCCTTCAAACTGTAAGAAATGCTACATCTGTGAAGCACAATAAAGCAAATCCCAGTAAAATGAGGTGTGACTGTAGAATATTATTCTTCTGCTGCAGATGAAGAGCCAGGCCCAAAGAGGACAAGGAACCCACCTAAGGACACTGAGATAAAGGATGTCAAACCCAGGCAAGAGCCTGGGGGTTACTTCACACCAGGAGCTTTGCCTGTCCTCCACCCCAGGGGACACTGGACAACATCTGGCGATACTTTCATTTGTCACAACTGTGAAGAGCTACTGGCATCTGATGAGTAGAGGCGGAGGGTGGTGCTGCTACGCTTTCTACAGAGCACAGGAAAGCACTGTCCAGCATAAGATGCCCATCATGCTGAGGCTGGAGAACTGCACTTACACATGCCTCGATGAAGCTCTTGCTGGGCGGGGCCCTGGGAAGCCATGCGGTTTCCTTCCAGCTGAGTAAACCAAAGTCCAGGGAAGACGAGTGACTTCTCCAAAGTCACACTGTGGAACTGCGGCTATCGTCGCGGCTTCATTGACTTCCAGTTTAGCCCACACATGGACTGCTTCTCATGAGCCTGAGTGTTAAGTCAGGGCTGTAAATAGCATCTGACAGGGTAAGGAGAGAGGCTACTCCAAATGGCCAGAGGAAGTTGTTCTGACCGAAGTTTTATAGCAGTCGCTGATATCCTCCATTAGAGGGGACCGCCGGGCCCTAATGGAGCAAGTGGGCATGGTCATCACACGTGGACTCAATAGGTATTTATGGGGCATTTGTTCCTGTTCAGGCACAAGCACAGGCAAATAAACACGCCCTTCACTACCCAACCGAGGAGTCAGGACTGGAGAACTCAGACTCTGGACCCGCATTAACTTACGTCATACACTTCACCACACATACTAGCCGGTGGGGCTTAGACAAGTAAGAAGTGCTCTAAGCCTCAGTTTTCTCATCTGTAGAATGGGAATAATAATAGTACCGCCCTCACAGGATTGTCTTGGGAAACGAAGCAAGGGCAGCAAGTAGAAGTAACAGCACTAGTGACAGTAGTACAATAGTTATACTTACTGTAGACAGGGGCCCTGAATCCTTGTCTGACTTCTCCCGCTCGCAGCTCAAATGATCTGAGATATGTTACTCTCTATTTCTGGGACTTCCTAAAGTGAAAAGACGGGGCTAGTTCATTGTGGGCTATGAACCTTATGCTCTGGCCCCCAAGTGACCCCTGGGTGCAGCAGTGTCCTTTTCTTCTAGAACCTGGCCATCCCTTCCACCCTGTGTTAATGTCGTTGAAGTCCCTGCATCACCCACAATCCAGCCAGCGTGGGTTGGCTGGATCCCAGTGACTCAGCAAAGCAGCGGTGGTGGCAAAGCTGTGGTTTCAGGTAGGCCAGCTTCCCCGTGCCCACTGGCTGTCCCTGGCTGCTGGAACGCATCTCAGAGCCAGCCTGCAGTGATCATGAACTCAGTCATCAGAGGGAAGACTGTAGTGTTTTTATTTTTAACAAAATGACTCATTCCTCCTCTGGCTGTGAGCTATTGAAGGCTCAGAAAGGGAGCGGGAGATGTTAGAAGTGCAAGTTCAGGACGCTTTTACCCCACTGGGAGCCAACCACAGGGGATGCCACACACTTTTGCTCTGCTTCATAGGGCTCGGAAAAAGGTATTTAAAGCACAGAAGCTGTCTCAGGGCTAAGCCTTTCAGGGCAAGGAAAAGAAGGGCAATCACAGCAGAAAGTGGCAGTGGCAGGCGTAGAACCCTGGTTAGGACTGGGGGAAAGTGCTGATGGAAGGTCAATGCTGGGTGTGGTAGGGGCAGGGGGCTTTCTGGAAAGCGGTTCCAGATGTAGGCTTAAATTAGGAGCTTAAAAAAAGTTTTTTTTTAAAAAATTATGTTCTGCAAAGTCATGGGGCTCCTCACCACCCCCTCTCTGTCCTGTGTAGTTCTACTTCTTGGCCTTGGTTCAACTGGAGTGGCTCTGCTTGTATTCACTTCACACATATTACAATCTCAAGAGTTAACATAATTATTGGGTCCTCATTATGAGCCAGGCATGGCTCTGAACACTCAATAGGTATGAAGTTATTTAGCTTCATAACAACCTTATGAAATATTTACAACTACTATTACTATTCTACATTTTATGAAACGGAGGATTAAAGCCAAGGTAAATCATTTGCCCTGAGTCACAAGGTTAAAAAGTAGCTTTGCCAGAAATGGAAATCAGGCCTGTCTGTCTGCAGCGCCCATGTTCTTAACCACAATGCTACGTGCCCCTCACCCCCCTCTGCCCCCATGCTCTGTTGCTGCGTAAGCTTTCATTTTTAAAAAGCGTCCCCTGCTTATTTTTAAAGGAATAAAATAAAAGTTTGAAAGTGACTGATCAGTTGTTCTGAGATTCGCTCCCAGCTCCAAATTTCCATCTTTTCTGATTTATAGAAGGAAAGAATCAGAAGCCTAGTTACTAAGTTTAGTGGTGGGAGACAATGAACCGGCGCTGGGACGAAAATAGTAGCTCGTGTCTAAGCATTCGATAGGCCAGGTGATGCTCTAAATCCTTCACACACATTAACTCACTTAATCCTTGTACCAACCCTCTGCAGTGGGTGGTATCACTATTCCTCCCACTTCTAGATAAGAAAACAATGTAACAAGGTTATAACTCATCCAAGGTCACACAAATGGAAGGTAACAGGCCAGGTTCCAGAGACTGCGCTCTTCACTGCTGTGCGTGGTTGAGATGACTCAGTCCAGAGGAAAACCACTCTCCTTAATATCCGCGTTTATTGTTTAACATCACACCAATGCAAATTTATGTAAATAGACATGCAGATCAGCTGCTACTTTGGCACTGGTGCCAGCTTCCCATCAGGAATGTTGATGCAACAAAATTTGGTCATTGTCACTGATGTGTGCTATCACAGTAGTGGGCACTTCAATAATTTCTTACATTTCTCAGGCTTGGAAGGAATAAATACATGTTATATAGCTATGGGCTTATACATGCTGCAATTTTGTATTTTCTATCTCAGAGGTATTTTTCCAACTGTGGGTAGTCGGTATCCACTGAAAATGAGACAATGTCTAGCAGTGTATTTTCTTACTGATTGCTGCATTTGGGCCTTGCCGCAGTCCCGTGAAGAAGGAAAACACACTCTCGAGAGGTAGCAGAGTGAGGGGGCTTTCTTAGGACACCGTGGAAGTTGTCCACCCGGTTTTCTTTCTTTGTCTCCGAGCCCCTTCACCAGAGACTTCTCCCTAACATTACAGTACAGGTTTCTTCGTTGGATTCAGGAAAGCGAGCGCTCAGCTTGTCCCATAGAAAAGGAAAGGAAACTGCATCATCTGTCCCTTTAAAATGGGCAGGTAGATCACCTAGAAGACCAGCAGCCTAATCAAGGAGAGAGAACTAGGACTCACTGCATGACTACTACACCTGGCACTGTGCCCTGCGCTTGGGATAACCCGACCATATCATTTATCATTCAAAGAATGAAAAGGGGGTAAAGGGGGTGCTATTAATAATTACATTTGGACCACAGGCACCAACCGAGACTGTCCTGGGAACACTGGGATGTATGGTCACCCCTGATGAAGAGATATCATTCATTTTATATTCATCATACTCCCAATAACAAAGGTGACTTTTCCTCTGCTCTGAATTTCGGGAAGGTGAAGCCTGCTCAGGGTCACATAGCAAATGCACGGCAGACCTGTCTGTGATTCCTCATCCCTGTGTCATGGCTGACAGCAGAGATGGGGACCCTTGACACTGTAGCCAGACAAGAGCTGACTCGAGAGGTGGCTTAGTTGTCAAGCATTTCTTCTCCCCACCCTATTCCCAGCCATTGTCCTTGGCCACCTGCTCTCAGGTGGGACGCGGTAACTGTGCGTCTCCAGCAGAGGGCAGTGTTGCCATGCTGGCCCGGGAGGACGGCTGCAGGAACCGGGAAGGAGGCTCAGGCGAAGCAGGCCTCGGTGGCCTGGGCAGTGTCACCGAAACAGCCGGCTGTATAGGCTGCCTGACGGCCACCTGCTTCCTTGGCTCCCATTTCCTCAACGCTCACCATGGATAAACCTGTTGTCCCCTTCGCCTGTCTGTGTGCTCCCGAGATACAGTACCGGAGCAAATTCAAGAGCTTGGTGCCACCTCCGGTGGAAAGAGACCCAAGGACAGCTTCCAAATCGGAAACAGGGACTGTTGCCATTTTCTTGTTTGCTCAGAATTACTCCAGAGCGAGGAGCGCTGTTGACATATGTGTTACCACTTAATCTTTCATAAGAAATCTTTTCCATGGGGGAGCTGCAGTCTGGACCCATGCCAGTTGAGGTAATTACATTTCCTCAGCAGACTGAAGGTGTGAAGGCTACAGTATTTTCCCCAGGAGTTAGGGGTGAAGAAGGCAGTTTAGGCATTGGTTGTGTGTGTGTGTGTGTGTGTGGGGGGGGTGACAAAAGGGTCCAGGGGATAACTAAGCCCCTCAAGTGTCACAGTTTTTTTTCCCCCCTTCCCTTGGCCTCATTCCGAGTGACATTCATTTGTAGTTTTTTATAACTATTTATGACCAGGAATTCAATGCTCTTTTATAAGAAACCTGATTCGCTGGGGGTGTGAAACAAAGCAGAAAATGGTAAGAGGAGGGGGGAGAAAACAATTCAAATGGAAACAGGAGAAAGAAAAAAAGTCCTTTTTAAACCATTTCTCTCATCTAAAGTGGAGTGGACAGCATTTTTATCTTACATTCAGCATTTTGTCAGAAGAAATGAAAATGCCCTGTGATCCTCAAACGAAGACTTGCTGGTGAATTTAAACCCTCCTGCTGGCATAGATCTTAATCAACTGGAAAACCTCAGAATGACAAACAAGAGACAGCTTTGCTCTCTGAGGTTCATTAGCCCAGGCCAAGGTCGCAGAGACTCGCTAGAACAGGCGAGCTGGAGGAGTCAGTCCCTTGGTGCGTAACTGTCCCCCTCCCAGCCCTATCCTCTGCCCCTAGGGACCAGGGGCCTTTCTGGATTGTTTCCTGGAGCCTGTACTTCTCAGACTCAGTGGGGAGAGGAGTTGGGGCTGATGGGGCGTCGGGGAGGAGGAAGGGGCTCTCTGGTGTGCTGGCTCACAAAGAGCCCAGAGTTACTTGTCTCCCGTTTCAAGGACGTTGGTCAGCATCATGAGAACTACAGCAAACCCAGGCCACACTCCATCTCTTCACCTTCCTTCCCGGCAGCTCCTCTTCCTAGGCTCCCTCCACGTGTTCAAAAGGTACTACCCTCTCCTGGATGTCTGACTAGAACCTCTACAGACACCTATTCTTCCCCTCTCTTTCACTGACCAGATTTCAAGTCCCATCAGAACATCTTTCTACTGTCTCTTACACATCTCCTCTCCTCTTCTTTTATAGCTCCTGGTCTGGCCCTTAATTTCTTTCCCTTAATAACTTCTTTGTCGTCCTCCCTGCCCCTGTATGTGTAACAGCCAGAGTAAGTAAACCCCCCTTAGCCTATTTCTAATGGTGGCATAATCTCTCTACATAGTCCTGGAGCAGCTCACCACTGCTCACAGGATCAAGTCCCAGCTCTGAGCCTGGCATTCAAGAGCCTTCGGGACCCGGCTCCCACATGCCTGTCAGGCTTTGTCGGTGTCCCGTTCCTGTACTGGAGCCCTACAGAGCCTCCCGTTACTCCCCAGCGCCTTCTCTCCATACCTATCATGTTTCCTCCAAAGTCTGTCTAGTCATCATGCTCCAGGTTAAAGGTCATCTTCTCCTCAACAGTGTGCTTCAGACCCTCCACTTCTCGGCACAAATGGAAACAAATTTTTCTGGCTTGTGAATTTCCACAATGCTTTATTTGTAACACATACATTTTTTAATTGATCTAATATTTAGCCTTTTTTATGCTGTTTTTTTTTTTCTTCTCTCCTCTTATTTATTCCATGAAGATAGGGAATCTGCTTCTCTCCACACATAGCTTTTTGTGTGGCAAACTTTATTTTACTTAGTTACATATTTATTTATTTAATCCTCACCAGAGGATATTTTTTCATTGCCTTTAGAGAGAGAGGAAGGGGGAGAGAGAGAGACAGAGAGAGACAGAAAAACATTGATGTGAGTGAGAAACATCTATTGGTTGCCTCCTTAAGCGCCTGGACTGGGGATCAAACCTGCAACCTAAGTATGTGTCCTGACCGGGAATCGAACCTGCAATCCTTCAGTTATGAGACAACGCTCCAACCAAATGAACCACACTGGCCAGGCTGTACGGTAAATTTCAAATTGTAATATATTAACAAAGTTAATGAGTACTTGCAGAACCCGTAAATGAAGAAGTAAATCAAAGTTGCAAGGATGTATGAATAAGTGACTTTGTGCATGGATGAATAAGTGAATTTGTGTACTTATGCATTCAAGTATATCATGGCAGCCTACTATGCAAATTACTCCAGGAATAGATGAATGCTTACGTGCATAAATGAATAAAAACACGCAAGCACGAATCTGTGAATGAATGACCGAATGGCTGGATTCCAGAATCTTAGGATTATCTCTCACAGAGCAGTTTCCTAAGTTACTCTTACATATTGCTGTTGTGTGGTTCTTTCACTATTTCTGGAGTACAAGTTTGTTTTTACTAATTGAAAGCCTTAATTATGTTCATATCTTTAACCAAACAAATCTTTTCTTTTTCCTTTACTGATCCTTTAGGTGAGGCTGACCCACATTTGCACCATACGATTGAAATTGGGCATAAACAATAAAATTAACTCGAGGAAGTTTCTCACGCTGTCTCCTTCTAGATTTTGGCCAGGCTCCTAGTCACCTCTCAGGTCTTTCTTGATTCCAGCACTCACTGGTTTCTATTGAATACGGTCTCTACCAACCCCAAGCCAAGGCATGCCTTTGAGGAGATGGTATTCTAATCACATGTGTACCAAAGTGGTTTGGCCGTTTCTCTGGGAAGGCAGTACACAATTCATCCTTCAGTGTTCCCAGAAGGATGATATCATTACCTCTCTGTATTACACGGTGGCCACAGTCTATGGGTTTTACTTCAATCCACAGTAGAGATCGTCTGCACTTTAAATTCTCGTTAGAGGATTTGATTGTAAATCGAATGAGCGCTAGAAGTTCTTAGAAGCTCATTCATGATATCTGATGTTGGATAGAGGAAGTCTAATAGACATGCTAACTATCCATTCATCTCTAGTTTCCACTGGAAAGAACATACTTGAGTCACGTTATCTCAGCCTGCAGCAGAAATGCTTTCCTGGAGTTACAGCTTAATATTTTGCTCTTTACCTTTGTGGAGGATCGATAAGAAAACTGCCCAGGAGAAAAAAAAAATCATGTTTGTATTTTTCCCAAAGTTTAATTGAAGATTGGATCTACTATTTAACTCAACAGACTTCAAAATCTTTATTTATATTATAGAAAGCGTCCTAAAATTAAATAATGGGTCATGCCAGGAAGCCAACTAAGGAGCAGGTGGGCTGTGTTCTACCACTATGTCCATGCCCCCGTGAAAGAGTATGGTGTACCTCATAATGGATGTGGCCCTATCTGACACAGCAAATACCACCGCATCAGATTTAGGACTTGGAATCAGGCCTGGGTCACAAGGTATTTATTGGGCAAAATGGGAACTCAGAAGCCACTAATGTTTATTTACCTATTTACCTGGCTTATCACATAGTATCAGAGGTGGGGATCCAGGGAGCATTCTAGAACAAAGGCCACAAAGCTATTGCCCATGGGCAGGCTGCCTGTTCAGTAAATAAACACAGTGGGATACTATTGAAACACAGGTGCATTCATTCGCTTGTTCATTGTCTGTGGCCGTTTTCACACTGTAACAGCGGAGTTGAGTAGTCATTACAGAGACCTTACGGCTCACAAAGCCTGAAATGTTTACTCTCTAGTCCTGGAAAAAAATGGCATTAAGACGGAGTCAAAGGACATGAGTTAGGATCCAAAGTTCGTCCATGTTTAAAAGTCCCTGCACCATCTGAGGTTCAGTATCCTCGACTGTAAAATGAGACTGGTAATTCTGTCTGTTTTATAGTTATTTTCAAGATTAAATAAGGACCAAAGGTGTAAATAACTAGTATGGTGCCATATGCAACCACTAGGAGTAAGGCATTGTGCTCATTCTGCATGAAGCTTTTGGGGGCCTGGACAAGATGGCATCTACTCTGGCATCACAAACAAACATGATCCCTTCCAAACAAAAGTCCGTGCTCCAAATTTCTCTCCAGAAGAGTCACTATCAGAAGAATTTCCTCCTAAATCCATGGCGTGGAGGAAGTATTCTCTCTTGGTTCTTCTTATTGCACAGTAACTAGAGAGATAATCTCAGGTGGGAAAAGCACAATGCATTTCTTCCAGGGCCTCATATGTCAGGTATGATTTTAATTTCAGATACTGTCCAAACTAGATAAGAATCCCGTTGGGAGTGTGAGTCACTCTACTCACTGGGGCTGCCTCTGTCTAAGCTGTCACCCTCTCCCCTCCCTCAGCCTGGCTGTAAGCTAGAGGAGACCCCATTGGGATGAAGGTGTACTCAACCTGGCTGGCTTTCCCCCATTGTTTCTTCAAGCTGGACTGACTAATGAAAATCCCCACTTGAGACACAAGTTTGCTCCAGTCCCTGAGTTGAGCTGTTCCCGCACTCAGACCATTAGAATGGACCTGGTCTACCCAACAACACAAATGCAGAGGGCACAATGCAGACACTTAGTAAATTCAAACTGAATTGAATAAAATTGGGTTTGAGTCTTGCGGGGATGGTGATATAGCAGGAGCTGTAGAGGTGGAGGTAAAACGATGTCAGCTACAATTAGGGGATCGGGATGAGGTTTTGAAAAACTGGAATGTATTGAACCAGGAATTTAATAAATGTTCAAAGCCTAGCCTGCTGCTCATACAATCTAGTGGCTGTAAACTGAGGTGAATATGTGAATAAAGGGAAATATCCATATAGAAGATAAAGCTCTTCTCTATTAATAGCTAAACTACTACCCAATACCCTCCAATGATGAGCTCTGATAAAAGTCTATTTACATCATAAAGCTTAGGGATATAGCTGATCTATTTAATCCTTTTCCTTAAACTTGAGGTGACTGAGCCTGCAGAGAGGTTACAGCACAAATTTCTCATTTATAGGCACACATGAAACGGGGTCGACATACAGACATATATGACTTACGTTTCTCCAAAAAGGCAAAAATGTACCCAGATGTGCTTGCCATGTGGGAGCCAAAAATAACCCTGAAAGTGAACGTGGCCTATTCAATGTCCTGGGGAATACTCAATTAGATTGGCTACTAACAGGACAGACAGACATGGAAGCATAAGGAGATGTGGCAGAAAATTTCCTTTCCCCACAATTTATCATTTTAACACTTTGCAAAGCATTTACACACATATTTTTCCCTTTAATCCTCACGACAACACTAGGAGATAAATAAAATTATTTTCCCGGGTAGGAAAAGGGGTGTAGAGTAACTAAGTGACGTGTCTGATGCCACTCAACAAAGAAATGGCTGAGCCGATCTCAAAGCCACGTCTGCCTGACTCCAAAGCCCATCTTTTCCTGAAAACTCTTGATCATGGACAAACTACTCAGTATCACCTGGACGACTGGAAGCATTTCAGGAGTAGGAGGGTCTCAGGCCCACTCCAGACCTACTAAATCAGAACCTCCATGTGGCTTGTCTGTGTACTGAAGTTAGAGAAACTCCATCTTATGCAATACTGCCTAGCTCTTGGTATTTGCTTTTTCCAGAAAACAATCCCACTCATTGTGGTCATACCATGCAGAGAAAGCTGACCTGGACTTAGGAACCCCATGTAACTGACATATACCCTGCTGGTTGGGTTGGAACCCTATGTGCTGCCAGGTCATGCCTGAGTTTCCCAAGGCCTCTGGGCACTTTGCATTGATTGGCCAGTTGCCCTTGCCGGAGTCAATGTCCCAGTTCCTACTCCATCTCCCTTTACTGCCATGCAATCTGAAGCCATGGAATCCCCCCAAAATTGGGCCAATCTTGTCCAAATAGCCCATTGTGTGGCCACCCCAGACTCTCAAAGGAGGAAAGAGTCTGTTATATTTCTCCTTGAGGGAAAAGAATACACAGATCTATGATATAGATCTATGAAGTCCCAGAAAAACCTAAAGAGTTTGTTGTGAATTTAGAGCCATTTATTCTCCTTCTTCAGTTTTGATAAAGTTTTGTCATTTTTCAACATAATTTTCTAGGGCAAATTAAGATTCATCATGCTCCAAAATGTTGTGATTCCTCCATAAGAGGGATTTAAAATGAAAGATACATTTGTTGACACACTCCTTGGGTATTTGATAAATATTATTTCACTGTAACCTCAAAACAATACTCTGAGGAGAGGAGAATTACCCTCATTTTGTAGATGAAGGCAATAGGCCCCATCTCCAGTCATACTGACAAAGCCAGTTTTCAAGAGTAGTTTGGCACCATTCCCAAGATGCATCTGGTTGAGGTGAATGATAAGTAACACATTAGGGGTGAAGGATGCCAAAAATGAATAAGTCTTAGGCTCCTAAATCGACCCTTTGACTTGAATATTTGAGGTAGTAAATGCTTAAATATTTTTTTAAAAAGAATCATGTCTATAGTAATGAGTAGAAAGCACTGTTGAAATTTTGAATGAGTTTAGACAAATAGAAAATATGATAAAAATGTTGCTATTATGGATGGCTAAATCTTCAATTATGTCCTGTGACCTTGAGGGGTAGGCTTTTCCTCTTTTCTCTGTTGTTAACAATAACAAAAATAGCAGAAGCAACAGTGGAAATAGACCGGAAGCAACTGTACTCATTATCTGTTGCTGCATAACATGTGATCACCAAACTTTATGGCTTAAAACACATATTTATCATTTCAGTTGCTGTGGGTTAGGAATCAGGGCATGGGCTTTCTGCTTCAGTCTCACACTGGCTACCAGAACACTCTTGGCTGGGGCCATAGTCTCATTGAAGCCTTGATTCAGGGAGGCTCTCCTTCCAAGATGACTCAGTGATCGTTGATAGGATTTGGTTCTTCATAGGCTGCTGAACTGAAGGCCTCAGTTCCTTACTGGCTGTTGGCCCAAGGCCACCCTCACTTTCTTGCTCCCAGGACTGTCCAGTGTAGTAGCTGAGAAGTCAATAGAGCCCAGCAAGATGGAAGCCACAGCTCAGTAACTTAATCATGGAAGTGGCAGACTGTTATATTTGCTGTCCTCCATTTGCTAGGAGTGAGTCACCAGGGGAGAGGATTACAAAGGATTTGAATACCAGGAATTATGGATCATTTGAAAGATGTCAATTATAGCTGCATTTTCCGATGTACCTGGAATTCTGCTAATCACAATTTACATGATCTCATTTACTATTCAACTTTCAATTGGGTGTGCATGACAGTACCCATTTTATGAATGGGAAACAGAAACATGAGGTTAAGCATCTTGTCCAGGGTTACGTGAGTGGCAAGGTCAAGATGAAAATCATGACTGCTGTGACACTAAAACCCATATTCTCAGAAGAACTATTTTAAAATGTTATCTTCTCTCATGGGGTCTTTGTAGGGAGTAAGGGCCAGGGGCTCTTTTTTGCATTCAAGTCCTTGAAACTTAGGGGTCTAACCCATCCAGGGACTCAATCCAGGGAGATGAGTACTTACTAGAGAAATATTTAAGTTAGTGAATGAAGCGGTCATTCATTTACAGGAATTACTGTTCACAGAAACTGCTGATGTTGGCTGAGACAGAAAGGAGGATTTCCCTGGGTGGGTAAGACAGGGATCAGAAAAATGATGATGGATGGAATGACCATTGCCCCATCTCCCCATGATGGACATTGTTTGAACATTTCTGAGATAGGGACTGGAGTTTGAAAATGAAGAAATAGAACTTGAGCAAGATTTGGACATAAGCAGAACCACTTGTGGGGGTGGTGGTAGCACAGGATTGACATGTCACTGGGATTTTATAAGGAACAGATAACGCAATCACATTGGCCAGCAGTGCAGAGGTAAGGTGAACTGCATCTCGGTTTGATTCACTGGCTCTGGGTGTCATCAAGGCCCTGATTTCTTCCTATTTGCTCTGCTTTCTACGATGTTGACATCATTCTAAAGCTGGTCTTGGCCAGGTTCGTCTTCATTCACAACTGGCAGTGAAATGGACAGAGCCATCGGCAGAAATTTCCAAAGGTAGAGTTGGAAGAAGTTTTAAATTAAATGTGTGCACTTTTTTTTTTTTTTTTTTTTTTTTTAGATGGGGAAGATGAGGGACTTTATGAGCATGGTGGAAGGATTATGCCTAATCATCCTAACAAAAGTAAAGTCCTAAGAATTACAGCTTTTTATGTCTTTTTCTTGATATTTCCATTGGTTCGTTCTTCTGCCCTAGGACACAGCAGAAAGGCACTTCATGACTCGGTGTCACACAGAGTTCTGCATGTCTATAAGTGTCACTTGAAAAAAAACATTTTGTGCCAAATAAAAGGGAAGTTTTAGTGTTAAACAAAGTTGAGGGTTTTTTTGTTTTTGTTTTTATTTTTATTTTTAAATAATGAAGGACTTCTCAGAGACTATGCACCAGGAGTTTCCTGGAGAGGGGATTCATATGATGTATGATGCATCTCTAAACCTACTGAACCACATAGCCCTTTATTCAGATTCCATGTGTAACTAGTGTTCTGTGAAAAAGACTTTGGGAAATGCTTACCCAAAGGCTTTTTGGTGTTGCGAGAACACTGCCTCCCCCTACTGCCCTAAAAGTTTTGGAGTGGTGCTTCTCATTGTGTAGTTTTTCCATGATTGTGACTACATTATTCCCTCACTTATTGCAGGTATTATGTTCTATACCCCCCCCCACTCCCCACGAAGTAGAAACCTTACATTTATTCTACACTCTTACACCTACGTAACTTTAACAACATACATATACAGTATCGCAAAATCCCGCGATATAGTGAAAAATCCGCGATAAATAAATATAATGTTTTTAAAAACCCCGCGATACAGTGAGGGGCTGTGATAAGTGAACCATGATACAGTGTATTTCTGTAGTTGAGGAATGTCTGGTTCCCCCTCTCTAAGTAAATACTGTGCTTGTCTTGCCCATTACTATATAGATGTTTATTTCTGATGCCTCCTAAGTAGGTGCTCAATACATTTGTGAATGAATGAATCGATGTATGATTAAAAGTCAGGAGGCCTGGATTTTAGTTCCAGCTTGGTATCTAACTTGATATATGACTCCTGGGAAGTCACTTCACAGTCTATTTTTTTGCAAGAGAAGAGAATGGAAATTAATGATCTCTGGAATCCCTGTTATCATTAGATGCTATGATCTAATTTCTTGTCCTTTTCAGATGCAGCAATTCTCGTCGTCGTCGGCAGCCGTCTGTCTCGAGAGACGATGGTGTAGCTTCTTAAGAGTCTATCTGCACCGCCGAGAATGGCTGTGCAGTCCGACTCGGGAGTGACACGGTATCTGTCTCCTCCCGTGTTGAATCGACATCTTGCGATGACACTGGAGTGTCCTCTCCAGTGAAGCTGAAGCTACAGAGCCTGGGCAGGGTGATATGGAGGGTCTGCTGTTGCCCATGCAGCAGACCCCCCCTCTCTTCGCAGCTGAAGGATCCAAGGGAAAGACGGAGTCAATACAGCTTGGCTTCAGGTGCGCCGCAGGAGTTGCCGGTGTTCACTACATCAAACCGCCTTAGGGACTCTGGCTCCGGATTTTCTGTCGGGGTTTACTCCCTTAGCCTTTCCCCTGAAGAGGTATGCTGCAAGGCAGCGGAGGTTTTCTGGAATCAGAGTTTTCCTTCTCTGATGTGCCCTGACTGGAAGATCGAACCAGCGACACTTAGCTCGCAGGCCGATGCTCAATCCACTGAGCCAAACCAGCCAGGGTTGCAGCAATTCTATACTTTCCTCTACAAACAGGATATTAAGTACCTTGGAGTTGTGAGAGAGTATGTTATTGGCAATAAATGAAATAGGGTCTATAAAGCACTCAGCACAGCACAGTACCAGACTCTAGAACGTGGCAGCCCTTTCTGCTCTTACGGCTGTTGAAACTCAGGGGCCCTGCACTCTTATTTAGTGCTCCTAAATTCTACTGGAATACACTCAAAGCTTCGGATATACATATGCTCCATAGGACCAAGCACATACTAAGAATTCAATTAATATGTCAGTCAAATGCACAAATATCTTTTGATAATATAAATATCAAGCTGGAAAAATGTCACCAATCAAAACATCCCCAAATAATACAAGGTGAAATTCCAAACTCCCAAGCCAACACTTGCCTCTCTTCACTGTTTAGACCTGTCACAGCTTAAATCATCAACTGTGACTAAAAACACCAACCTCTTCTATGCGGTCCATGAGGGCTCCAGGGTCCAGGTCAAGTTGAATTTTTCTCAAGTAAAAATTGATCAAATTAATCCAGATGACATCATATTAAGACAAAAATGAAAGACATGTTTGAGAAAGGATAATTGAATATAATGAGTAGAGCAGAACAGGATGGTGGGAGAGAAGTCACAAAGGACCACGTGCATGTTAATGAATGCACGAGAAATCAGGGAAAGTCCATGCCTTGGTACTAACAGTGGGAGGGGACATTATAGGCTGAATGTATGTATATAAAACACTGCATTATATCAAATTAGCAAAGGAAAATATAGGACACTAGACACCAGTACATTTTAAAATGTATTATTTTCAGTGAACATCCATTAAAGACAAAACCACTGCACTGTAATAAAGCATCATCCATTATGTGGAGAGAGTGTGATGTTATGGGCAGGAAGTGACCTGTGTTGATGTCAATGTGGCTCAGGCCATTTCACAGTCACAGCATAGCGTGGCTTTTAATGGACAGTGACCATGACAGCAAGATGTGTTTTCCAGATAGGTTTGGCTGATAGCATTTTTTAAGCATTAACTTGCAATTATGCAAATGTATATATATTACATGTTAATTTTTGAAACAGTTCTAAGATAACCAAATTCCAGAAATACAGCTGCTCCAAACAAAGCAAGTCCAAGGCATTCTTTGTAAACTATCTCTTGCTTTGTTTGGTTGTTTGTTTGTCCTCTTTCCTTCTCATCTACTCATTACTTCTTTAAGTCTTTGGGAATGTGTTTCTTAATGTGGAACTCTATATGGATTAAGGGGGTCAGGAAACTCCCTGAAATTTCATCAAGTTCTGTACATGGGAGTAAATGCTTTTTTTTTTGTTTTGTTTCTGGAGAGAGTGTGATGTTCACCAAAGGATGTGTAAGGGCATCACTCCTTTGCTGCTTCAATGTTGATAATTAATTAGTTAATTAGAAGGAACAATGTTCTGTGAAAATAACCATAGGTTTTAAGAGTAAGATAAATTTAGTTTCTAGCTCCATAAATTTCTCGAACAAATCACTAAATAGCTCTACAGGTTAGACCTCTTCTTTAAAAAATGAGATGACACCGGCTCTGCAAGGTCATTTTTAAAAATCAGAAAATCAAATAAACCAAATAAATATTTCAGAGTATCAAATTCAGTACCTGGCAAATAGCAGATATTCAGAAAGTGATAGCTGATATTATCATTATGATTATTCTTGAACACACTCTTTCCAGCACCAAAGGGCCAGGTCACATCTCCTGGCTGCCCTTCCAAAGTTCTGTCTACCAGACTCAGTTCTCCTTTAATCTAAGGGCCCATCCACCTAGCCACCAACCACCTTCAAATACATCTGGCCATTCTTTATTTCTCTCCTGCATCACTGCTTCATTGAAAGACCTTCAGTTTCCCATCTTTATTTAGCCAGCTAGCTTAACCCAAACCATTTCTGACAAAGAAAAACAAGACTGGATTTATTTTAAAAATATTTGATCTTTAATCATAGCTAAAGATAATTCAATCTGATCTTTATTGCAATGGTTTATAACTAGCCACTGTAGCCCCTGACTCAGATAAATGCTTGCCCTGTATTATTACAATAAAACCAACATCACAGAATGATATGTTATTCCCCTTTCTTGATGATATCATCACAGAGAATTAATGTTCTTTTTTTTTATTACTGCTTCATTGCATGAAATATGGACTAACTCTAACCTTTGGTCAGATATTTTCATCTACCATATTGAGGAAGGAGGAAACTCAACCACTGAGTTCAACAGGTGAACACCACAGTGTGGAATAATCAAGGGAAATTGTTTGAGGTGTGTTCACACAGAGAGGAGACAGGGTATTCTCCATTTAAAGATTTCTTCTGAATCGAAGCTGTCCTGTGTTCTCTGTTTTAGTCGATGACATTTCTATCCTCACTAGCATAGAGGTTCAAACTTCATCTTAATGATGGTTAACCATTAAAACATGATTACATGGGATTTGGGTAGGAGACACATAAAATACCTGAATCTTGCTTTTTCCTTGCAAGAATTTCCAAGGACAATAAATACATAAACAATAAACATAAGCAAATACAAAAATCAAACTTCCACTTTATTTTTTGCCAGAAACCCAAATTTGATCTCTTTGTTAAAACAGACCAGAACCAAGGACTAAACGGGGGATGGGCAGCAGAAAAGGAGATTGTTTCTTGTATATGTCCAAATCTAAATCTTACCTTTAGCCCTGTGCCTTTTAACCTTGGCTTCATATTGGAGTCAACTTGGGAGCTTTTAAAACACTGCTGTCTGGGTCCTACGCTCAAAAGATTTTGATATAAACATCCTGGGATGCAGACTGGAGAATCAGGATGTTGAAAAGTCTTCAGGTGATTCTACTATGCGGCCCAGGTTGACAGTTGTACTTCTAGCTAGTTGTCTGACACTGAAGTGATAATTTCCTAGAGCAGTAGTACTTTTCAGACTTTAATGTGCATGTGATCGCCTGGAATTTTGTTAAAATGCAGACTCTGAGTTAGTAGTGCTGAAGTGGGACCTGAGAAAGTACATTTCTGCAAGTTCCCTGGTGCTAGCGACTAATGGACCACGTTTTGAGTACCAGAGTGTTAGAGTTCTTGACAGGAGAGAGAAGGGGACGTTTCAAGTTTGATCAACTAACCTCCTGATCCACAATGAAAGGAAAGAATAGAAGAGAGCATGAAAATTTTGTGCATAATTCAGTCACCCTACCTTGGACTACTTGTCCTTATCTCTGCCCCAAAATCTAGCTTAAACTAATTAGTAACACGTAAAAAAAATTTTAAAAAAAAAGCAAGGTGGGGTTGAGAGAAGAATGGTGTAGGAACATCCCTTCCAAACAGTGTTTGTTATATGAGAAGGATGACCTTCATGGGAAAGGAGATATTTGAACTGAGTCCTCTAGGAGTACAGTTTTTCTGGTGGATATGTTAATTTTGAGTCCAAGAGATAGCAAATGTGAGCTTAGAGAGGCATAAAATCGAGGGCATCAGGTTCAAAAAAGGTACCTATATTTTGTAGTGTAGTTTTAGGAGGCTCAGGCAGACAGGAAAATATAATGAGTACACTAGAAACTCAGGCTGAGAGAGACTGTGGAGTCCCAAGATGCACTGCAGGCCACAGGGAATCTGGAAGGGTTTTATGCTAATCGAGTTATACTGAGACCCACGTTGGCCCACCTTTGGGCATTTGTCTTTGTTGTTCCCTCATCCTGGAATACTCTTTTGCCTCCATTTTCCCTGATGAAGGTCTACTCATCTATGCTTTAGTTGAAATAGCCTCTCCATGCTAGAGAGAATTAATCTTTCTTTCTGCACTTTGGACTCAAGTTATTTATGTGGCATGAGATATTTAAACAGAAAATACGGTGTTTTATTCATCTTCGAATCTCTCTACCTGTCAACACCAAGGCTCTCTCTTGGCACATGTTAGCTGTTCAATAAACAGTTGTTGAATTAAATTAAACAAGATATAAAAAGCCACGCCATCAATTATGGTCTAAGCGTTCACCATCTCCACTGTTCTAATATTTGACTTGAGTGTTGATCAAAGAGTATTTACTGACTAAACCATGTACTTACTCCAGTACTGTCTCCACAGAGACTGTGCTGAAGAGCAAAGGGTTGGGAGTTCAAAGGCCTCTTGCAGCACAGCCACATTGATGACTCAATTTCTCCTGTCAGGGTGTCAAGTCCAGATGCTGAGAACCACCGCAAGCACAACTGGATCTTCTTATGCCAAGTTGACATGAAAGAACAAAAGGATAGCAATGGCACCAGGCATCCCACCTGATTTTGCTGCTAGCTCTTTGGAAACAAAGCTTCCTATCAGGCCATTCATTCATCAGCCCAAAGTGTCGAGGGCATAATAATAGTAGCTATTATTTCTGTGTGCTTACCACAATTCAGCCACTGTGAGAAGCATGTCCTATGAAGTATTTCCCGTACTTTTTACACTAATCCTGCAAGGTAGACATTATCGTACTCCTTTCCTAGAAGAGGAGACTGAGGCAGCAACTAATTAAAAGTTGTAACATGCTAAGGATTATTCAGATGGTGCTGATGAGTGCTGGAATTGGGAATTAAGCGCAGGCTGTCTGACTCCAAAGTCCAGGCATTTCAGTATTTAATGTCTCAAGAAATTAAAAAGGATGCTCTGAGTATCAGGAAATGTTCTGACAGGTGCAGGGAGGGCATGGAGAAATCTATGCCAACTGAGAGCCTTTAAATCTATGCCCCTTTTGTGATCAGCTCCCACTGATGCAACAGCAGCAGGACACATAAGAGCATTTGAAAATGTTCCTATTGATTGGAAGTGAATAATTATTACCTTCTCCATATTACAGATTTACTATCAGAAAGTAATAGCAGAAATGCTAAGCAAGATTAATAGCCATGTTTCATTATTTTTAATCCAAACTATCGATTTTAAAGTGGCATAAGGTATGGCAGTTTATTACAATAAAACACGAAAATAGACTATATGAAATAATTGAGAATAATCTTTTCCCTTTTTGCTGCAGCTATGGGATATAATGTGCTGTGCATGTGAAGGCATTTATGGCAAGCTCTATCCAGAGATGGCAGCTTAAGCACTCTATAAAGAAGCACTTTGAAACCAGAGTATTATAAATAATCAGCAATAAAGCTGGTAAATGGGTCTTTAATTTGATTCTATTATGTCACAGGATCACAAGGACCAAGGGGGCCCGGCATCAAAAACACTAACTATGTAGTGGAACACCAAAGGAGGTACATTAGATGGCCACAAGATGGCCTTCCCACTTGGGGAATTTCCAGAAAAAAAGGGGTCATTGGTATTGAGTGTGGGGTAACATCTTACCTATGAATCCATAGGAAACAGCACCTCCCCTCCTATCACAAAAGAGTCTCCTAACACCCTTCCTCACAAGGCATTGCTTCTTCTGGTATCTCTTCAACGTCCATTCACTTTGTCCATATTCACAGTTAACAGTAGAGACATTCAGGAGCAATTTCCTTCTGGAGTCATTTCTGTTGATTGGGGTCTTAGGGGCTGGCAAAATTATGTATGACTTCATTGCCAGAAATAGACCATAAACGATGAAGGAGGTGACAGACCAATACATACGTTATGTTAATAAGACCACACCTGGAGCAGCGAATACAGGCCTACACCAATCTCTGAAACAGATTGACATTGGGCACACTAAATAGAGATAAGGATGATGAGAAGATGCAGGCGAAATCATGGCAAAGGACGAGTGGTGGCTGGACCTGTGGTTGTTGAAATTAGAGAAGACTCAGGGGAGCATAAGAATTTTCAGTAATTTTTGAAAAAGAATTTAAGCTTGTTCTTTGAGGCCCTAGGAGCCAGACATGGGTTTGGGTCCTATTTGCCCACTTACAGCTGTGTGACCCAGTGCATGTGACTGGATCTTGCTGGGGCTCAATTCCTTTGTCTGCACAATAAGGGTAATATTCATTCTTACCCCGTAGGGTTCGCAGACGGGTGGATTAAGTGAGACCAGACAGAGCAAGTGTTTAGCGCAGTGCCTGGTACAAGGCAAGAATTCGATAAACACTAGTTTCAGAAATAAACATTGACAATAAGAAAAGCAAAACTGGAAGCAGACAATTGACACTGTAATTCGGGTCATTGGCGCTGAATAAAATTCACCAAAGCATTAGGGGGATCACCTTTGAGGGCAGGGCAGGAAAGTCAGACAATCCTTATCTTTTAAAAGTACAGCAGATTAAAACTATAAAAGCCAAAGCCAATCCAATTTAAGAGGCAAGCATGAGGCCAGACACAAAGCCAGCAGGAGGGATAAATAACGGAATGGAGATAAAGTGAGGAAAAGGGGTAAAAATGAGAGCTGACAACTGGCTCTTCAGGTGCTCATGAGTTGTTGGTAGCTTACTTTGGTGGCCTGTGATTACATAGTGGATAGGACGGTTGGTTTATCATAGTCCTGGGTGTAGAGTGGGCACCAAAAAGACAGAATCCAAGTGGGTAGGAAGAAGAAATTCCTGCTGGGGGCGGGGGGCGGGGCAAAATACTATAGTGGGTTTATGGAAGGAAGTTGACTAATAATTAAGAACACAGGCTCTGGAGCCGGACTGGCTGATTCTAGTCCTAACCACCTCACAGAGACCTGCCTAACCTTTCTTTGCCTTCCCTTCCTTACCTGAAAAGTGTAGATAATAATGAAATGTACTTCTTTAGGTTATAAGGATTTAATGAAATCATGTGGGGAATGGTAGTTATTATTATAGTGAAACTTGTCTATAGACAGTAGGGGCTTCTCTCCACAGGAGTCTAGGGTCAGGAGCTGAAAATAGATGTGCTTTGATTAATTTTACCACCAGCATTTCTGAGCAGCAAGGTGAGGACATTTCCCCAGGGCGAGAGCCTATTGTCTCTTCTACCACTCATAGCAGAAAGGAAATTGATGAAACCAAGTTTTCTTTCTTTCTTTTTTTTTTAAGTGCCATGAACATCTGGGAATAGGGTCCAAATATAAGCACATGGACCAAAAAGCAGTCCCTTCCCGGAGTATATATGTGAGCTGAACACAGAGGAGGGCAATTTGAACCCCCAACCCTGGCAGAGTTTGGGATCCTCTTTTTCTGGAGTTTCACTGTCTTCCCAAACTCTGGAGAGACCTACAGTGGGACTGCAGTCGAGTTCTCTGCTGCCTGGAATCCTTTCTCCTTCTGTCTACCTAAGAAAGCCTATTAAGTCCTGTACCTTCTAGGGTTATCCAAGAGATCTCTGCCTTTTGCCATCACCGCTCCCCTACTTCTCTGACGTCCTTTAATTTTATAGAACACCACAGAATTAGGAACCAGGGCAGACCACTAGAGTGTGGTATTTCACAAAATGCAAGCCTCTGCCCATTACCTTCTTTCTCAATCCTCATGCTCTGAACTCACTGACCACTCACAAAAAGTTCCCCAACTTAAGACTGAGCATAGACACTTTGGGGAAAGAGCCACTGCTATTTCATTTGGTCTCTCGTGACCTCTAGCAGTTACCTTGGGAAAGTAATGTACCCTCTGCACCACAATTTTCATTCAGGGAGGAGTGGCAGAAGTTCATGTGTGGAAGATAGTGATTGTTGTCCAAGCAAGGGTTACTGCCCCTGTTCCTTTTAGTAGGACCCCAGCACCAAGCCCACTGTGATGAAACATGGTTGATTTAAGTCAGTCCTTTCAAGTCCACCCTTTACTCTCTCAACCTCCCTTGTCCCTAAGGGTGGTTTACCCTACAGATATGCGCAATGAGACACAAGGGGCTTCCAGGAAAATATTTGTTTTCCTGATGAGAAGGATCTGAGGCCCATCATTCTTCCCTTCTTCCTGCACTGAAGTCTGACTTGCAGGCCCTAGTATTACTGAGCCTCTGAATCAATGCCAGCCGACACTAACCATAAAATTCATAATGAGAGTCTCTGTTTATTAAAACCATTCTTAGTCCAGATTTTAGTGACATGCAGCTTAAAACATTCCTAACCAATATGGGGGGGGGGGTTGGGGCATTAAATTTTAATTTTAGGAAACTTAATAAGTAGAAATGAAGAGGTATGAAAGTGGTTAGTGACTAACACAAGGGGAGGGTGTTATGGAATAGTGTTAGGGGGTGAGGGCAAGACAGAAATGAAACCAGAGAGGGAAGCTGGGCCAACTTACAAATCCTAGCTGTACACTGGGATCACCTGGAGAGCTTTTTAAACTGCTGCACACCCAGGCCCCTCCCCATGACAGTCCAGGTGAATTAATTTGGGACAATGACAGGGACCCATAGTTAGTAAGACTTCCCTAGCATTGAGCAACAGGGCTGAGGATGACCATCTTACCAGGTATTACATAGCCATGCCCTTGCCTACCTGTCCACCTTCACTTCTCTCTTTGAGCACGGGGCTCTCGCCATACGGTCTTGAATAAGCCATGAGGTTTCTCACCTCCGACTCAAATTCTAGGCTTTACCTAAATTGTCTCTTGCTCAGGTTCCAGAGACCTCCCCTGGTCTCTCCATGCCAACCTAAGTTGGGTGTACTATCTTATTTTCTTTTCTAGTAATTTGTTTCCTAGAGAGTTCAAAACCATATCTTTATTTTTATGCCCTGTATTTATTTACTCATTGAATTATCTATTGTGAGAGCAAAAGTTGTTGCCTATTTTAATCACTGCTGTATTTCCCGATACCTTGTAATAGTATGCTTGGTATATATTGTATACTAAATAATTACTTGCAAATGAATTAATAGAGTAAAGGCTCTGTGTCCCAGTCTAAGGTGCAGAATGGCACTTTCTGAAATCATGGAGGGAAACAGTTACATTAGTGCTTTATCAAAGTGTTCCCATATGCCTGTGGAGGAAGGACTAGAGCAAAATGGGGAAGGGACACCAGAGAGAAGATTTTGTAGCCTCCTAGGGAAGACATGGGATAGAAGCATGGACAGCAGATGTCCATTCAGCCACATGTCCCCAGTGCCCAGCTCTGTGCCTGGCCCCAAACGACACAAGGGTAATCAGAAAGAAAAGGAACAGGGGGCTGAATGATTGGTGGAAGGGATTGTTGAAGGGAGCAGCTTTCAGCAGAACGGGAGAACTCTGAATTTTGCAAAAGAGGAAAGGATGCAGAAAGCATGCACAGCGGCTTGGTAGATTAACATTGCCCGACTTCACATTGCATTTTGCAGACATTAAGAATTTTCTAAGAGTCCCAGCTAGTGCATGTAGCGGAGGACAGCAGGTTAAGGCAGCTTGTGGCATTTTGTTTCTTTCTTTGTTAGGAAAGGGAGAATTTAAATGACTTTAGCCTTTGATGAACTGGTGATTGTAAAAATCAACCTACCAAAGTTCAGGCGGTGTCAGACGCAGAGACACCCTTTCTGAACAGCTCATCTTCCCAGACCTTTCTCTGTCAAATGTCATAGCCCAAACGAGCTTGTTTGGAAGGCAAATTACATATTGCAAACAGTCATTTTCTATAGCTGGCAACTTCTATTCTAAATACTTAAATCATACAGCAACAAAAATGCTCGTCTCCAAGTCTAAACATAAGGGTACATACATTTTAAATTGTCCGCATAGTCCCTGGACACTGGGGGAGTGCAGGTCTTGAACCAGACATCAGTAATCATATACACAGAATTAATTGTTATTTAATGACTACAATGTGTTTGATGTAGAGGCTGGGTTATAAGCGCAGTTTTAATGGGACAAGAGAAAACAGAAATTAATTCTTTCTGGAAGGGGAGAGGGCGTCTGGGCAAGATACTGTGCGAGATTAATTAATAAATGGATAGAACTTGGTTTGGGAAAACAAACCTCTTCCTTATCAACATAATAAAGCCCTCACATTCGCATCACAGTTTAATGTTTGTAAAGGACAAAAGGAAGTTGACTTGTTCTGCATGTAAGCAAAGCAGGTCTTATTGCCATCATTTAGCACACGAGGAGACTGAAGCTCAGAGAAATAAAGTGGCAGGTCAGCTGACGCAGCTAGTGAGTGGTGATGGCCAGAGGGTGGGGTCGGTGAGTGATAGCCCAAGTCTGCTGATATCTGAGAGACACTGGGAACTGGAGACTACAGTCTTGAGAGAGTACGCACATGTCCAAACTCGTCAAATGGCAAACATTAAATGTGTGAAATGTTTTGTATTTTAAGTATACCTTGATAAAACTTGAAGAAAAAAAGGAGGGGGGTGGACCTGAATCTAGCTGTGTGGCTTTTGGCAGGTCAGTCTGTATAGATTCCTCCCACATTGCTTCCTGACTCAGGCACACAAATCTCTCACATGGACAGCTCCAGTAGCCTGTTCACCGCTCTCCCAGCCTCCAGTCTGAAGCTCATCCTTTTCTACCCTTCACCAAGGAATGAGGACAATAATTCTAAATCATGTACTTGATTAAGATTAAGCCATGCCCTTTCATAATGATCCATCATCCCATAGTCAAACCTTAATTCCTCAGGCCTACCCACAAAACCCCTGAGATCTGGAACCATCTACTTCTGAACATCACCTCTCCCCAACTCCTTTCAATTCCCAGAATCCTACGTTCTAGTTGTTCAATGAGCAACAGTATGTAAAATGCTCACATCAAGGTCTGGCACATGATGAGTTCTATCAAAGCGTTAGCTAGTGTATTTCTATTACTATTATGATTATTATCGTTATCATTATCAGTACTCTCATTGAATTATGGGGATTTCCCAGCAAGCATCGTGATCTCTCACCTGGTGTGTGTCTGTGCACACCTCTCCTTCATCTGGTTAACTCTAGCTCTCCTGTGAGACTGGACTCAGATGCCACTCGCTCCGGAAAGACTGCCTTGACTTCATCCAGCTGAAAGCAGCGCTTCTTATAGTGCTCTGTGCTTCCCGAATAGTCATATTTACCATATTATATTGTAATTCTGATATGTTTTTTCCTGGCCCCTACCCCTTCCCTTACCAACAATAACTTAAGTTATTTTCTCTATAACCACAGAATGTAATATGTGCTTGGCACACAGTACATTCTCAGCACCCATTTGGGAATAGATCAATGATATGGCTGAGGCAAAATGTACAGCCTTCAGTGCTTATTTTTTTTGCAGTGTTGTGTTTTGGGGTTCTAAATATCTTGTAAGTGGCCTTCATTCTCTGTTCTTTCTTTTGAAAACACTGACTGTGAGTGAGCTGGTTATTTTTGCTTCTCAATTTCTAGCCACCATCATTCACACCAGTTAGTAAGCCCACGTAATAAATGCCCGCAGCTCTAATCTTGTGGCTCCGTACAGATGAGGGCAGGCAGGTCGTGTGGCATGGGTAAGGGACTACAGCAGAGTGGCACCAAGGAGTCCCCATAGAGCCATTCTAGTTGATGAGGCTCTGAGTGTGAGGCAGAGCTACATGTGTAGTGGGGGAGAAAGCTAGCCCCTCAGGACTACAGCACACACATGCAGAAACACACACAGAAGCCCACTCACCATTTGCACACATCGTCACGTGCAAACTCGTGCATTCACGCAATCATACACACACACTCACTCCACAGTTTAAAAGTATTTGCCCAGCTTCTGCTTTCCATCATGGATTTCACCAGTGCTTGAGCCCATTCTGTGTACTAACCACTGGGTCCAGAACTAGTCATGAGCACAGCAGGGTACGTGAGCTCACACAGCTTGAAGAAAGACAAACTTGAAGTAAGTCTATATATTCAGAGGTAACTGCTATAAGCTCAGGATGATGATGATGAAGATGATGGCAACGATAAAATCCATGCTCATTTGTTGAGTGCTTACTATGGACCAGGCCCTGTGCTAAGTATATTATGTGTGTTTTCTCATTTAATATTTCTGGTGATTGTATGAGGTATATGAGATTTGTCTAGAAGGTACCCAGCCATGTAATATGAAAATCAGAGACATTTATTTAAAAAGATACAAGATACAAGAAACACTGTGCAGAGGACAATGATGTCTCAGTCCCCTTCCAAGCAGGCACCCTGGGACCTCACAGAGTTCTTCCAATCGCCATCAGCTGCCTCGTTGCATTTTCCTGAATCTCATTGATAGTCTGAAATCTCTTCCCTTTCAAAGGTGATTTTAGTTTTGGGAAAAGCCAGAACTTGCAGGGTGCAATTTGGGCTGTAGAGGGGCTGAGTCCCCTGGGTGATTTGATGTTTCACCAAAAAACTGCACAAGATGTGATGCATGAGTACGTTTATTGTCATGATAAAGCTGCCAACCACCAGGTGCCCAGAGCTGCGGCCTTCTGAGTCATCCAAATAGTTTCCTCTGAGGAATGTTCAAGCTTCACACAAAATCTGATGCAGATTCTTTGTTCTACTTGCTCAGTCATTTTTAAAGTGATGGCCACACAGTACACGTGCTCACTCCGCAGCGTCTACCACCCCCACTGACTAGTCCAGTCAAGTTGTCATTACTCACGCAGGCACATTCCAGTCCACCCTCCTTGGCTTCCGGGTTACAGTGATGTTGTGCAAACTGTTCACAACAATGGTTGGACTTTTTCTGGACAGACCTTGCATGTATTCCCCTATCCTGGATATACAGATATGGAAATTCAGTCTCAGAGAAGTTATGTAACATGATGAAGTACAAGTGCAAACTGTATCATGTTTATTCTCTCCCAAAACTAGGCTTAGAGGAGCTGGGAGTGAATGGAATGATAACAAAACGAAGAGGAAGGGGTAGGGGGCTACCTTTCTTCTGGAAATTTAGCAAGTTAGGAAATGCTAGGAAATCAGAGGTGCTCTTAAATGCTGTGGGTAAAGGTATGTTTAGGGCATTCATGACAATGGCTGCTACACCGTCAAACACGGGGAGGGGGATAACACAGCCATCTCAGATAACTCAGCCACGCAGAGATAGGCCCGGGGTCAGGCATGTGAAGGTACCTGTTGTCATGCCAACAGCAGTGGGACACATAGAGATATGCACCAGCATTAGGGGTGCAGCAGTGATTGGGGTTGGCAGAAGAGTCAACATCATGATTAAGGGCACTTCTCAGAAAACTCAGCCACCATGGATAGCTTCTTGACATATGCACACATCATTAAAGTCTTGGTTTTCATAGCAGCTCTCTTTCTTCTCAGATGGATGAACACATAAGGGCCAGAGGCTTGTCCAGAGATGAAAACACTAACTGTGGCAGAAATATGATGAGGAGTACAATCCACTGTGCTCCTTCTATCTTCTTCTACAGGAGGGTTTGCTTCTGCTCTGGGTCCTGGCCTGGCCCAGACAGGAGTGGCCCCCTCTGGCTTGGCTCACAATTGCTTTCTCTCTCATTGTCTCCATTTTTGGTTCCTTTGCTATGCCTGCCACCTGGTAGGTGCAGAGGCCATCCGAGAGCCTGCTGGTCACATCTGCTCAGGCTGTACCTAAGAGATGTGGCATTCAGCTCCCTGTTCCAGTGGCATCTCTTGAAGTGAACTGCTGGCCAAAGTTATATCATCCCTGGACTAAGTGGGGCCAGCCTTCCAGACCCTAGCTCCCAGGCTCTGGACATTTTCCTCTTTCTCTCTCCTCCTTCCCCTACCTTCTTGTCAGACCACGAAATCCCTGGTGAGAAAATCTAGGTGGGCCAAAGATGTTTTGCTAGAACAGTACATTTTTAAATATTATTTTTTAAAAAGTGTATGATGGTCAAAAGTCCAGATATCAAACTACAAACTACCCTGTTGTAGGGAAGAGTCCTTTTCCAAATAGCTAGAAAATAAATAAAATTCATAGTTGCCTCTAATTAAAAAAAGAAAATTTCCATGACATATTTTCAATATTTCATAACATTCCTTAAGTTTCATATATCTTCACAAGTAATTATTAAACCAATTGGATTAGTGCAGTAAAATCCAGAAATAATAAAACGATAATAAAAACCATAAAACAATCAGGTACCACGCATTGAAGAGTTGCTAAATGGCAGATACATTTTTAAAACTTTCATTACAAATCTAGGACAAACATAATATTGTTCTAACTTTGCAGATGAGAAAACCGAAGCACTAGCAGGCTGTACAATTCACCCCAAATCATACAATTAGTAAGAGGCAGCAACTGAATTGGAATCTAGATCATTTGACTTCCAAGCCTATTTTTCTCTGTCATGTCTTATAGCAGAATCAGCATTAGGGGGCCCCAGAAATACCTGGATGACTTGGTGACACACGGGCTGCTGGGCCCACGACCAGAATTTCTGATTCAATAGGTCTGGAGTGGGGTTGAGGATTTGTATTTCAGACTTCCCAAGTGATGCTGAGGCTGCCGGCCAGGAAACTGCCTTGAAAACCACCACCTTATGGGGTCTCTAAATAACATTGTTCATGACTATGTAATTTAAGTCTCACACAACATGGGAGAAGGGAATTTTATTACAATCCCCATTTTATAGAAGACAAGAAAGTATTCTGCCTCAGGTTACCCAGCTAGTATGTGATGGAGCCTACATTCAAGCAGCCCCCACACACTGAAGCATTATGCTGGAACGATTTCCATCTTTTCCTGGACTGTATTAAGCTTATTACAGTTCTGCTTTTGCTACAAGCAGCCGCACTTGCATTTTCCCACTTTCCATTCACAACTATAAGGCAGCAAGGTCCAAATGCAGTAAAGAAGGCAATCACTCGGACAAACACACCCCGCTACACAGAGGACGTGGCTAAGCTGCCCACTCTGAACTGTTGGCTGGCACGCAGTGCCACTAGGTGGTAGCTCAAAATGTTGAATGCACAGAGGTCCAAATTCAAAGTTTTCTGTAGCTGAGTGAAGTTAAAAAAAATGACAATAGAGGATAACTTCTACTGGTTTCTGAGTCTGGGTCCTCCAAAGTCCTGACATCACCCAAGGGACCCAGTGCACAAGGCTAGGCCCAATTTACACAAATGAGGTCCAGTCTGACATTTGTCCCCATGCCTCCCACTGAACCAATCAACCAAACTCAATTAAAGGAATAAAAATTGGGAGAGGCATTAAGAATTAAGAAGTACTTAGACTGGCTGTTTATCGAGAAATCTAGGTTAGGTGGTTCGAAATGATCCTGCAAAGCATTTTTGTTTTGTTTTGTTTTTGTTTTTTGTTTTGCCACAGGGAAGAAGGAAAGTTGTTTTAAAGTTATGTTCGCTTGTTTTGTTGATGAAGATGAGAGAAGAGGGGGTTTTATGTTTTAGTTTAGCCAACTATGTGGTCACAACGGAGATTCCTCCTTTTGCAGTCTATCAGGCTTGGATTGAAAGGGATCAAATGAGATCACTATTGGGAAACTGTAAAGTGTGAGGCCAGACAGTAGGATTATTATGAGACACACTGGCGACGTGGTCAATTTTCTAGCTTTGAAGACAGACAAATTGAAGTTTAAACACTGGTTATGCTGATAGCAGTGCAATTTTGGAATGAAAATTAACCTCTCTGAGCCTGCTGCTCCTTAACTGTAAGATGGAAATCATAATCCTATTTCATGAATGTAATTGTGAAGTAGAATTAAGGAATAATATATGGTCAAGAATGCATTAAAATTGGGTATTATTTTGGGGTAATGCGGGCTTGGGAATCTTTTTAAAAGCCAAAATGTGTGTGTGTGTGTGTGTGTGTGTGTGTGTGTGTGTGTGTGTGTGTGTTTATAAACCAGAACAGAGTCCAAAATGCTTAAAGATGGATATAAACTTCCAATTCTCATTTTGCACTGAATTGATATGTGAAAAATCATGAATAAAAAATTCACTTTTGCCCAAAATCTGGCCTTTGCTAAAATTTTAAATAATCCGTAAATTAAGAAATTGCCTGATGGTATCAAAGTGTGGTTTTAAGATACCCAAAAGATTTAAAGTTGTGCCCAGTAGACTCTCTCAGTCAGAAAAAGTCTTCTCAGAATCTTAAAGGCATTTTTTTCCAAAGCAGCCTAACATACAACACCTGGTTAAGAGTGGTATGTCGAAAGGATGGCAGCTGCTGCTTCTGCCAAATAAATTAGACATTTCATTCTACATTTCCTCACTGATATGGAGAAAGCCCATAAAGATTTTAAGGGAGTTGTATCAACAATGGGCCACCAGCTTACACTGAAAGGGACAAGACTGCTTAGGTTTCTAAAAGACCTCTAAGCCCCAACTTCCTATAAGCAGGAAACAAGCCAAGAGATTTACTTGATTGTAAACAAGGGCCATTTTTTATAAAAAAAAAAGTAAGAACAACTCAGAGGGTGGGGTCAAGACCCCAGAGGGCACAGTGAAGACCTAAGGGGAGTAATAGATTCAGGAGCCCCTCCTAGGAAGAAGATCCAGGCCCTATTCAAAGATCACTACCTGTTCTTAAATTAGAGATGTGACAATAATTACCCAGAATTGTGACCTCTGTGGCACTTCCATTTATCACCCTTTTAAGTAGGATTGTCTTTTATCATTCTTTGATCTCTATCTCACTATTGTATGTTGGGTCAGTGGGGGGAGATGTTGCATGCTTAGGTCATAAGTTTTTGGATAAAGAAGAGTGATACAGAAGGAGGTGTATCTAAGGAGCCTAACCCACCTCTGGGTCTGTTTTAAATAAGTTCCTGGCACTGGAGTCTGATCCCATGACAGCTTTGGTCAGTGGCTCCTCAAACAGCTTCAAGAGAATATAAAGGGAGAACCTAACTCTTTCTGGGAGAAGAGGGTCTTGGGTGGACACTCCTTGGCAATGCTGCCCAAACAGATTGCGGTCTATCTGTGTCTTGCTACAGTAAAACCTCCAGCTGAGAGAGCCCTCTGGGAATGTCTTTCCACTTAGTAAAAGTTCCTAGCTGACTGAGGGTCTGCCATGTTAAAGCTCTGAAGGGTTGCCTCTCAACAATTTTTTTACAGCAATGCAATTCCAGAATGCATCACATGCTTCCCTGATTCTTGAAATAGCGAATTCAGAACATCAATTTGGTCTTTTCCTACAACAACGGCTGGCTCATGCTTTCCCTTTTCTGAAAACAGCCAACCCATCTGATTTCAAGCTATGGAAACCCTCCCCATTCACCAGGAGCTGCTAAAATATTACTTCTTTCATGCAGAATTTCTTGAGTCTTTCTCTCCAACTAATTTTAATAATAACATATAATTATCATGGTAACAGCTATCATTTATTGAGCAGTT